>NC_138374.1:57254931-57288436 GCF_054177405.1 Leptonychotes weddellii
GACCTGAGCTGAAGGCAGTCGCTCAACCAACTGAGCCACCCAGGCGCCCCAACATCATTAGTTTTTGATGTAGTGTTCCATGATTCATTATTTGCATATAACACCCAGTGCTCCATGCAGAAAAAATAACACTTTAAATATTAGAAAAAGAGTAGAGATTACTTGCATAATCTGAAAGGGAGGCTGAAGAGAAGCAGGACTTTTAAAATAAAATAGAAACCCAAAAACCACTAGTAAAAAGAAAGACAAGCTTAAATATCTGTCAAATTTTCCACACCCACAGCCACTACTCCAGAGGTTCTAAATGTTTTATAAATACTACTACTGTATATTAACATTTTGAGCAATGTTAGTACTGTCTTAACAATATTTTATGTAATACTTTTGGCATCCTCCCCATGGTCCTGCTCAGGTTTTCCTACAGTATGTGCCTAAAATGGGTTCAATAAATATCTCTTGAGTGATATAGAAACAGAAGGACCCTGATCATCTTGCTGCTCAAGTTGAGCCCTAAGTGTTTCTCTCCAACCTGTCGATGATGGGGTGGGAGCTGTTTTCAAGGTTTGTTAGGGAGACCACCTAATGTAGAGAGAATCATCTGTGGCCATGTTGAAGATCTCCAAGACAAGACACCATCTTTCCACTCAAGATTATGCAAGTGTCCTCTTATCCTGATAAAGTCTCGAAGGCACTGAGTAAATGTCATCTATTAGGGAATGTGGTAACACTTCGAGACATTATTCAGAAGAAGCAACTGGGCAATAATCATTTACATTTTCTTTTAGGTCTCTGATGTAAGTTGAAGTATAGTCCTTTCATATATGCTACTTAAATGATATTTCCCAAATAATATTTTTTAAGACACTAAGAAAGTCAGTTATGAACCAACTACTGATAAAAGACTGATGATTAAATTCTAAGTATTCATTTATAAATTCATTTATAATTTAATTTGTAAACATTTATAAATTCCTTTCATTTACAGATCTATACATAGTAAATATTTTCAGATCTTTGTCATTTTTGTTTAGTCTTATGCATTTATACAGATACCTCCCAAACATTTGGTCTTACTTTTTAGAGGGAGGCATTAACTCCCATGTTACTAAAGAATCCGGAATGTTAAATTCAGAAAGCTGGCAAAAAAAGTTTATGCAATGCTACAGAAAAAAATATCTTCCTGGACTTGCATCTCATGTGTGTTTGTTCACAGTTTCTCAATAACTTTTGGTCTACGATAACTATCTTTCCTGGCATACATCAGACCACCTGTGATTTTAATTAGTTATCATATTTTACTGAGTGCCTACTATGTGATTGGGATAATTGGTTGTTTTCGTTCTAGGTACTGGCAATAAATAAGTCGGGAAACCTCAGACTACTGGAAGCTTATGCTTTATTTCCGATTGACTTGGCAAGAAAAAAAAATATTTCACTACTGCTTGGCCAGGATGACTAGATGGTCTACTGGCTAAGTCAATTTGGATACAAAATTTATTAGAAATGACACCATAAGGGACTAGGTCTTGGGGGATCAACTCTGGAAATACTCTGATCTGAGAAGAACCTTCCAGTATCTAACTGAAAATCAGTAGCCTTGGGAACATAGATTTTGAGAGAGGGGTCTTTGCCATTTTTTCCATCTAACCCCTAAAACACATCGTGGGCACAAATGGGCGGCCAGGAGGCCTTATCACTCCAATGAATGAAGGCCCTATGGATCCACTGGCTTCTCTGTGACCCACAGGAACTCTGCTTTCATTAGAATGGAAAATGGTGTTTCTAACATGCAGTGTATCAACCTGTTCATCTCAGTACAGGCTAAGTGAGTACAGCTCAGTGAGTCCAAATTCCATCTTGATTTCTTCAGTTTGTTACTAACCAGAAGATTGAGCATTTTCTGAATTGCTCGTCACAGGGAATACCTGCTCCTCCAAAAAGTTAACAAATGTACCCACTGACAGTGCTAAGATGGCAGATAATCACCGAAGGTCTATAACTAACTCAATTCATCTGACCCATCCAAAAAACAAGTGATTTTCTTTTCCCCTGGGGCATGGCACTTCTTCGCATCTTCAAAAGAAAATTATGGGTATTTCTTTTTCTTTTCTTCCCTTTTTTATTTTTTAAAGTGCAGATTCGTTAAACCCAAATTATCAGAGTCTTCTTAGAAAGGACATATCTATATCTACATGGATAAGTAAGTATATGCAAGTATCACTGACAATTGAGCATTTTCTTAAGTAAGTTTTTGTATATATTTAAATAACATGACTTAATTGGGAAATTATCTCTGCCACTTTTGAAATTGTATTACTTACATTAGAGATCACAAGGGATTAACTAGTTTAGTAACCAGTTTATCACATTAAATGTATTTTTAATGTATGCTAATTTCAAAAGGCTCATAAGAGAGTCAGCCTGCTTTAGCTGTCTGCAGTATTGGGAAGAATCTGGATTGGGAACGACTTGTACATATCTCCGGCAAGGCACTAGATTATTGGCTGTGTGTTTCTACATTTAGAAAATAGCAGTTAATATTTAGCTTCTGCACAAAAAATGTTATTTAGACTAATAAGGGAGTTGAGCATTGCAATGTTAAGCTAACGTTATTATTCACCTTCAGTCTTAAAAAAAACTCAAGACAAAACTTCCTAGAACAACATGATGGACTCTGTGTGAAGATTTAAACATTTTCTTTTAGCTATATCTGGAATAGCAGATATGTTCTTAATTAAAATCTCAGGATACTAAGCTTATGAATAATTAAAGTTACCTAAAACCGGTTTTATTACTGAGAGCTGGTGTTGGGAGGGGCCTAAAGATAAATCCTTTTTTCTTTCTTTCTTTTTCTTTTCCACATACAGGAAACCACTGGGGCCCAAGGAAGTTAAAAATAACTTTCCTAAAGAGACAAGTTGACCCTGAGCAACTAAGCCATAACCAGAAGGTGGATTTTCCAGGGCCCCTCCTTTGTCCTATCGTGTATCTCTGTATTTAGAGAAGTGGTAAAATAATCAGGGAGACACCAAGCCCTGGCCTTCAAATATTAATCAATCTACTAACAATGAAGAGTTATTATTCCACGACACCTTTGAGCAATAGGAACTATGATCACTGCAAAAGAATTAGTAGCACTTTCCAAGATCCCCTTTCAAGTGCAGAGAATCCGAGAGAAGCACAGTGTTGTGAGGTCGCCGGGACCTGGAACCGACCAAGGGAGGAATTTCTACAGTTTCTATTCCAGGGAACCTCGAGAGGCGCGCCTGGGCAGGGGCGCGGCGGGCGGCAGGGCTCGGGGAACGCGGGGAGCTGCCCCAGCGACCCCCGCCCGCCTCCCGGGCCCTGGCGCCGCTCGGGTCGGTTTCCTGCCGGGCCGCCAGTGCGCGCCGCGCTCCCAACCCGGGAGCGGGACGCCAACCCGGGAGCGGGACGCCTCCCCGGGAACGGGGCGTGCGCTCGAGGGTCGCGGGTGCCGGGAAGGGGCGGCGTACCTCCGAATCGGGTGTGGTTCCCGCCGGGGTCGTCGCCGCGGGTGTCGTTCCCCCGGGAGTGGTCCCCACGGACATCCTCAGGATCTCGCCCCGGGGCCGCGGCCCTTCGTCGCCTAGGCAACAAAGGCGGGGCCGGGGGCGCGAGTCTGGGGAACGGATCCCTCCGCGAAGAGGCTTCCGGGTCGGAACTTGGGCCCCTCCGGGAGAGGGCAGGGGCAGGGGCGGGAGCGGGGCCGGGGCTGGGGCCGCGGCGGGGTCGGAGCCGGGGCAGCCGCAGGGCTGCTCTGCCGAGATCTCTCACAGCAGGGCTTTGAATCCCCGGGTAGAGAAAGACTCCTTCCTTTCAGTAAGAGTGAAAGCAAGAAGGAAAAAAAAGGCAATTTAAATAACAGCAATTCAAATGAATTAGTATGTGGGCAAGTGTCTAATGCTAACATCGCAAGTCCTCAATAAATACTAAAATGAGATCTATTATTGGAACTTGATCATTGATTGATTTTTGATATTAAGGAGTTATTGTAATTTTAAGGCGATATGTTATTGTCCTGTTTAGAAGAAAAAAGAAGTGTCCTCTTAGAGATAAATACTGAAAGATTTAGTGATGATGAAGTGATACAATGTTTGCATTTACTCCAAAATAGTGAGGGGAGGGGTTTGGATTATTGAGTGGAGTTATGGTAGGTGAATCAAGATTGGGTACATGGAGGGGGCGGGGTCATTACATTACTCTCTATTTTAGGTACGTTTGAAATTTTCAATAATAAAAGCATTTGAAAATAATGTATCTAGTGGCCGTATTAGTATGACAACACCTGCTTTGAAAATTCACCTTGTATTTACCTGTGTGGGGTTGCTATGCAGAAAGTTGACTGTAAAAATCAGACGTTATGAAAGTGCTTCGGTTTCCCCATCTATAAAATGAGATGGTAACAGAATCTCATAGCATCAAGGACTTAACATGTTAATATACAGGATTTCATGTGTGAGGATTTAATATGTTAATATATGAGAATGTTTAGAACAGTGCCTGGCACCTATAAGCGTTAGATGTTATTAGGGTTAGTATTAGTTTGTATTATGCTTCTCCTGACCTTAATCCACCTTGTACACAGCTGCCAGGATAATATTTCATCGTGGACCTCTTATATTTGCCCAGTGCCTTTCAGGTCAAATTGAACACTTTAGCTTTACATAGCCTCATGATAATTGTGCCCAATTGCCTCCCAGCTCAACTATGCGCACAGTTTGTACTGTCAACTTGTGTTCTTGAATTCTCCTGTTTTGTGTATGTTTGGTCAATCTTTCAAGTGAATTGTAGTGTCCTTTCCTTGATATCTTCATTCTTGAAGAAACTGGTTTTGTTCCTAATACAGAGTAGTCATTTAACAATGTGTCTATGACTTCCAACCCCATTTAAAAAGAACTACATTAGAACTTCCTCAATTAGTGAAAATATAGTCGATTTATAGTGATTGCCAGAGTTAATACAAAAGCTACCACCTCACAAACTCATTACAATGCTTAATTATTTGTTTCCTTCTGATAGCTACTTCAAAGAAATTGAAAATAACAAGTCACCTTCTGCTAGGTGACAACTCTCCACATTCTTTAAATTTAGCATTTGGTAGAGTGCTAAAGCATTGATCTCTCTAAGCTGCAGTTCTTGTTTCCTCAAAAGTCTGATTTATTTTTCTGGCCTTTAATTGTCCTGCTATTTCTTTGGCAGTTTTTTTAGGGGTTTTGTGCCCCTTTTTTTGGACCTGATGGATACTTCCTTAAAGATGGAATCAATTTTCACAGTGATGGGAGAGTTGCCTCAGAGAGGGGCAATTGTTTTGTAGGAATTCCAGTTTTACTCTATTTAATGGCGTAATTTATTGGAGAAGTCATTTTTGAGGAGGTAATTTAATTTTATGGGACACAAAATTTTTTTCCCAGTAAGGAGTGGTGTTGAAAGCCCATTAGCCTGAAGGTTACTTTTAATTTGCACAAGTTGAAGCTGATTTTAGCCTCTCACTTCTTTTGTAGGGAGGTGCCAACAAGGAAGACAAATCTCAGTAGGTGATGTGCTTTCTTACATGGAAAGGTCAGTTAAGTCTTCCTTCTCAGGTCTCTTTTGAAGATAAAGGCTTCTAACCAAAGGCTGTAAAATTCCATTTTTTATCTTATTGTTGTAGGATGGAAGAGAAAAGGAAACATATGGGTCTTGTAGTTTACAATTATTGTTTGAAAAGACCTTTGACTTTTACCACATCACAGTGAAATATGGGATAGCTCAGTACTGCTATTTTGATCCATTGGATTGGCCCTGTTCTCATGAAAATATTCCCATCCCTATACCTGTAAACCTGTGCTTTTTACAAATAGAATCAGATTTTCTAGAAGAGAGGCATTTTCACAATTTTGCCAATTCAAGTATTGGATGTTTAAAATAAACCATACTTTTACATACCTGAGAAACATTTAGGAAAGGACTAGACAATACTATGATGGATGTTGATGGTCTAGTGTGGCAATATATGGCAATAAGCTCCGACAGCGAGATGTCAGTTGGCTTCTTAAGTAGGGAAACATTTCGTGGTGCCTGTGTTACTGGCTTCTTTTAAGTATGAATGAAGTTCTTTAACAACAAATGAAATAATGTCACTAATGTGATTAATGACATACTACTAGTTCAAACAACGTGATTCCTGAGGTCTTCAATCTTTTAACACTCGTGATGATCTTAAGTGGATCAAGCTGGAAAAATTCCAATTTGGCCTTTAAGTGGTTCTGAGACACCACAACGTTCTGTAGATGGAATTCAGATAACATGTTATATGTTAGCCTTGAAATACGTAAAAATTGTTAGATGTAGAAAGAAAAAATATAAAAAGCATTTAATTTGTGAGTAATTGCCTTCATTCTCTGTTACATATTTAATTTTAGCCAAGAAAGTATTCCAAGAGCTAATCAATTTTGAAATCTATTCAGTTTTCTTAGCCTTTACCTAATCTTCAAATCTGGCCTTCTTATTTCAATCAAGTGCCTTAATCTGTTCAAGTCATATGTGAGAACATTTTAAAGCCTAATAAAACATGTTTAGGAGATGGCATAGTAAACCTGTTGTACTAGTTTTAAGTAGTTCTAAGACTGACTAACTATGGGGGCTGATAATGATTTTCAGTAAACAGTTGATACAATTTTGACATTGTTCATTATCTGCAACTTGTCTTCAAAACTCTATACTCTCCATTGTGGGTTTATCTGTTATTCTCTCTTTCTCCAGTTACTCCCTTTACAGTAGATCCTTATGCTCTTCAAATGAAAACTCCAAGTCTCTTTCCCTAATCAGAAAATACTCTTTTCCTAATCCAGAGACCGCTTTAAGATAGTTTTGTAACTTGTTCTTTTTCTTCCTGATCAATTTATTGAAAAAGTGGGATCTTACTCCTCACCTCTCTTTAAACCACTCCACGCCCTTACTTCCTTTGCTGTCCTCAAGCTGTACCCCCTCAAGAGCTGCCACTAGGCTCTATCTTCCTTGGTATGTGGACATTCTCTGTTTGCCCTTCATATCCATTCTTTTCCTTCTCCACTCAGCCTTGTGACCTGGAAGGTTGACCATTATGGACTCCAACAGCTGGATTTACTACATTCCTTGCCCTCTGACCTGTGGTTCATTTTGGCCAATGGAAACACCAGCAGGGGGTTGGAGGGAGGAAGAGTGACGTGAGGGTCATTTATTCTCCCTTCATTCCTCCCTGCAGGATAGTAGGCCGGAAGTACTAGGTTCCTACACCAAAGGCTTTCAAGGCCACAGCCCATCCCTTAGCTTCTCCAGAGCTATAGCTGTCTCTGGGTTTTGGTAACCTTCTCCCCTTTCCCCTTCAGACCTCGAAGCAATAATGTCTCCCTCTTGTTCCTAGCCCCAGGATGGTTCCCCATCCCTTGCTAGTTTCCCTTATGTCTGCCCATATGTTTATAAATAGCTCCTTTACTAAATTTTCCTCAGTTTCCCCCTTTTGCCATCTGTTTCCTGCTGGTATCTGGACTGATATCAGCAAAAATTAACTCCAGAACATTTAACACAAAAGACTAAGCCTGGCTTGCTCAACACCATTGTTGTCCACCATTTAGTTGTTTTGCAATGAGCAGTATCATCTACAAGACATCTTAAACAATTATTTAGGTAGGACTGCATCCCACCCTCGCCCGTTCTCTACCCGGAGCAGCTGCACCCAAGTTCCACTACCCTCAAGATGGATGGCAAGCAGGGGAGTGTTGTAACTACCCATGGGACCTGTGTCATCCATGTCCTAAGCAGTTGTCTGTCTCAGACAGCCCGTATAAACTACCGGCTCCCCAAATTCTAACCTCTGGACGCCAAGCAGACTATATAGTTCCCCTGTTGACAAAACTTCTTTAAAATTTGTCCTATTAAAACACAAAATAACAGATCACCTGGGCCTTGGTCCAGGTCCTGCTTTCTCCATGAATGGTGGGAAGTGTGGGGGAGGAGCAGTGCCTTCTTCTCTTCATGCTGATCCTGGCCCTGAATGTTTGACCTTTCCCAATAAAACCTCCCATGCCATGTGGTATGGAATTCATCTGGAAACCAGGAGGGCCACAACAGGCAGGGGAGTGGTTTGTGAGAATGCATGTGGTTCACAGCTTCACTCCTCCCAGCACATTTAGATTTATAATCTGTATTTGTACACAAGCCCTACTAATTATTTTCATTTACAAATTGTTCTTTATTGCAGCATTTATGCTAATAGTTTCATCATTCCTTTTATGCTTCAGTGAACTACTTTTGAATCATCGATCCGTATTTGCGGACTGGTAATTTAATGCCAAAACACAAGTTAAACCCAGGCAATGGCATACATATTAAGTGAAATGCTTCAGCTGACAAAAACTGCACCCTGTTTCCAGAATGTTAGCCAAGGCAGCCTGACCCAAATTCCTAAAGTGCAAGCAGAATCTTTAAACACATGATTTGAGTTAGCCATAAAGAATTTTTGTAAAAATCAAAATTCATCCCATATTTTACATTTGTGAAATATGTATGATCAGAATAGTTGTATTGATGTTTTTCCCTTCTAAAACTGCCTAAAAGTGACTGGGTGCCACTACATTAATGTATTTAAATGTATTTTTGAGAAAGCCTCTCCTGGGGGATTCTGGGAAGTGCCTTGACTGGGCAGGCAAGCATTGCCTCCTTCTCTGCACTACCTCCCACCCCATTCTACTTTTAAATATAGCAAGTCTAATTTTACCTGTTTTACATAATAGCTTTCTTATAAATTTTGTTAGAAGGAAGGATTGTGAGCTTGAAAAAGTTTGAAAGCCACTAGATAATCTCTAAGGAATCTTCATCTCTGAAAATGCTATTACAACATAATTTCCCAAAGCATTCATTGTCTAAAATGTTCACTTTGGCAAATCGGCAATATTACTGTTATTAAACACTTCTGGTGTATATGCATGCTTATGATTCTAAGAAAGTAAAATAACATGCATTATGTCATTTAATCATCTGAATCCACGTTTACAGCATTCCACATGGCATTGTTTTTGATCAAGGAAATTATTTTACAGCAAAAGAAGCGCGGCAATGGGCCCACGCTCATTGGTCTTCACAATATTCCCCCTCATCCTGAAGTGGAGCATGTGATGGAACAGTGGAATGGCCTCTTGAAGGCTCAGTCACTCAGTTTGAAGACATCAGAGAGGTGTCAATACCCGACAGGGCTGAGGCAAATTTCTCCAAAAAGCTCTGGATGAGCATCCAGTATATGGTGTTATTTCTTCCATAGCTAGGATTCCTGGGTCCAGGAATTGAGGAGTGGAAATGGTAGTGACAACATTCACTATTACTACCCTAGTAAGCCACTAGCAAAATTCATACTTCCTGTTCCCATGGCCTGCTCTGCTGGCCTAGAGGTATTAGTTCCAAAGGGAGGAAGGCTTCTACCAGGACACATAACAATGATCCCACTGAACTGGAAGTTAAAATTGCCACCTGACCACTTTGGGCTTCTCATGTCCCTGAATCAACAGGCAAAGAAGGGAGTTACGCTGTTGGCTGGGGTGACTGATCCTTAACACCAAGAGGAAAATGGGCTTCTATTCCATAATGGAGGTAAAGAAGAGTATGTCAGGTATACAGGAGACCCCTAAGTCCTCGCTTAGTATTACCAGGCCCTGTGACTGAGGTCAATGGAAAACTACAACAACCCTATCCAGGGAGGACTACTAATGACCCAGTCTCTTCAGGAATGAAGGTTCAGGTCATCCCACCAGGTAAAGAACCATGATCCAGCTAAGTTACTTGCTGAAGGCAAAGGGAATACATAATGAGTTAGTGGAAGAAGGTGGTTATAAATGCTAGCTATGACCAAGATCAGTTAGAGAAACAAAGACTGTAATTATCATGAGTATTTTCCCCTTATTTTGTTATGAATATATTTGTGTATGTATGTTTTCTTTCCTCTCTTTCTCTCTTATGTAACATAAGATGTATTGATTTTACATTATAGTATTTATGTATTATTAATTTTACATCATGGTATTTAAGTTACAGGAAATCGAGGAGAAGACGAAATGTCACTCCAGGACTTTACCTTCTTTTCTGGGGAAGAGGTTGGTGCATTTTCAGTTGTACACAGGATAGTTGTATCATGTTAAGCAGAATTATGACAATGTTATTTTCTTTATTTGGAGATTAGGTATGGTTTAAGGAGATGCACACAGGTGCCAAGCTGACAAGGTGTGGACTTTTGACGGCTAATTTTTATATTTATTTATATTTATTTATTTATTTGAGAGAGAGAGTGAACACTAGTGGCGGGGCGGGGGAGCAGTGGGAGAGGGAGAGAGCGATTCTTCTCACAACCCTGAGATCGTGACATGAGCCAAAAACAAGAGTTGGACACTTAACCACCTGAGCCACCCAGGCACCCTAAGCTAATTTTATGTGACAGCTTAATGAGGCCACAGGGTACCCAAATATTTGGCTGAATATTATTTCTGAGTGTGTCTGTGAGGGTGTTTCTGAATGAGATTAGCATTTCAATCAGTAGACTGAAACAAAAGTGGATTGTCGTCCCTAATGTGGGTGTGGCATCATCCAATCCCATGAGGGTCTGAATAGAACAACAAGGTGGAAGAAAAAAGAATTTGCTTTCTCTGCCTGGCTGTTGAGCTGAAACAGTCTTCTTTTGCCCTTGGACTCAGAATAGGAGTTATGTCATTGGCTTCCCTGGTTGTCAGGTCTTTGGACTTGGACTTGACCATGGCTTTCGTAGGCCTTCATTTGCAGATGTCAGATGGTGGACTTCTTGGTCTCCATAGTCATGTGAGCCGACTCCTTATAATAACTGTCTCTCTCTCTCTCTCTCTGTACTTATACATATCCCATCAGTCCTGTTTCTCTGGAGAACCCTAATACAATGGTATTATTTTGTTTTACAGATGAGGACACGGAAGCTCAGAGAGCCAACTGACCTAATGTCTGTGGCTAAGTATATAGCAGGCAGGCCCAAGTATGAACTAGTTCCTGTGATTGCACGGCCCACTCACTCTGCTCCACTGAGTCACACTACCTTAGCTGTGCTATGCACTCAAGAGCCTGGGTGGGTTGATGAGTTTCATTACTGGAAACTTTCCACCTACCCCTCCATGTTCTCCTCTCATCCCTGCCCTGCTTCCCCAGTACCTTCACAATAATTGCTAATTCATTAGTGTTTTACTCTGGGCAGGTCATTAACCAAGGTATATAGTCATAACTAAAGTGTGAGGTGATATGACTTAGCACCTACTAAGGTATATTTGTATTTTACTAAGAGACTCCTTAAAGATAGAAAATTCTTTTGTAACTCAAATGCATGAGTTTTTGATAAAGGATTGCCAAGTTGTGGAGTTTATATTTTGGAAACAGAAGATCTCTTCTGGTATCTTCTTAGAACTCACCTAGAGACAGCTTAATTACATTTACTAGAGTCATAAGATATTGTGATTTCTTCTATACTCCATAGCATCTATTGCAGTGCTCTGGTAAGCATCCAATTAATAGGTAGAGCAGGATGGTGAAAATGTAAAGAAATCAATAGAAAATATTCTTGTAGCTATGTTTATGCTTGATTCTAATGCAATAAATCGTATAATATTAAACATTATTTTTCTATTTCACCAAAAGGCTCAAGTGTGTCCTTTCAGATGAAATGCATTTTTGTGTGCCTCTAAGCTGGGTTAAGCATTTACACTACAGGAATTCATGATATCATCATGCAGCTTTCAGAGGAGTACACTAAGCTATCACAGAATTTTCTACGCCATTTTCTATTTTATTTTATAATAGAAGTCATTAACTTTTTTTTGAAAGAGCTGATTGTCTCTATGTGCTGGGAAGCTAGTTCTGTAAAGAGTATGAGAAGATTATATGTGGTAGTTCCCAAACTCAGTGTCAGCTATTTGTAATTATTGGTTAACTTCCATCTTGTTAACTGTGATAATAGTTCCACATGCCCATTATGGTGTCACCTCATGGTCACGAGTATGTCCTGGTAGACATAGCTTGATTACAGGGTAGTACAGTAAATCCTGTCAAATGAGGCTTTTGACCAGCTAGGTAACCTTAGGAAAAATGACTTTATTTTCATGTAACATCAATGGTTCTTCTTAGAAAATCATTAAATATTTCCTCATGCTAAGTCATCTAAACTTAGAATGTTTGCCTAGAAAAAGGAGAGTATAAGATTGGAAAATAAGAGAAGAGAAGGTGGATGGGAGAACAAAAGTAATCTTCAGACTTTGGAGAGAGAAAGTGAAGTCAAATTAAAAAACAATGAGAGACTATGGACTCTGAGAAACAAACTGAGGGTTCTAGAGGGGAGGGGGGTGGGGTGATGGGTTAGCCTGGTGATGGGTATTAAAGAGGGCACTGGGTGTTATAGGCAAACAGTGAATCATGGAACACGACATCAAAAACTAATAATGTAATGTATGGTGATTAACATAATAAAATTTAAAAAAATTAAAAAACAAAACAAAACAAACAAACAAACAAAACACAAAGTTATTTGAAACCACCACAATGCGGAACCACACTCCTGTCTTTAGGAGTGAGCTCATAGGAGATTTGGCCAGAGTCTTTTGATAGGTTCGCTTTCTCTGGCATTACCATCCCCTGGTAGAAGTGTTGCTAGGACAATCCCCTCTTTGGGACCTAGAGCCTCTAAGCAAATGAGACAATTTTTTCTTTCTACCATTAAACTCTCTCTTAAAATAGTTGCCACCATGGGCATAAATACTAAGTTGACTGATGCAAGTTGGTTAAAGTTAAGCAGCTCAAGTAAGTATTAGAAATATGTTTGAAATGTAGATTTTGAAAGGGCCAGTGGGCTACTCTTGCCTAAGCCAACCACTCCTGAATGCCTAACCATCCTCTATGTGACAGCCTTCTCACTTGGCCATACTCAAGAAGAGTTGAGAAGCTGGTCTTCTCCCTGGATTTCATAAGTGGTAGAGTCCATTGGTCGTAGGTCCAGGGTCCAAGAACACCTTAAGACAACAGGGCAGAACATGCTTCTAGTTTCTTATTGTCGTCGTGTCCTCTGGAACCCATTGGCAGAATTACTGTTCTCTCTTGACAGAAAAGGTCCTGTTTTTCCATAGGCTACTGGAAAAATTCTATCTACTCCTCTCCAGCATCAGGTGCTAGGCTTTTCCTGGTGAGCCACTATAAACTTTAACTTTCTTCTTTGCCTAGGGAGGCTTCCCTTTCTTCCCTACTGAAACCTAGATGAGGGTGTCCATGAAACCAGCTTGGGTTGTATCCATTCATGGAAAGACAAACACAATGCTAGAGTCCTGCTTCTAACTCCGCCTCCAGTAATAGTGCTTAATTATATGATTATTCTGAGTTGTAAGAACTGAAAATGGAGTAAAAGGAATTTTCTCCACGATTCAGGACAGTTTAAAACTGCTGATAATGTGAAATATGGCATTTTCATACCATTCATTCATCCATTTGTTCAACAAATGTTTATTGACTACAGACTAGGGACAGGCAGTATTGAGAGCATTTGGTGAACAAAAGCCCTCTTTCCTCTCAAATTCCACTCTAGTGAGTTAATAAATCCAGATTCTATTTCAAATATAAGAACCCACTAATTAGTATTTTGGAAAGCTTTTTGTCTATGTGAGTCTGAGAAATTAAGATCTTCAAAGAGCCTGATTTAGGTGATGTTTCTTGAACTGGAAATCATATCCTACTGGTTGATGGCTAATAGTTTGCTGGAAAGTGGTTAAGTGCCATGGGAAAATAATAGGACAGAGTGAAGGGGGATCCAAAGGGTGGGGTTGGAAGAATCTGGACATGTTGCAGTTTTAAGGAGGATGGTCAGGATAGGCCTTACAGAAAAGATGACACCTGAACAGAGCTTTTCATCACCGTTATCATAACTAGTGTTCTGCCTAACTGCTTTTTGCACAATATCTTATTCAAATCTCACTACAGATGTGGTCACTGAAGCTTAAAAAAGTTAATTATTTACTCTCGATTACACAGCTATTTAGTAAAGGTGATAGAATTTAAACTCAGGACTATCTGATTAAGAGCCTAAGTTACACGACACTGTGTTGTGTCTCAAGGCAGTGGTTCACAAACTGTTTGGAGGTTGCACTAAAATTTGGTGGAACATTAGTTCTTCAAAACATCTATTATTAGCCATATCTTTAAAACTGTGTTTTAAAATGTGTATTCACAATACTGTAATCCACATTAACATATTGGAGGATCCTTAACCTCTGAAAACTTGGTTAGGAAATTTTTGCATGGCTGCATGCAAACATTTTTCGAACTCTGTGCATACATTTGAACACTGTATAAGTGTTTCATTGGTTAGGTATGTTTAAATTTTGCATGATTTTTTAAAAAGTCATGTCTTGGCATGTCTGTTCAACATAAAACTGTAAAATAGCTCATGTGTATCACAGGGTAGTATCAGAAATGTCTGCTGGGTACGTGTTCTCACCATTATGGAATTGTGGACAATTCATTAACAAGGGAACCCATAGCATGTTTATATAATGTGATATGAAAGGTAATTTAGTACTGTTTGTTAGGTTTAGATGCTTTTTGCCTGACTTATATTTGAGAAAAGCTGAGATATAATTAACGACTAAACCTTGATTTTATCTGAAGTTCTGAATTACTTAAAGAATATCCTGAGACTATAGGGAAGCTTGGTTTTTGTTTGTTTGTTTGTTTGCCTTTTAAACTTACTGTTTAAAATTACTTAGGTAGATAAAGGTTTTGTTTTTGTTTTAACACTATGAAACCAAGTTAGAATATTGGAATACATTTAATATTGAGACTGACATGGCTGGAATAGTCTCATTATGCTAATTTTTATAGTTATAAACAAATATATGTTATAATCAACAAATAAATGTTTATAGTTATAATAATCATACGTTAAAATAGACTATAGGCAGTATATTTATATAAACAATATAACACTTTCACCTATTTATGTTTTGAAGTGTAATTTTAACAATATCAGGGGGAGGGGCATTCATAGGTCAAAATCCATTGATGTAAACATGGAAATGATTCTAAAATGGCAGCTACCTAAGGAATTAGGAAATAGCATAGATTGTGCCCATAGTTGCCCAAATGAAACTAGGAAATATTGCTCCTTTTGTGAATATAAATAGTTCAATGATCAAAACAGTTTTTTTCTCTCACCTATTTTAATCTATATAATTATACCATTAAGGAAGTAGAATAGTGTAAAAACCTTCACAATTTCATTACTCAGTCAATTTCATTACTCAGTTATTAGGTGATGAAACTTGGAGGGACATTATGTTGGGATGTTGGGGGCAAGATAATTCACTTGAATTTAAGATTGCCACTGCTATGTCAATAGACCCCTATAATGTCACCTCATCACCCTTCAACTCACTTGCAGACTTAAACCTAAAGTTCACCTTATTTAGGTGGAATGTAAGCTGTTTATCACCAATTCTAACATGTGACGTAGGCATTAATAATGTCATTTCCATAATTATTACTTTGGTCACTAGAGTGAACTGTCTTCAGCGGTTGATTAAGAAGTTGAAAATGGTTTCATTTATCTGGAAACCATGTTTTAATGTGGAAAAATCAAGACATACAATATGAACCCAAAACTTATTTTGTTTTGAACTAGTGGAATTATTGAAATGGATGTGAAATAGTATGAAAAAGAAAAATACACCCCCTACCCCCAGAAGAAAACTAGACAAGGGTGTATATGGGCACATCTCAAATGAAGAAATATTAATGAAAAGAAACACATGAAAGATGTTCAACCTCACTAATGATGAAAGAAATACCAGTTAAAGCAATTGTAACATGTCTTGCTTATCGAGATTCACAAATGTTTGGGACAATGCACACTCTCAGGTACAGTGGTCTTCCCTCACACATGGTTTCATTTTCTGTGGTTTCATTTATCCTCCATCAACTGTGGTCTGGAAGCAGATGATCCTCCTCTGACATATCATCAGAAGGTCATTAGTAGCTTGGTGTTATGTCACTCACAGCACCTACATTCTTCACTTTACTTCATCTCATCACACAGGCATTTTATCATCTCATATCATCACAAGAAGGGCGAGTACAATATATGGTTATTTTGAGAGAGAGAGAGAGAAACCACATAACTTTTATTACAGTATATTGTTATAATTGTTCTATTTTGTTATTAGTTATTGTTAACCTCTTACTGATCCTAATTTATAAATTAAACTTTATCATAGGTATGTATGTATAGGGAAAACATAGTATATATAAGGTTTGGTACTATCCCTGGTCTCAGGCAACCACTGGAAGTCTTGGAAAGTATGCTCCATGGATAAGGGGGGAAATATCATACTTCTTATGGACATGTGAATTAATACAATTTCTGGAAGTTCATATGACAATATACATAAAAATATAAAGGTTTGCACACTCCTTGACTTGTAAATTACATTTCTGTAAATATAATCTAAGGACATAAATGTAAATGTCTGCAAACCCCATCTGTACTTTTTGATGTAACATTGTTTATAACCTGAGGGTGGAGGGGAGAAATAATGTAATGTCTAATAATGGGGGAAAGATAAAATAAATCTAGTTAAATCCATAACATGAAATTTTATATGGTTATGAAGTATCATGTTTCAGAAATTATTCATGATAAATTAAGAGAGAGTATAGTACAAAGAAATACAACATAATAATCATGTATAATCTATACATACATATTTAATGCAAGAACTGGAGAAATGCTCATTAAAATATTTAGTGCCTTTTGGTGATTTCTTTTTTTTGCTTATATATACTTTGTAAATTTTCTATAGTAAATAAGCAACATCATTTTCCATTATTTTAATGGAAAATTTCAAACTTACACAAGAGTAGAGAGAATAGTATAATGAATCTACATGTATCTAGTTACTCCATTTCAACAGCTATCAACAAAAGTCCTTTTAAAATAACTTTTTTTAAAGTTTAATTACCCACAAACCATTGTGCTCAAACCTCCTGGAGCTATTTATTAATTATGATTCTTCATAAAGAATTTCTCATATCTTCCCTTGAAAAATAACTTGTTTCCACAGCCCAAATCCTGTTTCCAAAACATTGGCTTTGTCACCAAATTTTTTTGTAAAGGAAAGCTAAAAGCATTTCAGTGTTGTTAACAAAAATAGTAAATCAATAATATGATTTCTTATTTTTTTATCAAAGTAAAAAACACATCTCTGTTTTCTGGCAGTTAATCATTGCTGCTTTGAATATATAAACAAGGAGCCTGTGAACAATGAGATCCAAAAGGGGATGTGGCCAATTGTGTGTGGTCCTTGCCATGTCTTTCTTCTTCTAGGTTAGGGATGAGGCAAAATTTGGTAAAGCACATTTAAGTTAAAGGGTCTCTATACTCTGCAATCAGTTTTGGGCGTACTTTCATTCTTGGATTCAGAAGCTGAAACACAGAACGTGCTGTGCAAGCAGATGTTTACCAGGGTTTTCTAGGAGAAGCGAAGAGCCATGTTTGCTCCAAAGGATTATGTGCTCACATGCGAAAAACAGACTCCCATGAGTTGAAATATTTTCCCCACCAAAGAGTAAAAGATACAAAGAGGTGCATCAACCACCATCCAGTATGTTTACAACTGAAAACCTTTCTCTAGACTCTTGATTTTGTACCAAGATTTAAAGACACCTTTTCACACTGTGTGTCAGCAGGAGTGTGTGCATTTTGATGGACTAACCCCTTCGGCGAACTTTAATGTGCACTATTTTTTAAAAATCCTGGATAACTTGCTTTTGGAGAGTGGAAAATTATTTCTTTTATTTCCATAAGGCCCAATACTGTGGTTTCAATGCACTCAGTATAACTGGACCATAAAAATAATAAATGTGTGACAACACGAGTATAAACATAATAAATGTCATGTTTTCACAAGGCAAATTGTCAATATCTATTGACATTTGTTCCTATGGCATCTATTAAGGCCACACCATATTTATTAACTCTGGTTTGATTACAACGCTCCATTAACTTGGTAATTTCATTATAGTTGAAGAGGGATTTTAGCTGCTGGATTTAGCTTAAATTTTATGTACAAGCCCAGAAGTCCTTGGGCAGTGAACACATTTCATATATATAAAATAAATAATTAATGAATAGAAGCTATTTTGGAGAAGCAGAAAACAACAGAACAAGGATCAGATGATTTTTAACGACACAAACTGAGAAATTGCTCACGGAGATTATAGTCATAAACTGTGTCAGGTGTATTCATTCATATGCTTGTTAGTAAGATACTTTGGAGTAGAAATACCCATGTCAGAGGGAAACATTCCTCCAGAAAATAGATACTAAGCCCACATGGACAGTGTGAACAATAAAGCCAGATGCTTGTATGGGGCAAGAGACTGAGTAAGTTTGTTTGCATATGAGCTAATTTTAAATATGATCTTACAGAAATTGATGAAAAAAATCTTCCCCTTCTGATAAATCCCACAAAAATTGCCAAAACTGGCTAACAGCTTATTTAGCCTGTAGTCAGTATCACCAGTAAAATATAGACTTTTAGTCTGTTATTTTAGCTATCATCTATTGACAAGTTACGGACTATACCTGGGCTTGACCCTTCAGTCCTCAGCCTGCTAATTTGTTTTATTTATTATCCTTTCTGAAGGCACTTAGAACATCAAAAAAAAAATGTTTTTAAAGGCTTGAAAACAAATGAGTAAACACATGCTCTACTTATCATTTTGTCAGACTGAACAAAGCTCTTTGGATGTGCTCAACAGCTCTTGGATGAATACAAACACGATCAGTTAAAAAATGAACTTCATTGGGATCAGGAAGTTTCAGCAGAATCTATTAATTTTTATGAGCATTAACTGACAAAAAACTATGTAGTTGACGTAACCTATATATCTGTAAAACACTCCCTCCATGTTAACATCGGGAATGGAGAATTATGCAATTCAGATAAAAATTGCAGCATATGGTAGAGTCTTTACAATGGTGGGAAGATAGGCCAAAAATTATGTTTGTAAATTTCTGAAATGATTTCCAGAAATGCATTACAGGCTAAGTGCTTTATACAGTATGTATTGTTAGCAGGTGTTGTGAGCACTTTATTTCTTACACACAATGCTGACATTTTACTCCTTTATACTCTTTAAGGGAACAAGCAGCATAATTGGAATTCCTTTGAGAATGATTTGTTAGTTATTTTGGACCTTTATAGGGAGTAAATGGTAAATAAGAGCTGAGTTTTTGGACATTAGTATCTATTGGTTGAGCAGATTATACTGTAAATTTTAAAAAGGAAGGCCAATTTAGGCAATGATGCTAACAGCTGCATGGTTATTGTGTAATAGTGGCCCACCTGGGCTGAATTGTGAATTGCAAAACAAAGCTGAATGCTTTCAATTCCGTGATGTATTACGCTACAAGGGAAGCTCTCAGCTAAGCAAAATGCAGAGCTACTGTCAGACCATCCCTCTGCCAAATGACTACTGCACTGAAGAATGACTGCAGTGACATCACTTGGTGAGATCACCACAGTCTACTTCTCTTAATGTTTCCATCATTTCTGATGTACGTCTCAGTAATTTATTTTTGGTAATGAAGTGTTTGATCCCCCTTCACTTTGGTAGACCTTATATTAATTTTTTTTAAACTTACTCAGCTTTTTGAAAATGAGAACACAGGAAGTTTTCTCCCTTTCTTCGTTGTGAAGAATGTAATTGGTGAAAAAATATCTAGTCAAGGAGTTACATGCTATAATTTATATATGTCAAGTGCAATTATTTTAAACATGGAGGAATGTTCTTATAAGTGGATTAAACATAAGCCTACTTGCACTTAAGAATTTGCTACCAAAAGATGTGATTGATTTGCTTTCTACAACTTAAGGAAAAAGAAAAAAAAATATTTTCTACATCTCCATCAGGACTCCAACTCTGCATTCCTCCAATATTCCTTTCTACTTCCTAGTGTTGAGGATAATGGAGGCTTCTAGAAACATGAGTTCTTAGAAAAAGGAGTTGAGACATAGGGAAACCATGTGGTCTTGCTGTGAATCATCACAAATGAGGGCCAAAGGAAAGTTGGGCCTTGTATCAGCATTGTTTTCTTTCCAGGTTTTGCTAAATCTGGCTAAGTTTTACAAACACTTCAGGGAAAGGTTAGAGTTCTACATCTTATTCCTTGATCTTTCATATGACCCTGAGAAGTCACTTAAGTGTACAGATGTGTTTGAGATGGATTTTAAACCACCTTTCAAAATATATCAGTAGCAAAGAGTGTTCATTTGGATGCTTTCTCTTCACAGGCACTCAGACAGAAGCATGGAAACTGCTATTATATTTTGATGCAGAGAATAATTCAAAATTTTAATAAAGCCAAATGGCTGCCTGGATAAATCTGTTAATCAGTTTTTCTCTTTGCTTGTTTTCTTTCAGTAATGTGGTTTCCATTAGACATTTCAATTCTGTTTCATTGCTGGTAAGCATCTGTTTTAAAATACAGTTAAAAATTGGTACTCTTGGTCCAATTCCAAGGGGCAAAATCAGCAGGAATAAGTAATCCCACAGCCTTAAGAAGAACCTTCTAAACCATGAAAAAAAAAGTACTAAGTACTAAACTTTGAATAAAAGAGCCATAAATGAGTCTGGAAGCCTCATTTACATTGTAATGTGCATACCAGCATGATGTCATTATCAATTAGTGTGAGTATTTTCTAACAGCCATCTATTCTGAGTATGTAGTCATTTAGTTTATGGTTATGATTGCGGTGTGTGTGTGTGGTGTATCAGAGAGCAAACACTAAAGCAGCAATGTCCGCGGAAAGTAGTAATACCAAAAAAATTTATGCCAGCCATGAATCAGTCCTACTTCATTTAATGTTATTTATTGATATGAGGTAGATATAGTACCTCAAAAATCTATGCGTGTTGAATAGAATAATGAAATCTGGCTGTAATATAATCTTTCTACTGTATGAGTTAAAGCAACAAATAAATATATATATTCTTTTTTGTCAGTCCCATCACAATGTAATCTTTTTTTCTTTCGGATTTTGGAATGCCATAGGTATTGTCGAGATTCATATTTCATTCCTTGTGTTTTAATGTCTCAGCCTCTCTGCTTTGATTATGTTTCAAGAATCCCCATGCACTGATTAGAAAAGTGGTATCTTGGCTGTGAGGTGAGACTGTCCTCTTGAGTTTAAGTTTAGTTCTTTATAACTCTAGGCTTTCTGGGAGAATCTAGAGGAATATAGGGCAGTTTGCATGGACATTGATGTCATGAGTGAAGCAATCTTGATGAGACGCTGTGCTTCTTAAGCCTGCTTTCTTGGCTTTAGGCTATCTTTTAAAATTTAATTTAATTTGTTTCTACTTCTTTCTGTATGGTCTGAAATATTCTGTAGCTTCCCTAGCCTTATTAGTAGTAGTAGTAACATATTCCGCTTTGCTATATTTCCACATATTAACTCATCCTGATGATTATGGAAAAAAAATTAACTCATGATTTCAGAACATAAATACTTGTGATGACTGAGACTCATAAGTGAATGATATCCAGGTAGTTCATATTTTTGTGGTATTTCTCAGCGATATTCTTCCATAATATTATTGAAAAATATAAAAGTGTTGTCTGAAAAATGTGCACCTTGTTTTTTTTTTAAAAATTGCCTTAAAATGATGCCTGGTTTACCTGTGTAATTAAAAAAAAGGTAAATAAACAAAACAAAACAATAAGAAAACCCCGTTTCTGGACTTAGCTCTAAGCATTTTTACAGATTAGGCTGGTTTTCCTCTGGACAACGGTTTCCATCCAGTATATATCCAGTCCTCAAGGCTCTCAGACTAAGGCTATTTCACTCTAAGCACACTGCAGTTTGGTGATATGTGTAATGTTCTGTGTCTTTGTTAATCACACAATGGAAGGATTCAACTTACTGAATCATTTGCTTTATTACAACTCCAGAACAGCACTGTAACTGCCTCGTGGGAACTTTCGTGGAGGGAGTTATTCTGGAGGCAGTCACTATGTAAATAAATACATTCCTTCGATTCCTGTAAATGGCACCAAGACGTTCTGCTACCACTCAGTTAAAAACAAAATGACCCTTTTGATAAACTTTCCTGGTGGAAGTTTTTGATGCATTTATTAATTTCATGGTGTTAGCATGCTGAATTGCCATGGTGGTAACTGAATGGGATAATGTATGTGAGAGCTTTGGTACAGTGCTTGGTAGGTGGTGAACACTCAGCACGTGCTAATATCCAGCAGTGAGGCTGCCTATTGACCATGTCCACATCGTATACTGAGATTCAAATGGACATCCACCTAAACTGTCATGTTTGAAAACTTGGATATGCCTTCCAATGTGTATTGTAAAATTTAATTTTATTTTATGTATTTATTTATTTTTTTAGAGACAGAGTGCACATGCACGAGAGCCAGCCAGGGCGGGGGTGAGAGGATCAGAGAGAGAGTGAGAGAGAGATTCTCAAGCAGGCTCCATGCTGAGCATGGAGCCCAATGTGGGGCTTGATCCCAAAATCCTGACATCATGACCTGAACTGAAATCAAGAGTCAGATGCTTAACCAACTGAGCCACCCAGGCACCCCTATTTTTTTTTAAGTATGTGAAACTCTCCCACCTAATCCCATCCTCTCTCACCATTTCTGAGACATTGCACCATCAGCCATTACTTCAAACTCTCTTGTTCTGCCATCCTCTTGCCTGCAACCTATGGACAGTCTCAGTCTCCCTCCAAGCCCCATCCATAAAACAATACCTTTCCTGATCCCACCTTCTCTTGATGCAATTGACTTAAGTTTATTCTTTCCTTCATAACCAGACTTCTTAAAAGGGCCATCTCCTTGATGTCACATAATTTGAAAAACAACGAATGGCATAGCGGAATGAATACAAAGTTTTAGTGGTGTGTTCAGCATCTCCAGGATCAATTGTAAATTGAGTGTCAATCAGAAAAAGAAGGTGCTGCCTCTTTCTAAATCAGCTTCCCAGTATCTACATTGTGAGCCTAGACTGTAAGAAAGAAATTATCTTATATACAGTGGGGGATAACCAGAGAGGTAAGGCATGGTTTCTATCTCCTAGCTGCCTACGAACTCATTGTGGAGAGGACCACATGCATAGAAAGATCACAGAATGAAAGAGAGGATGTTGGCTGGGTGTGTGTATGTGTGTGTGGGATATTGGTAGCAACATTGGAGCGGGGTCAAAAGGCTTGGCAGAATGTAGAAAGGTTGAGGAGAGATAGTTCCAGGTGCAGAATACAAAGCAATATGGTTAGTGATGGAAAAAGGTAAAATGTATTTGGCAGACAACGAGGAACAATCTCTCTAGGAAAGAAGATTTTTATGGGAGAATAGTGCAAGTCAACGCAAAAATATTACTCAATGTGCACTTTATTTGACAAATATGTTCCTGGAAAGTGGGAAGATGTAAGGACTACTGTATCTGGTTCTTCTAGAAATAATGACAACTGGCCCTCTCATCAATGAATGAATGCTAAAGAATCAGATTCTCATAGTTTTCAGTCTTACCTTAGTGTGACTGAGGCAACTGCATTAACTCTTTCAGGCCTTTAGGTGATCTATCATTTGCTATGTGCACCTGCCATTTAATGTGTTAATGCTGAGTGTTGTGGGCCACTTCGATGTTATTTTAATGGAGATTTGAATGCTATTCATGTCAACCTAATTTTTACTATTAACCACCTTAATAAGTCTCTGTGTTATGTGGCACACTGTGGTGCAAATTTAGGGAGGAATTATACCAAATTTATAAATTACTAGCAATCTCACAGGCCCTGGGTCATTTTCAAATTCCACAAAGTTCATTGATATGAATAGGACCCCCATTTATAAAGGAGTTCAATTAGCCTTACTTTTTCAGGATGTAATTTACTCTTCAAAGTCATATAAGATTTTACATAGCTGAAAAAAAAGATTTTACATGGCTGGAGGTCCATTTAATAAATTACTTCTTCTGTGCACTAGATAGGACCCAGGACACCTGAAATTGTTCACGTGGCTTCCAGTCATCCACAGACTTCTTGTGCTTATTTATTGCTTAGTGGCAATATTATATTGATACATTATATGCCAGTTTGTCAGATTGGGTCATTCTGTGTAATGTTGCAAAATATTTCTGATTTTTTTTCTCTTCTGAAAGACTGTGTTCTTCTAAATAGCTTCTGTGCAATACACATGCATTAGTAATTTTAAGAAGTGATGGGGTGAGGGCTAGACTTCTGGGGCTAGAAGATGCAAACAGGTTTGCTGGTTTGTACGCAAACTGTAGATGTCTGACAAAGGTGGAGTGTTATTATTGAAAATGTGAAATCAGGCCTTAATTCAGTGACTTAATACTAGTTTTTCATCTAAAACGTCATTGTCAAAGGAACACTATGACACATTTATCCAACCCTGATCCTTGGAAAGCAATCAAAGTAGAGTTTTCCTTTAACATCTGAATCTGACCTCAAGCTCTTGAGCCAATTTGGAAAACAGTGTGTTAAGATGAGAATCACAAGACTCAACAACAAATACTCATCTTCTTCCTGATTTTACTACTGGAAATTGAAAATCATAAAGTTATTGGCAGGAAAACTCCCAGTGTTATAAGTAACATATTTTAAAGATCTACGTAATGTAATATAACAGAATCAGCCAACAATTGATCAGAAAAATCCGAGCTAGACCAAACAGTGTTATATGCATGGAAGAACATCAGCCATATTTCTTTGAACAGAATCTTATTTTTCCTGGTTGTGTTATTCCACGGACTAACTTATCTGGGGATTGAAACTGTCTAGCCATGATTCAGAATCCTTTTAATGAGGTTATAAAAGGAATATCTAATATCACCCAAAAGATGAACTTAGCTCCAAATTCATCCGAAAGATGAATTTAAAGACTAAAACTGAAACTTCACATGAGGTCGCTCTGAAATCTTCCTTTGACAAGGCTTATAAGATTGTATGAGATAGAAGGGAATTTAAAAATTACTCCATTCACTGGGTCATTTGCAAGATGAGGAGCCTTAAACACAGAGGGTGGATTTCCTCATTACATTCCTGCATTACTCAACTTCCTGCAAGTAGGTCACAGCTCTTCCTGGTGCCCCTCTGCCACGTGCTTGAGGGCATGGGGTTCTGAAAACTCTCTAAGATTCTACAGGTCCATCATTTTGTTGTGCTTTGTATCATTTGACTTTTTTTTTTTTTTAAAGATTTTATTTATTTATTTGACAGAGAGAGAGCGAGAGCACAAATAGGCAGAGAGGCAGGCAGAGGGAGAGGGAGAAGCAGACTCCCCATCAAGCAGGGAGCCTGACATGGGGCTCGATCCCAGGACCCTGGGATCACGACCCGAGCCGAAGGCAGCCGCTTAACCGACTGAGCCACCCAGGTGCCCCTGTATCATTTGACTTTTTGAGTATTGTTCTTGTGAGTAAAGCGTGTATCTCCTTGAGGATGCCAACTACTTTTAAGCAATAATTACGTTTAGTCTACTGAGGTTTGGATACATGGTGGGTGTTCAGAGTGTAAGCTTTACTGTCTGACAGACATGAATTCAGGTCCTGGATCTGCCATGTACTTGGTGACTTTTGACAAGTTACTTAAACTAAGCTTCAGTTTCCTCATAGAGAAAATAGCCTTTGTTTATTGTGAACATAGTGTGTAGTCAATAAATATTGCTCTCATTATTATCATTCAGTAAATGCTTATTCATCACTGGAATCTAGGAAACATTTCTGAGGCTTCATTACTATATATAAAAATATTTCTCATTCCATATTATGAAAAAAGTGATAGTGATAGTATTTAGAGACAAAATTTGCAGATGTATTCAACTGTCCCTTGTTGGTATTTCTAGATTTGTAGACTTTACAACTTCATCTGTATGATGCAGAAAAACAACCCAAAAGGTAACTTATTGACTATCTGGAGAGTCAAAAGTAGCTCAGAGTTCAAGCAAGGTTTGATTCAGAAATTAATGAAGGATAGAGTATGGAGGTTCCTCAAAAAATTAAAAATAGAATTACCATATGATCCAGCAGTTCCACTTCTGCATATTTATCCAAAGAAAATGGGAACACTAACCCAAAGAACATATACACTCCCATATTCATCACAGCATTATTTACAATAGGCAAGATACGGAAACAACCTGAATGTCCATCATGAATGAACAGATAAAGAAAATGTGGAATATATACAATGGAATATTACTCAACCATGTAAAAGGAAATCTCGCCATTTGCAAAAACATGGATGGACCTTTAGAGTACTATGTTAAATGAAATAAGTCAGACAGAGAAAGGCAAAATAAATTAGTCACAAAGATGTAATGTGTAGCATGGTGACTACAGTTAATAATACTGCACAGTATATTTGATAGTAGATCTTAAAAGTTGTCATCACAAGAAAAACAATTTTGCAACTACGTATGGTGATGAATGTTAATTAGATTTATTGTAGTGATCATTTTGCAATATATACAAATACAGAATCATTATGTTGTACACCTAAAGCTGATATAATGTTATACGTCAATTATACCTCAATAAAAAATTTTTAAAAAGAAATTAAACCATGTTGTCAAAGATCCCATTTCTGACTGTCCTCTCTGCCTGCAAAGTATCTGCTTCATCCAAGAAAGGCTCAGCTTTGGGGAACTAAATGCTTCTTAATTCACATTAAGCAGTAAAAGAGAGAAGATCTCCTCTGGTAACTCTCAGAGAAAAGGGTATAAACTTATTTTTTCAGAAACTCTCAGCAAAGATCTTGTGTTTCATTGACCTTCAGTGGGCTCTGGTCATTACGTCAGAGAGTGGATTTACTGACTCATTTCATCCAGTCTGGATCCATCTCTGGTGTTGCGGATAAGTCGGCTTTCCATTACTAAACATGTTGTTTTGGGAGGAAAATATACTCAAAAGGAAATTAGCGTATGCTTACTAAGAGAGAAACACAATGGATAACAAGAAAGCCCAAATGTCTGCTATCCGTCCCCAAAGCTAGTGGTGTATCCCAAGTTTGAGATCAAATGTTAGATATAACCATAGTTCTTTATTTTATATATCATCAAATTCTTTGCTTTTTCACAGATTAGTAATCATTACAGACATAAGTTTGTCATCATGAAGATATTTAAAGAATTACTTACTTCTATTCAAATTTTCTCAATCTCCTCCCCAAACAATGGCATACGGAAAGATTACCCTCACTGGACAGGAAGGAGGTCTAGATCAATTAAATTAAATATAGCACATTGCAGAATCTCTGGAGGGTGGTATTTAAAGCTTTGAACTCAAAGAGAGTAGTTGTCTTATTTTGTGTTACCATGTAACCAAATTTTCTTCCTTAGAAAAAAATATTATTAAACAAGATAGAAATGAGATCAGAGTGAATTCATTTGAAGCATTTTGACCACAATCATAATTTCCACTTTTAGCAATTCACAGTGTTATCAACATGTAATCCTTCTTATTTTCACACATACTGCTTAACAAAATACTAATCAAGTTGGAAATTCTTTTCTGTTTCTAGCAAAGAAATTTATGCTCTCAATTCTGACATTCTCAGAACACTATGGATCACACTGCATGAATATCTGAGGATACGATATGTATCTAAGCTGCAGTAGCCAAAAATAATTGTGGCTCAAAATTAGTTTGTATCCCCATGGAGAATATGCACCTCACTTACAGGAAAAATAATCACAGAACCAAATGATGCCAAGTACAACAAAATGATGCAACTATAGAATCCCAGAGAATTTTCAGAATAAAGTATATGGCTTATTTTGGACTTCATGGTTTTTCAGTGCACCAGGGTCTCATGATAGTAACTGAGCAGCTTAGCAGAAGGCGGTATTTTGGGCTGTCTGGTAGTGCTTGGAGTCATGGATTCTGTAAGAACCAGGTGACAGCTACAAATGCTCATACCAGGACAATGTGCCTCCACCCAGAATTTCACATACAATTTTGAGGGTTCATGGACTCCCTGAAACTCATTTTTAGACCCAAGCACACGTAAACCATTTTTATCAGAATACAAAAGCTAAATTCCCTTTCCTTGAATTTTAAAATACAATATTTGACTTTTTACAGGCATAGCTGTAGGGATTTGGAAGAACTGAGTTCACTGTTTCTCAGAATATATTTCTAATTGTTCAGCCTGGTAGTAGGGCTAAGAACATGTGAATAGAGTAACAAATGTGGAACAGTAATGGATTCTTCCAATGCCTTGCACATAGTAGGTACAATGAATCTTGTATAAAATAACAAAAAATCCATCTTAGAATTATGCCGAGGTAGCAGCTCAATTCCAATATCACAAAAGTGACATTAGGTAAATACTTATTAAAAGAATTCTCTTTATTTTGTCATAAAACAAACTGCTTCACTACTGTCTAATTTTTATAAATAGGATTTTCTTCATATGTGAATTTATTAAAATATACAAAATAGTTAAAATGCTTATCTACCCTACTTCCATTTCCTGCCTTTGTAATATCAGTGTAATGTTTTCCAGAATAAACAATAGATTATGTTAATGGGTGTATTCAAATATTTCTGTGAATAATGTTCCTTATGGTTTGCGTTTTAAGGGATATTTTAATTTTGTCTTTTGATTTTTACAATCTCTAGGAAGCTCTTTTCTAAAATCAGTGTTCTCACTGGAGATGATCCAACACATCGACTCAAATGACTGAAAAAACACGATTGGTCCTAACATTGAGCGAAACTATGTGGAAAATTTGTAATGATTTGTAAACGTTTTCACACTTATTATGATTCAGATGTGGACTGTGGCCCAGAAAAGATTTGGATTTATTTTGATAGTCCCTGTAATTAGCTCAGCAATGTTTTCCTAAGTTATGATTTCATGCTGACTATTAGAAATTGCACATTGTTGAGATGCCACATGCAAAGAAGGTATGGTGTTATATGGCAACAATTAAAAACACTACAAAGTAAAGTAAACAGGATTTCAAACCAAGAAAACATAAAGTCAGTGTGGCATAAATAGAATCGAGAAGGAAAATATCTAGACTTCAGCGTTAGATACCATTCTCAGCACATGGCCCAATTTAGTTTTGAACAGAGCAAAACTAGAGTACGGATGAGGCACAGGACATGTGGACTTCGCTCTTGCATCCCTGGCATCAGTCTGAAGATCAAGGACACATGTCTTGACCTAAATGCTACAGAACCCATGTCTTTTCTTCTAGGAGGTGTGAGAAACAGGATCGGCTATATTATTTGGGGGGGGGGGCAGCGCCAAATGAAATGCAGGATTTCTTGATCAACATTCATCTGAACAAAAATTCAAGATGACAAGAGCAGTGCATTCAACCAAACACAGGTCCTGTACCACTGCCAGTCCTGTGACAGAGGAGGGGAGTAGGAGAGACATGCCTGAATCCCGTCTGTCCCAGTGTGGGCTCCTCCTCGGCTCCAAGGAGATGCTCAGACCAAGCCCTGGGGAACGGTCAGTGCTCTGTTTGGTGCAAGTTTCAAGGCGATTGAGATGACAGGGCCTGCTCCTGCCCGAAATCTATCCTCTAGATAGGTTGTGAGGATTAATGAGTTAATATCAGAAATTGCTAGAGGGCAAATCTTCACTTGCCTAAAAGAGCATAAAATTTTTATTTTGTCTTTTATGCTTTCTGACAATCCCTTCAGTCTGCCACTAGGCTTTTAGTGGAGCGTGTGGAGAATTTAGGACAAGATGATGAATCTTACTCAAGGGCATCTCGATAGCTTTGCAAACTTAATGCAATAATGTAGGTCTTGGGCCCTGTATCATGGAGTAAACGAAGACAGCAGAAATTCAGATAAAAGAGGCTATAGCTCATCCTATTGTTATTATTTAGGAGACAAATTACGGCAATGAATTTTTTTAAATCTTAAAATCCTCTTTATCATTGCACAGCTACCTAATTTTATTTTATTTATTTTATTTATTTTCAGTAACTACAAAGCTATAAAGATACTCGATGGAGTATTGAAGGCCGTATTTTCTTTTAAACAGTGCATAAAGAATACACTTTGGCCCCTTAAAAGGAAAAGAAGCCACAGCCAGGTTGTACATCAGGAACCTGGGTAAAGCCCCAAATGAAAGCAGGTGCAACAGCTGGGTTGGAAACAAAGTTGTGACATCCTTTGCTTTGGCGTCCACTTGAGAGCCCAGGAGGCAGGCCCCTGCCCCATTGCCACAGCCCAGGCTGGGTCTGTAGTCTTAAGAACCACTCCAGGGCATCTCCTCTCCTGAGTCCCTAGCAATAAGGTACCAAGGAGGCATTTAACACTTGTACTCCACCACCTGAGCCAAAAAAGATAGGCGGACTGTAAGCAGAGAAAATAGCCAGAGACACCACGGGGAGAAGGGACAGAGGGAAAGGAGGCCAGAGGGAGCACACCCTCGATGAAGCCAGTAACCAGCTGCGGCACCTGCACTGGGGAGCTGCTTTCTTTCCCCATGTTCCCTTGTGCTGTGTGTCTCCCAGTGTGTGAGTAGAAGTTACAAGAAGTCTTCCGTCCAAGAAACCTTAGGGGATGGAGGGATTCGGTTCCTGCCCTCCAGGAGCTTTCAGACTGGCAGTGGAGAGCAGGGTATCAAAGATGCCGAAAAAGACCAAGAACACTGTAAGGGATTTGAGGAGGAGACAGAAAGAGGGAGGTTAAGCGCATGTGTGCGTAACTCACGGAGACCCGCGGGTCACTGGGAGCAGCCATGTGGGTGGGGACAGAACCTCTATGAAGAGACAAAGACTTCCTAGGACACTCCGTGAGAATTTGCCACAGGTTTTTAAGTCACACAAACCTCCCCTGTATCTGTGGTATATTGTTAGATCACAAAAGCAGGTTGCAGAGAAATGTGCACAGCACGATCCCATTTTTTTTCCTTACCAAACGCTCCTAGATCTACGTTTATAGATGTTGTTACATGTTTGTAGAGTTACGTTGGGTACTGGAAAGAGATTTTTAAAAAAGGAGGGCAAAAAGGTAAGTAGGTTCCTAGTGTGATGTAAAGGGACCATATAGAATAACGCAGTTCAATCTACAACATTACCTCAAACGGGTAATCACTGAATGTACCTACAAAAAAAGGTCTCCAGGTAACACATTCAAAGACCACACTGATTTGTTTGGGTGATGAGGCTGTGGGTAGTTTTAGTCTTTGATTCCTTCTTTGTGTTATTTTAATTTAGTTTTTGCTCTGAGGTAAAATAGCAAAGCAGGCATAAAGGATTTCCCCAAATCTGTGTGGATTTAGTGGTGCCTATGGGTGAACAGCCCATAATGACAGACCTGCTGGCCACAGAGTCCCCTCCCCCAGCCTCTCAGCTCCCCTCTGTGCTTCTGGAGGGAGAACTCCTCCTCACCCCGCTCCCACACGGCAGAGGCTAGCAGCGGTGGGAAGTCCCTAACCACACACCCTACCCCACGGTAAACAGTAGAAACGGTGCAGGGCCCCCTCTGGGAGCTTGGGGAACTGCAACGTGCCTACCCTGTTCGAGAGGCGGGGCATCGGCCCCTTGGCGCCTGGGGATTGTTGCGTTGCAGGATGGTGAGCCCAGTATCTTTAGATCTCCCTATTCTTCTGGAGAAGTACAAAATTCAGACTTGTATGTGAACACTGTTCGCTTTTCACGATTGGCACTAAATCACATCTGAAAAGATGCTATGTAAGCCATGACAGACACACGTGCAGTCACATGTCATTGTGCCTGGAAGGGGAAAGGGTCCAATTCAATATTTTGACGAGAGCTCAGGAAAGTTCTGGCAATACCGCTTTTGGGTAATGGTAGGGTGCGGTGGTTAAGACTGGGAAAACTGAACATAAAGGGAATCACAAAGTCACACAGTGGGGGAGAAAGGTAACTGTGGTCTTATAAAAAGACATTGGTGATAACTTCTACTGATTCCCCAGTTTTGCTGAATGTCTATCTTTTCCCAGCTATATATTGTCTCTTAGATCGACAGTTAAAATTGAAGTATGGGGCTCAAACACCTAGAGGGGCACTTCAATAAGGAGTAAAGACATTCTCTCTCCAAACCTAACCACACATGCACATGCATCCCACACATCCTCAGCATGTAGAAACATGGAGTGTTGTTTTGCCCTTTTTATTACTTAAGAGCCAGGGATAGGAATGAACTGATATAAAATACTATAGTGTGTCACTGTGTGTTCTGAATTCCAGCATAATTCAAACACCTCCCACTAAGATTTGTCATTCTGACTCTAGGCAGGACTGTTCCTAAAGTGTTCTTGACATCTGAGCACCTGTGGTATTCATTAAGCCCTCCTGGGAATAAGATCTCCTTACAAATGCTCAGAAAGTATCTTTCTCTTAAAGAATGAAGTTCTATATCTCCATCAAAAAGATGAAAGTAGAACCTTCACTCTGCTATATCTTAAAGGGTAAGAAAAGTAGGTTGGCAATGTAAGGAGTAGGATTAGGTCTGTGCCAGCAAGTATTCAGGAGGTATGCCTTATGTAGCTCATGACTTCATAGCAGCAAAACCCTCCTCCCCACTCCGTGTCTTCAGAAAAGGGGCACGAGAATTCTGGAACATCATACTCTATTAATTTTAAACACTGCTGCAAACTACTGCTTTAAACATTGAAATATTAAGAATTGTTCTGTACCCAAAATAGATATTCTTATTTTAGAAAGTGCTTCTTCACCAACTATCACAACATTTTTTTTGTAAGGAGCCAGCTAAGAGGGAGTACAGTTTTTTCTGCACTGCAAGGCTGTCTTCTCTGTTCTGGTTCAAGCCAATAACTCATTTTATGCAGCCACAGACCAAGAATTTTGAAATTTCTGAGTCATCATTCGAACAGCATATTTTCCGTGATCCTGAAGACACAGTTCTTGATAACATATTGATTACTATATCCCTAAATGAATATTTCTGGTACATCGCCTGTCTAGCGGGCATGTATTCCCACCTATTTGTCTGGGTAATTTCTGGCTTCAGAAGAACATATGGGCCATATTCACAACTTCTACCATTTTCAGTGTTTATCTTTATTCTGTCAAATTTCTTAAGAGTTCTTTCCATTTCCCTCTGTCTCTTTATTCTATTCATTTTCTCTGATTAGTAATTCATTTACGTAAAGCTCCAGTTTTAAAGTTTGTGGAATAGGCACACTCAGGGATAAGAAAAGGGTAAATCCACAGGCTAAAGTTTTAACCCTTGCTCTGTCATTATTTAACACTAACAATTCGAAGGGGCATTTAACACACTCTTGCCTGAGATCTCCCACTTACCAAATGCCATGAGGGCAGTTTTCTTCTGCCAGCTTAACAAAAATATAGTGGCAATAAATAATGTACAGGAATTACTTTGAGAGTCTTTGGGAAAATCTGCATTCTTTTTTTTTGAATTTTTTTTTT
>NC_138374.1:57288536-57320615 GCF_054177405.1 Leptonychotes weddellii
TCAACAGGCAAACGTCACACTTTGAAAAGCCAAACACCACTAAGAATTTAAGGCAGCGTGGCCCAGCTTCTGGAATAGAACTAGTAATGAGTGGTATGGTTACCCATTCTCTGTTCAGTACAGGTACCTGCGCTTTGTGTGAATTACAAGATCTCTCACCACCTTTGTACTGTCTCTGTGATGTGGGTATAATTATGTGCATTTTTACACGTAGATCAGGAAACTAAAACTCGGTATGAGAAAAACTAATTCAAGGTCACAAACCTTGTAATAAGAGGCAAAACCAGAATTTGAACCTAGTTTTTGAGTATTTTTTTACCTTAATAAACGATGGCTAGTTATCTATATTTATGGATACATATCTATATCTGTTTGCACAATTGACTATTATTATAAAAATTTTGGAATATATAGCAATCTGATCTAAATTTCTGAATGTCACCTGTTCATGCATCAAAGAAGGTGATAATGCTCAAAATGGCTTTAGGGCCAAATAAAGTAGCTAAGCGTGGTTTCTTTTTTTTTTATTATTATGTTATGTTAATCACCATACATTACATCATTAGTTTTTGATGTAGTGTTTCATGATTCAGTGTTTGTCTATAACACCCAGTGCTCCATTCAGTATGTGCCTCTTTAATACCCATCACCAGGCTAACCCACCCCCCCCACTCCCCTTCCCTCTAGAACCCTCAGTTTGTTTCTCAGCGTCCATAGTCTCTTATGGCTCATCTCCCCCTCCAATTTCCCCCCTCTTCATTTTTCCCTTCCTACTATCTTCTTCTTTTTTTTAACATATAATATATTATTTGTTTCAGAGGTACAGGTCTGTGATTCAACAGTGTTACACAATTCACAGCGCTCACCACAGCACATACCCTCCCCAGTGTCTATCACCCAGCCACCCCATCCCTCCCACCCCCACCACTCCAACAACCCTCAGTTTGTTTCCTGACATTAAGAATTCCTCATATCAGTGAGATCATATGATACATGTCTTTCTCTGATTGACTTATTTCTCTCAGCATAATACCCTCCAGTTCCATCCACATCATTGCAAATGGCCAGACTTCATTCCTTTCGATGGCTGCATAATATTCCATTGTATATATATATATACCACATCTTCTTTATCCATTCATCTGTCGATAGACATCTTGGTTCTTTCCATAGTTTGGCTATTGTGGACATTGCTCTGAGCGTGGTTTCTAAACTGGCTTTAAATATAGATGCCACAAGGGAGTCTATGCTATATCTAATCGGTAGCAATTAGAAAGCAAATCACCAGGGGCCAGAGGCCAGAGTTCATGAGAGGTAGCTTAGAAAAGACATAAGGGAACCCTTTGGGGTGATGGCAATATTCTATATCTTAATTATAATGCTGATTGCACAGATGTATACATGTATCAGAACTCATTAATCTCTATACCTAAAATGGGAATATTTTACTCTTGATAAATTATGTCTCAATACACTTGATTTTTGAAAGACAGTTGCCATCATTCACTTGCAAGTTATTAACCTATATGTCTCATACTCCTCTGTGAAAATGGGGACATTAATTATGACCACCTTCAAAATGTTGGGGAGCATCAAATAAAATACATCATATAAAGAGCTTACTATCATACTTGTTTATAGGAAGCACTCAACACATGCTTATTCAACAAAAGTCTGCGTCAGACAGGGTTCTAGGAATAGGAGAATCAGTGGTACATAAGAGAAAGCACCTGCCCTCACAGAGCTTATCCTTCAGACTGGACGAGGCAGACACTAAGCAAGTCGACAAAGAAATGACCAAGACACCGTCAAATAGCAGTAAGAACTCTGAAGCCAGGATGTGAGTGTGTGGCCACGAGGATGGTGGCCATTTCCCTGAGTGGTCAGAGAAGAATCCTGTGGAGAAGTGTCACTTCAAACCAGGCGTGGATAATATTAAGGAGATAGCCACGGGAAATGATAGAGACCAATGTTCCTGGCAGAGGGGACAGAATGTGCAAAGGAGCCAAAGGAGGAGCAAGGTTTTAGTGTAGGGACCAAAGGCTGGGGAGACAAGTGGGTTGTGCATCTGGAAAGCTCGGCAGCAGGGCCACTCATCTGCCATGGGGGAGGACACTGGAGGAAGGTGAGCAGGGAACAATGTGCTCTGATTGACATTCAGAACAGTTTCTTTGACTTCTGTGTAAAGTGTGGATTCCCAAGGGGTGAGAGAAGCAACAGGTGAGAAGTGATGGTGCTTGGACAAGGGGTGTGAATGAGAGACGGTGAAACTTGGCCAGACTTGGGATCTATTTGGAGCCGAGAAAACAGGGCTGCCAATAGTTTGGATGTGGCAAGGGAAAGATAAATTGTCTTTTGGCTTAAACAAATAGGTGCTATTTACTGCCTTGACATTTACTGATATTTTGTTATAATAATTTTTTTCTGAGAAGCCATTTGGTGAGCTGTCAGGTATTATATCAGAAAGCATTTCTGGGCTAACTACTGATATTAAAGTGACTGTGGGCTAAGTGCTAGTTTGGGGTCCAACTCTTAGGTTTAAGTCTTAAATTATCTATTAGGTAATTAAATACTAATGCTGGAAGCATTTCTGAAATCAGAAGGGCACTTGGGCTTGTGTGTGTGTGTGCATGCAAGTGTGAATGTGTGTTCACACAGAGTGGGTTCTTGAGGCTACCGAGCTCTGCTTGCAGGACCGACATTCAAGGGCAGAGCCTAGAATTTTCAAGAGGGGCCTCAAAGTTGCCCCTTACTTCACCCGTACCATCCTGCACTCTGCATAATCTTCATGGAGCTTAGACTTTGTCCATCTCTGGTTCCCTCATTGCAGCTTTATGTTCTGAAACCACGTAGACTCCCACCAGTCTTCCTCAGTATCTCTGGAGCGGCAAGTGGGAAGGTGTCCAAGACACTCCTATAGTTTTAGCTCACAGTTTAGAGTTCAAAGCCTGATGCTTAATTTTCTCCCTTCAGTGGGGAGGTTCAGAGTCAACAGCACATTAATTGATAAGCAGAACTTTCTCTCCTGCCTCCACCTCCTTCTTCCTTCACTGTTCTCCCCGCTTCCCTCTGCTGTGTTCTCTCCTCTGGGATCCACTGGAAGTTTCACTCAGTGTGAAGAAATCTGTTCTGGGATGAATCAATGAGCCAACACCCCCGGGGCTAACTGACAACTGATAGAACCTTTAATTCAATAATAATAAAATAAAGTCATTGCCCTCCATTGAGCACATACTGTCTGCCAGGGCTTTATAGGAATTCTCTCTCTTAATCCTTCCAGCAAATTTAGAAGCTCTCTTGTACCAACTTGTAAGGCTCTTTTATTTCCCACTTCTAAAGGTTGAGTACACAGGCTCAGAGAGTAAAGTAATTTGCCCAAGGCCGCACAGCCTGTAAATGACAGAATTGGGACTTCAACTCGGGTTTGTCTGGCTCCACGTTCCAAATTTATCACTGCTAAGCTATAGAGCCTCTCTCCACCTAAAACTTTGAGTAAGGGGCTGTTACAGCAAGACTCCCCAGAATCTCGGCTGATTACTAAATCTCCACTGTGACGCTGACCATGAAGCTTGGAGAACATTACCACAAACATGGGGGCTGCTGCCTTAATTAAAGGCCAGGTTTTCCTTGTTACTTACATAGAAGGATCTGTTTGTTGTTTTTGGCCTTTTATTAAGGCATGGAAAAGAGCATCACCTTCATTTTCAGACTCAAAGTTCCCTGATTTTCTCTGGATAGGCTTTTTTTTTTTTTTTTTTTGGTAAAAATGCACCTTTAACCCATTGGTATTCATTCACTAAAAAACAGTGCATAGATTATTAACTCTGAAATTTTACATGGCCCCACATCTCAGTCATACTGAATACTTGTAATACTTCCTGTCCTTATATGACAGAGTTCAGACACGTGATATTCAGCAAGTAAGTTCAAACAGAGGCATTGTTGATGGACAAAAGCACAAAAAACTATTTTTCAGTTTCATGTTGCTTTAAGATCTGGCCAGAATTTGTGAAGGAAAACCACACACACACACACACACACACACACACACACACACACACGAGAGAGAGAGAGAGAGAGAGAGAGAGAGAGAGAGAGAGAGAGAGAGGGAGGGGGAGAGAGAGAGAGAAGGAGAGAGAAAGAGAAAGAGAGAGAGAGAAAAGACAAAGAGCAGAGATAGAGAGGGGGGTGGGGAGAAAGAACACGTTTGAAAGCAGGAAGTACTAGAAATACTGTTTAAAGGCATGATCTCAGGAGATTTCTACTCCCACTTTAGCAGGATGAAATATTGGGTTTATGCAGATAATCAAACATTGGAAGCTGACACTAGAACCAGTCCAAACACAACCTGCAATTCTTCCATTGCTCCTTGCAAACTTTATTTGCTGGAATGAGGGGCCAAAAAAGATTCCCTCTCCTATGACAATTTGTTATTCAGAGACTATGTCTTTATGTGACTCAGACGTGCTTCATTCGAGTGATGGAGAAATGAAAGTCTGAACCACAGATTGCTAACAAAGCGATGCAGATGAATCTATTAAAGTGTATCTCCTCACTGTTTTGTTTTTGACTTCCAATTGGCACTTTTTCTTGCCTCTCAGCTTTGAAACTCGAGAATAAAACGCCTCTGGAAACAAAGCAAAGCGAGCTGAAGTGTGTGTGTTACACAGAATACTGAGAGCGATGTTTGTGCTGCACACAGCTACAGCTGTCACCGATTTTTCATCTACAGAGAGGTCAGCCAGACAAAAAGACCCAAGACAACACATTCAGTAGCATCTTTGTTCTCCTCTCCGTCTAGAGAAGGAACTTGTAGTGACTCCCAATTATGGTCATCACGATTTTTCAGCACGTCATTGGTTTGGATAGTAATTGTTGGTCAGATGGGGGAGTTCTTTTAAGCTCCTCAAATGAAATAAATGTAGTTTTCATAAAAGGTGTTAACCCAGAAGCTCCAGAGACTTAACTCTCCATGCTGGAGACTGATTGGTTTACCTCCAGATTGCTTTGTGGGGATATGAATTCAAAATGATTTTCAATCAGAAAGAGCTGCTCTATTGTTCAGAGTTTGATCACATAGGTTATTACTGAGATCCTTTGCTCTACCTCGCTTGTCTTCCTTAAACCTTGCCCTATTGCTTTCCACATCAAATGGCTAGATGGGGTCAATCTCCTACTTATTAGACGCCTAAGAAACAGTTACTACTCTGAGATTTAGGGATTGTTCAACCATCAGTGCTATCCATCTCCTTCTAATTATTTGTGGCTATTCAAATGTAAACTTTTGCATTTTTTTCCTATTAATATTAACCATAACACAAGCTAAATAAAAAATTATGGAGCTTTTAATCTTGGTCCTCAAATTTTGTGCTTTCAATGACATGATTTGGAAAGCATTTCTTTTTTTCTTGAAGCACTCTACATGATAAGAATGTTTATTTTGGGTGATTAAACAAAATGGAGAGTGCCAACCTCATTTTTTCCAGGAGACGATTATGTTTTTTTAACGTTGAACTTCAGCTTGAATGAAACTCAGTGTCTCCTCCCCTTTCTTCCTGAAAGGTTGTTTTATGTGCTGTCTACTTCCAGAGTATTCAATTTTATGAAAAGTACTAAGGGAAGAAATTGCACACCGTTGTACCGGGACCAATGCAAAACAGTATTTTCCTTGAGTTACTATTTACCTTTCTCTCTCTATTACTCGTGTGGTTATGTCCTGAATGGAAGGAGGTAACGCAAGCCTTCACAGATCTCAAAATCTGTAATTAAGAACTGCATCTAACAAGGGTTTTTTTCCTACTGACAAAAAAAAAATGTCATTTTTAAAAGGAGTCTTACTGGAAGAGTGATAAAAATAGGCAAAAGGGCAAAAACTGTTCCCTCTCTTCTTCATGGCTGAATACAAAGTGGGTTTTTTTTTGGGGGGGTGGGTTTTTTTTGGATAAGTACTTACAATGACTACACTGTTGACTTGGCATGCAGATCAAAAGACTGACAGATTTAATTCATGTTTCTGTGCTATCCAAACAATGACATGTATGAGCCAATCTGTGCTGCTTTCAGCAAGTAATTGAAGGTAGCACAAACACAGACTTTAAAAGATCAGTGGTGCCCAACTGAACTGTTCGACAAAAAGAGATCCGACAGCGCATATTCTCTTTTTCTGTTTTGTTGGGATTCCGCTTTGCCTGCCCTCTGCCCTGCCCTTACTCTCCTGGAATTAATAGCGACTGATAGCCTGTGCATTGTGTCAACAGAAATGGACACACACGCACCATATATTAACTCACTTGTCTGCTGCTGGGTGAAGAGATAAGCTCCAAGAGTGCACAAGAATAATCTGAAGACATTTGGAAGTTAACCACAAGAAATCAATGTTTGCATAAGCTTCCATTACACAGGCAGCTTTTGCTCTATAATGCTGGGATGTGTCCGGGTAGTAAGGTAATAAATTCATCTTCAAATGTATAAAGGATGACCCTGCAGGATTTTGACATGACATTTTCTGTGGATCTAACTTGGTTGGAAACTACAGGCAGCATTTTTCTCCAGTAATTTGTGTACTTGATGTATTTTTTTTCAAATTGCGTAGTGCCAGCAATTTGGTTTTTAAATACAATAGTCTTTTGAAAAGTACTGAAGAAAATGAATAGAAAATCACCAGCATCATAGCAAATTATCCTAGGTCAACACATAATGCCTCCATTTTCCAGATGTCTCAATTCAGGCAGCTACTTTGGGCATTTTTGTCTAAGGATGCTTATAAGTATTCCAAGTTTAATAGTACACTTTCTGTTGTGTGTTACCCTGGGCTAACATCATTGTATGTGTATCTTCCACAATAAGGTTCCAAAAGAAATGGATTTAAAACAATGTGCCTGTAGGCAGTGCTTTTGCTTGAATGTTTCCAATGAATTCTTTGTTCAGAATCCTTGCCTCTACTTTAGGGTCATGGATAATTTCTCATGATTCTGTCTCAATTATAAAACTATAATTGTTTTATACTGAAAGATGTTAAAATATAATTTCCATGTTTTTTTTAATGCCCAGAGTTTAAACATTTGGAAGTCATCTACGCCATGAAAATTAATTGACAAATTGTTTTAGAATATTGAGTCTAAAAAGAGTTACATAAACAATGCTGGCTGGCTGTCTTAAAAAGAGTTACAGAAACAATGCTGGCTCCTTGTAGAAAAAAATCAGAAGTATCAAATAAGCAAAAGCAACAAAAGGTATCTGTAATACTTTTACTCCAAAAGAATTAGTATTATTATCATTTGGATTATATGCTTTCAAACTTTAAAAATTAGTATTATGTCCATTCTTTCAGGAAGTAAATGGGAAACTTGATCCATTAGTCATTGTGGAGATATATATATATAAGATTTAATTTAATTTTTTTCTCTCCCATAGAGTTGTGCAGAGTGCTTTGTATGATAAGTCTTTTTCTCTGCATTGGGTTTCTTCTGTGAGTTTTTTAGAATTTCAAGTTTTTGAGTAGAAAGGTATGGCCTATGCATCTCTATTGTAGTACAAGTGGTTAAGTAATGGGCACATGGGCTGGTCACGGAGAGAAATTGGCAAAGAGAAGTATTTTCTACAAGCTTGAACAGAAAGGTGAAATATTTGAAAACCAGGGAGGTGAGGGATAGCAAAAGAAATTTGGTATGTTTAGTTGATGAAGGGGCTTAAGACAAATTGGATAACTGTCTTTTTATCTGCATGGTAGCCCTATGGAATATACTTCATGAGTGCTGGTTTGGTCCATTTGGGCTGCTATCATAAAAATAGCATCAACTGGGTGGTTTAAACAAGAAGCAGTTCTTTCTCACAGCTCTGGAAGCTGGAATTCAGAGACCACAGTGCCAACATGGTGGGCTCCTGGTGAAGCCTCTCTTCCTGGTTTATAGAAGTCCATCTTGTACCCTTATTTGGTAGAGAGAGAGAAAGGAAGCAAGCGCTCTCCTGTGTCTTCTCATAAGGGCCAGCCCAAGGGTCCCATCATAAGGGTTCCCTCCTCATGACCTAATTACCTCTCAAAGGCCCCATCTCCAAATACCATCACACTGGGGATAAGAGTTTCAACATATGAATCTGGGGGGGACACAAACAACCAGTCCAGAGCAAGTGCTATAGAAAAGAGAGAAAAACAAAACAAGGCTCCAAGGTGATTACCTCAGAGGAGGTTTGGGAGCCTACTGAAAAGGAAGGAGGAACCAGCAACTAGAAATATGCAGCAGTGCTACCAGCTGTGTTTAAAATCCTGAAGCCCCGACCATTGAAGGTGACCAAAGGGATGCTGAATGGTTATTGGCCAGGGATGCTGAATAAAGGTTAGCTGCATGGGGAGAAATGTCAGACTATGTGAGAGACTCCTTCTTCTCCAGAACCATCATTCCTTCATGCCAGGCAATACAAAAGGGCCCAACTCCATAAGGATAAGGTTGTTTGTATACATCATGTTGAAACTAAATGACATCTGAAAGAAAACTAAGAGCAAAAGCAGAATCAGCTCCGGTTTATACATCTATTTGGATAAAACTTCCAATTATCAAAATACCAGCAGCTCTTTTGCTATACCAGATGTAAGTGGTACTTGCAATTCTAGAAACCTAAGATCTATAGGCTTCGAAGACATTAATGGAAATTGTCAGGGTCTTGGTTTTGGTGGTATGGCTTCCGTATCCCACCTCAGAAAAGGAAACCATGAGGAAGCCTAAGGAAGCAGTGAGTTGTGTGTAACACACTTGATTAAGTGAACTGTATTCCTTTCTTTCTGTGCAGAGTCTAATCAGTTAGTCTGTATATGAAAGCATTGCAATAATATAGTCCAGAAGCAAGCAAACATAAATCACTACTTTGGCAACAAACCAAACCGATAGGGAATGAAGCACAGAGATAATTCGTAGGTAGTAGAATAATAGCATAACCCGGGATGACTTTATGTTATTCCAGAGACAGAACAGGGTTGAGCATTATTCCTAAATACTGCAATATCTGCAAAGGTGAGATGATCATTATAAATCAGGATGTTACAAAGAGAAGAAAAGAGCTGTAGCTAGAGACAGATGCTCCAATTAGCAAGATACCCATTTCCAAATTATTATGTTTTCAAATAAATTCTGACATGCAATTTCAGAACATTGGAAAATAATACTAAACCAGCCCAAGTAGAAACAGGAAGTAAATCTTGGCAGAGCTGTACACCCTCAACATATTACTAATAATTCATCCCATTGCTGGGGGTGGGGCAGGTAGGGGTGAACAGAATGATTTTAAAAATCAACATTTAACTTGAGATGGTTTTCCCAAACTTAGAGTTACAAATCGAAACTGGCAAAGTCAGAAAAAAAATCATGTAATTACTTAGGCAGATAGTTCAACCAGATAGTTTAAATTGATCTATAAGGATCCTTATGTTCCAAAGTATCAAGTATAGCTGAAAAGTCTTATGAGCTTAATTTTACCCTCTGGTACATGGTATGCATCATTACGCATCTCAAAAAATCTATACTGTTCTCACATGCAGCCATAAAATTCTGTTTTCTTTTCAGTAAGTCCATTCACGCTATCCTGTTGGGACCAATGTAGGCCCAAAGAAATATTAACCCCACTCCCACCCTTGCCAGCCCCCAATATATACAAGCCAGTTTTTTCAGAGAGAAAGGGGACATGATGATGCATGTACTGACTTCAAAAAGCCGATCTCTTGATAAAGTAGAAGAAAGAAAGAGGAGGAGTAGGTTAATGCTTTTCAAAGTATTACCCAATGTAAGAATCATTTGTGTCGTGTCCTACTAAAGCAGTTTTCTAGAACCAGCCCAGCCCTATAAAATAAGATTCTGTGGGGGCTGGACCTGGATTTTGGTACACTATCTTGTGAGTCTCATTGGCTTAAGTGGAAGTGTGGGGGTTCTCCTCCCATCATCCTCCATAACCTCTAGAATTTGTGGGTGTTGTAAAATCAGTATTAAGGAATGAATGCTAGGCATAAAAAAAAAGCCAAGGGAGATGAGATGAAGACAAAATACATGAAGAATGACAAGTTTGAAGATCAAATAATTTGAAGTCTGAATGTCTGACTACAGACTAATGTATGACATATGTAGACATAAGCTATTGAAATCAAAAGCAATGGTTTGGGGATAGAGTGAGGGAAGTATATAAAATGGCTGTGTTCCTAAGCTGTCATTTATGTCAGCCTGTTGCTTGTCACTGGAAATAAGCTGAGAATCCCCTTTGTATAACACAGTGATGAATCTTGGAAATTCTTACAAGCATGTTTAAGTGCCATTTACAACTCAGCTGAAGCTTTTCTGTTGGAGTTCAGTTTATACAGCTGTTGCCAATGTGATACTAATAAAGATGTTTTATGCCAGGCAATATTTGAAACCTTTAGATGTATTATCTCAATTAATCTTTTCCACACTTCTCTTAGGTAGATGCTATTAATCTTCCTGTTTTACAGATGAGGACACTGAGGCCCAGAGAAGTTGGATAGTTTACATAAGGTTTCAGTTACTCAACAGCAGAACCAGGCTTTAAACAGAATACTGACTTCGGAGCCTGAGCTTTAAACCAGGGCATTATTCTGCCTCAAACTGTGGGACCACATTATATAGTAGGGATCAGCAAACTTTTTCCATAAAAAGCCAGGTAGTAAATATTTTAGGCTTTGTGGGCCATACAGTCTCCACCATTGTAACATGAAAGTCATAGACGAACCATACATCAATGGAATGACCATGTTCTAATAAAACTTTATTTACAAAAATAGATGGCAGGCTGTGGTTTGTTGTTCTACAGCATTTTTTAAATGGCCCCCATTCATGGTGATGGAAAAGAACTACAAGTTTCTATTTTTAAGGGAAGGCTTCTGTGAATAAAGATTTTACATTCTCTTCTGGTGTATTTGAAAATTTCTGCCCCTACCTATGGCCAAGAGGCAAAACGGCATGTGTTTAGAGACATCCTGAAGTGATGTGCTTGCTTTGAAGTGGTCTCACTGTCTCACCTAGCTGCTCCTGTGATGAGAAACATGGATTTATGAAACAGCCAGCGGGGCTCAAAGGGTGGAACTTTCTAGAAGGGAGACATCTTGCACTGGGAGAATGTACCTCACCTGGAAGAGTATCACAACTGTGATCTAGGCTTCTTTATCTCCATGCTTTAATCCAATGGGGTGTCCCGACCAGACAAAACCAACAGTTCTGAGGACTACACTGGTGTATGTGCTATAAGTTTTGGTGTTTTTGTTTTTTTGGTTTTTTTTGCTCTGTGAGCACATATCCCAATTGAATATTGATTGAAAACATTTGCTTCCTATTTCATCAAAATGAGGAGACCTTTCCAGACTAAACTCTTTCAGATGGCCTGTTAATGAGTGACTCGTAAATAATAAATATTCTTGATAGTGGCTTTTGGAAATCTCTAAACACTCTAGAATTTGGTTTCTCTCCATCTGTAAATTGGGACTATGACATTTGCCATTCTCCACAGAACTGGGAAGGCTGAATAAGGAAGTAGAACCAAAAAGCCTAGATAAGCTCAGAGAGCTGAAGAACTCTTATTGGTAAGGGTATTGTTCTGATCTTTTGGGAGTCATAACACTGGACAGTATTTTAGACTACTCATAAAAATTTAATTTGTTACAGTCATTGTAGATGGAACTGTCTGAGGGTGAATCTATATGCACTGTAAAAGGGGAGTGAAGGCCTTCAGGCACACTGTGAAATATGGCAGCAGTGGATGTTGGCATGGAATCCGAATGCCTCACAGTGATAATTGCCACTTTTTTTAAAATGCAAATGCTTATCCATGTCTTTTAAGAAAAAAAACGTAAAAGAAGGAGTACGTTAGTTGTCATTCTAACAAAACTGGAAGAAGCTGGAAAGGAGTTGGCAGAGAGAATGATCCCTTTACCCTGCTTTTTACAGGCTTTGCTTTGGGAAACTTCAGCATTTCTGTGAATAAGGCATGGATTGTTCTAGTGACCAGCAACTACTTGGTGATATTGGGGAGACTGACGTCCACATTAAAAAAAAAAAAAACAAAAAGCAAAAAACCAGATGAGATTTACATAGCTCCTTGAGGTGTCCACAAATTAAGTTTATAGCTAAGCAAATTGAGGATTGTTTATTTATATGAATTTTGAGCTTTTTCTTTCTTTCTTCCTTCCTTCCTTTCTTTCTTTTTTTTTTTTTTTTGGAGGAGGTTGGATTGATGAAGGTGAACTAGATATAATCAAGAATAATGCAGAGGGTGATGGGACCCTGGTTGTTCAATAACAAACCCACTAAAATGTTATGAATAATCCAAAATTTGGAATTCTTATTATAGTCTCTATTTATTGAGCACTTAGCCTGTGTCAGGAACTGTGATAATGGCATTACATAAAGTATTTTATTTATCTCACTCCATCTCTCTGAAGGAGGCAATTTTACTTTCCACATTTTTACAGATGAAGAAAATGGCCAGAGGCATACAGCTCATAAGTGGGATTTTAACCCAGATTTGTCTGATGCCAAAAGCCATAGTACTTAATCACGAGTTAGAAAAAAATACAGGGATGACTGAGAACTAAGCTTGCTTTACACAGAAATATAACTAAGGGAATAGAGCTCATGAGTAACATTGATGATATAATTAAAATAGAGAAGACAGTATTTTTCTTTTCTTTGGAGAAGGACCACAAAGAGATCATGAGTGGAAGATATCTTCCCAGCTGAGGTCCCCAAACCAGTGTAAATGTCTTCTCTTCAGACCTTCCTTTGCCTCTCTATTGAAAAGAGCATCTGCTCATTATTTGTTCTCTCAGCATTCTGCTATCATATGACCTGTCAGAATTTGAAAATTTTCATTTATATATACAGGAATCCCTCCGCCCCAACATTTATAAAGTTCATGTTACACCACTTCACTGTTACAAAAAAATTTACATTAGTACCTGTTTTCACTAGCTAAAAGAAATCTGAAGAGGATTTTCACTTTATTTATTTATTTATTTATTTATTTGACAGCAGTGGGGCAGGGTCGGGGGGAGAGGTAGGAAGGGCCAGAGGGAGAATGAGAGAGAGTCTCAAGCAGGCTCCATGCCCAGTGCAGAGCCCCATGCAGGGCTCCATCTCACGACCCTGAGATCATGACCTGGGCCAAAATTAAGAGTCAGGTATTTAATTGACCGAGTCACCTAGACACCCCGAGGATTTTCACTTTTATGAAAAAAGGCAAAAAGTGAAAATAACAATCAGTGTTTGTTTTGCAGCAAGGGTGACCGCACCAAGCTCCTTCCCTGGGAACTACACTCAGCATCTCAGCATCAAGCCACCATAGGTTTGAACTATCTCTGAGCATCTGTGCTTTACCTTGACTTATTTTGTGTATCTTTTAGCAAAATGTGTTCTACAGTATCTGAAAAGCCCAAGAGAGGTTATTTTTGGGGTTTGGGAATGCTCAACAATTTTTTCCACATAAATTAATGGTAATTGCTTCTTTGCTTTACGCCATTTCAGCTTAAGAAATGCTTCAGAGGAATGTTCTACTTTTGGAAAGCAGGGAAAACTTGTATATTTGTTTCATGTTTATTCTGCTCATTACACTATGAGCTCTGTGAGTACTGGTTCCCCATTGTGTCCCTAACACCTCATAGTGCCAAGCACATAGTAAGCACACCAAAACCAATAGTAATAAAAAAGCTTTATTGAGTGCTTACTTTGTGCTAGGTGCTGTTCCAAACACTTTACATGTATTATCTCATTTAACTCTTCCCATGAGTCTCTGCTCAGATTAGACTCAGAGGGAGGTAGTGAACATGCTCTGTGTGGGTTCTTTTGTCCATCACAATTCTTTTCATTCCTTGTCTTATAGCTCCACTGTCTGCCATTTCAATGTGTTTTCTTCAGTAAGCCCACCACAAAGCTATTGTTTATATATTCTTGATTGTTTGTTTGTTTATAATGTAAATATATAATACGTACACCACAGTGAGAGTTATCCTTTCTCTTGTGAAGCTGGGCTACTCTAGTTGGACAAATCTCAGATAATACCAGCCATGAGGCTGAACTGAAATCACTTTTATATACCAGCTAAGAAAGGGAGAAAATGAAGTCAGTTTCTGAGAAAGAATAACATCTAGAAGAAGAATGAATAAAGTCTATTTAATACATATCTATTGAGTTTCTAGTTTATTTCTATCCCTGTGCTTGTGAAGAATAGAAGTGAAATTCCAAACACAGTCATATCATTAAGAAGTTTACAATTTTTGAAGTTGTAGAATCATGGCCATTCTTGAGAAAAATCTTTTGGGCAATGATTCGCCTGTCTTTTGAGGCTTGCACAAAAACATATTTAATCAGCGTTCTGGTAAAAAGGATGTACCAGGAACCATAGTGTATAGCTTGGTAAACACATGTCAAAATAACTCCCCAATGTACACATGGGTGAGAAAGAAATTTTGAGGACTAGCAGCAAATGCTTAATATAACCTCATATTATCTTAGAATTAAATGGGAAAATAGGAGCTGAGCAAGATTCTAGGTTACAAGATCCAGGAGTGATAAGAAGAAAGGCAAAATTTAGCTAAACGTTAGTTAAAACTGAACTAATTGAAGTACAGAAGGTGAAATTATTCATAGAGTCTTATACATAGTAAATATTCGATAAACATTTGTTTTGACTGATTTGATTTCAAGAATGCTTACAGAAGGAATGGCCTCCTCCACCCACATGTCAGTACAAATCTTTCACTCAAGCAGAAGGAAAGATTAGCCATTTATTTTTAATCATCCTTGGGAACAAGGCTCATGCAAGAGATTGCTTTATTCTCTTATCTTCCTGCACCATCCCACACTTTGACCATCATAAATCACTTTTCTCCCTTCCTCTATTCTCTGCCCATGGGACCTGTGACTTCCATTCTTAGACATATCTATGCCAAATGGGTAACAGAACAAAGTAAGGAGTCATTTCCTTTATCTGTTTTTGTAAATAGCCCAGGAACAGGTGACAGGAACTAGGAAGTTTATACAGGAAAATGAATGATGCATTTGAGTGGGAGGGCTATAGAAGGGGGCATGATTAAAGGAGATTAGAGGTACCACCTTAAGTGAGAGCTTAAAGACAAAGTGTGGTTATTAAGAAGTAATAATTGGGATTTTTTTTTCAAATTTAAATTAGGCTGCTTTGATTTTCACTTATTTAAAGAGAACCAATTAAACCAATTAAGGGCATGCCCAAGAGTCTGTAAAAGCCATGAATCTAAGAGTCCCATTCCCCCAGTGAAAATGTTTAGTGGTCATGGGTAGATGCTGTGCCAAACAGATATCCCACGTCATGTTTCTGCCATGTTGACAAGGGGGAAACCCTGATTATGGGCTTGCCACTCAAGAGCTGATCTCTCTGTCTTCTTAAGATGGAAACCTGGAATGGCAGCTTTTGGAAGAGTTTGATGTTTTGGAATGTGCAGTGGACGAGAGGCAGTGTCTTTGATCACTGGTTTTCAGATGACTTAAGCAGGGCTGTCGAGATTTAATTGCTCAAATTGGCTATAGAACAAATAGAAAAGTATGCAGATGGTCATAGCCTTCATAGGACCACAAACCTGAACGTTTTCCCCAAGGCAAATGTCACCTCTCTGCACCATAGAATAGATGGAGGAAGGGAGGCAGAGCAACCTCAAGCAGAAGATGCTTCAGCAGGAATCTTTTGCCTGCAGCGAGAGAGGGAACACAAGCAGGGGGAGTGGGAAAGGGAGAAGCGAGGCAGGCTTCCAGCTGAGCAGGGAGCCCCATGCAGAGCTCAATCCCAGGACCCTGGGATCATGACCTGAGCCAAAGACAGACGCTCAATGACTGAGCCACCCAGGTGCTCCTAGACCTGGGTTTAAATCCTAGCCCTGCTACTTGACAGGTCCCTGATTTCATGTAAGTTACTTAACATCTTTGAGCTTCAATTTAGTTTCCTCAGCTCAAATACAGAGATAACATCCATCCTGGTACATCTTGGTATGTGGCTTATGGTGGACTTATATTTTGGGTTCTCAATAAATGATAGGAGTGCTAGCCATCACTATTTTTATTATTACTATGCTTTCACATAACCTTGAGGTTTTGCCTTGGTATATGCTTCACAAGATTCTGCTGTGGTGGAACTTTGAGTGATGTGTGGATAAAAATAGCCCCAGAGAGATTTTCAATGTTGTCAAATGAGAGCAAAGAAAATTTTAGCAAAAATTTAAGCCCCACCAGTGAGAATGTTCCCAGCTAATTTGGGAACATTTAGTAGCCACAACCACTAAAAATGTTTTTACTGGAAAGGGTAGATAAAAATGTTCAAATGACTAAGAAATACAGCTGTAAATCTAATTTAACATTTTTCAAAGTAGAACTCTTGTCTGGGAAATGCCTATCATGTAGACTTTCATAAAGATATAAATTTGTATTGTAGTTAAGATACAACATTATAAAGTCAGTTAGGCCAGCATTGATGTAAAGGGTTATATTGATAGAGTTTTGTCAGTTTCCTCGACTTGAGTATCTTCATTTCCCCTATTTTGAATATACTCTGGTTTATAGTAACTGCGCTATTCTTATGGGTCATTTCTGTCTTGTTTTTTCTTTAGATTGTTTCTTTTCCCAAGGTTCTGATGTTAGCCAGTGTAACATTAACATAATTTGGGTTTCCCCTTTTGCACTTGGTTCCTAACAATAACATCCAGATGTTGTTTGCATTATAGTCTGATTCTGTTTCAATAAAGTTTGGGTATTTCACAATATTTTACTATCAAAATCTTTCTTTACATTTCTTTCAGTTCACAGTGATTTAGATTTTCCCATAATCTATTTGGTTCCAACATAGGGTCATAGCCCTGAAAGGAACTATAGAAGTCATAAATGTCCAGTCCCCCTGTGTTAGAAATAAGGAAACTGAACCCTTGCGAGACCCTGTGACCAATGCTACTAATATAACTAATATGTGGCAAATCTAGGGAGAAACCGCCGATCTCATTTTCTCCAGGCCCCTCCAAGCTTGAATACACGGTTGACCAAAATATTTTGAGCTTTTTAAAAAAACAATTCTTTCACTTATGTACTATATTCTAAATTCAACCCAGAAAAATGTTTAGAAATCCCTGAGAATGACTGCAAATTAAAGATGTTATATTGTGACTTCTCTTGAAAAATGTAACTTAAAAACAAATCATTATGTTGGTGCCTCTGAATTTGAAACAAACTTGTACTTCTTCAATTTGTGTATTTTTTGAACATTTTAAACAAAGAGGTCAGTTTTTAAGCAATAAGTCTTCTCCATTTAAGTAGTTTCTTGAATGTAAAGTCTGCAAATGGAGAGAAATGAAGTCATTGCTAGATCATATGTCATCAAGGGTCATATGTAGAGCTTTCATACTTTTCTCACTAGGAAAAGAAAGGCTTAAAATTTAAATCATGTGGAAAGGAAAACCTTAAAGAACCAAACCTTTTCTTAAACAAGACCAAAAAGAATATAATTTAGAAAATGCATACAGTAAATGCTAATGCATAAAAATGCCTTCATTTTAATCATAATCCACCTTTGATTTAACTGGTATTGAAATGAGGAATGCAAAGGCAAGTTTAAAGTGTTTTTTTTTTTTTAAGTGGGATATCTGCCAACTACTAGAATTGAGTAATTATTTTCCCCACAGGACACCTTGGGCTCATTGGAATGTGGCTTAAGATAATAATCAGATTCAAAGAAATTCTGATGCCAAGGTAGCATGGAATTTGGTCGTGATACTCTTTTCAGTAACATACTAAACTTTATTTAGAGAAACATATTCCAATTCTGTTTAGCAGGATAGACTACGGATCCTCAGTGAAAAGAGGCGAGGTTTCTTTCCTGCCACCAGCTCAAAAAGTCTACCAAACTTTCCTCTATAGGCTTAGAAGACCCTGATTTAATCATTCATCCATCATCTTCAGTAATAAACTTTTAGCACCCACATGTAAGGGTACTGTGCTTGATATGGAGAACAGAAGTTGATTCTATTTAAATCAATGTTATCCCCAAATGTGTTTAGTAGAACACCATTTTTTAAGATTTTATTTATTTATTTGAGAGAGAGAGAAAGTAAGAGACAGAGCACAAGTGGAGGGGGAGGTGCAAAGGGAGGGGGAGAAGCGGACTCCCCACTGAGCAAGGAGCTTGACTTCGGCCTCCATCCCAGGACCCTGGGATCATGACCTGAGCCAAAGGCAGATGCTTAACTGACTGAGCCACCCAGGCGCCCCTAGAATACTAATTTTTTGAGAAAAATAAATGTGGGAATCTAAAAAAACCAATAATGACAGCTAACATTTAGATATACCATGTGCAAATACTACATTAAACACTTTATATTTCCCATATCATTTCATTTAGTCCTCATGAAAGTCATAAAAGTAGGTACTATTATATTCTTTTTCAGAGTATCATTGAAGATTAAAAAGTTTAGCTAAGGCATTCTAGATAGCTAAACTACAGTGAAGCTGAACTTCAAATGCAGTTTGATTTTAGACCTGATACTTTCAACTCTGTAACTCAACAGTGTGTCTAGAGGGCCTCAACAATTATTTTCTATGATTAGCCAGTTTAGTTGATGCTAAATTTTAATGTGAAAACTGAATTGTTGATATCCATTCTTGGAATCACCTTGAAGCAAATGTTAATGTACCTAAGATTTAGTGTCTTTTAGATGTATTTTATTGCATCTGCGCTAACTGCAGCATTAATTTGCAATTCAAATTCTGTGATTCTTCTTCCAAAAGGCTTGAATATTAAGGGGGTTACCAAAAGATGGAAGAAGCTGAAAGCAAAACTGTAGTTCATAGAATAGCACCTCAAGGTTCTCATCCCTTAATTGACAGGAGAGTTTCTGCCATGAGTTGACGATGAAATTTCTAGGGGGTTATAAACATTGGGTTTGTTCCATGAATCAGTGCCATGGGATATACTATGAAGGACTGGAATTACTTGGAACACTGGAGTTGTGAGGCATGGATTGCTGATTTGGTCAGCCAAAACCAGGTACTCCTCCAACATCATAAAACATCAGCTCACTAAACACATGTAATGAGACAAAATTTTAGGAATTCAGTGAGGGTAAAGCTTGGCAATATCCAATGTATGATTCCGACCTTGTACCACTATGGCTGGTTCTCGGCTGTAGACACATCTTCAAACAAATGGGAATTTGAGATATTTGAAAAAACTGAACTAGTTTATTATTAGTCCCTTGCCTCTAAATGGAAGGATAGGTACCAGTAGGAGATTGGGTTGCCTGCAGGAAGACACATCACTGTATAAAATATGATGGGCTGTGTTTTACAGAATGATCTTGCCTTGCTGTTTTTATTATCTAATAAACAGCATGTACGTGGAAAATAACTTTTGGGATAACATAGTATATCTTCAATCTTTGGAGACTCACCTTGTTTCTTCACACGGTAAAGATGCTAGAAAGTCTTACAGTCTTGTAAAACAGTGTTTCTCAAGCTTATTTGGCCACATGTTCCCATTTTAAGTAATCATTATTAACATTTAAGTAATCATTATTAACAGAACTAGTATTCTGTGGGAGACGACAATCTTCACATGAGAATAACCACTGTGGTACAAAAAGTCTCCTTTCCCACATTTCATTAATTTCTTTTTGTTTTCTAATTTTTTATCCTGCAATCTTTTAAACATACATAAGAAGAAAAAAAGAAGAAGAAATGTATAATGGAGTCTACATACCTATCACTTTGATATAACAACTATTTAGATTTGACCACATTGCTTCACCTATTTTTTGAGGTTATTTTTAAAGCAAATCCCAGACATCATAATGTGACATCCTTAAATACTTTGGTATGCTATTACAAACAACAAACAAACAAACTAACTAATAAATAAATAAATAAGAAGTGTTCATACATATCTACCATGCCATTATCCCTTCTAATAAAATTAATACCACTTCTTCAATGTTATCAAACACACAGTTGATATTAATTTTTTTCTAAATTGTTCCCCATATGTCTTCATTATGAAGTGTACAATTCAGTGGCTTTTATTAAATCAATAGAGTTGTGCATCCACTACCACAATAAATTTAAGAATATTTTCATTAATTGCCCCAAAACTCCCTACTTTCCTTAGCCATCACACCCAAGTAAGTCCCCACATCTTCCTCGGTCTTAGGCAATTACTAATTTAATTTTTGTTTCAGAGATTTTTACCTATTCTGGACATTTCATACATAGGGAATCATATAATATGTGGTTCTTTGTGCCTGGATTCTTTCATGTAGCATGTGTTGGGACTTTATTCTTTTTTATGACTGAATAGTATTCCATTGTGTGGATAGACCACATATTATTCATCCATGCACCAGGTGAGAGAAATTTGGGTTGTTTCTACTTCTTTGTGATTTCCTTTTTATTTAAAAAACTCTTTTTTATTATGAACAATTTCAAACATGTAAAAAGAGAGAGAATAATGTGATAAACTGCCAAGTAGCATCTCATAGTTTTCATATTATCAACTTCTGACCCATCTGGTTTCATCTATGTCTATACTTCAGCACTCCCTGGCTCTCTAGGTTATTTAAAGCAAGTCCTAGACATCACATCATTTCATTCATAAATGTTTTAGTATGTGTTTGTCAATGTTAAGAACACCTTTTTAAAAAATCACCATTATCATTCTTAAAAAAATAATAATTCCTCAAGACTATCAGATATATGGTTCACGAATACCTTAATGTTCATCAAGATGCTTGTCTTCATACATTAGATTTGATTTACTTAGTGGATATTGAAATTGTCAAAGCCAATTGATTTATATTTAGGATCATTTACTGTGCTAGAGGAAAATGCTGCTCCTTTCTTTGGAATTGCAAGACATCGATACTTTCCATGGTTAGAGTTATCACATGCAGAATCTGCTTCTGCTTATCATTCCCAGGTCCCCCAAAGGCCCTTCCCCAGGTTTAGAGGTACCCAAACCAAGATCTCAGAGATGAGAAATGCTGAGGTCTGACAGAGACAAACTGGGCCAAGTCTCCATGAACTGGAGCAATGGGATATTGATCTGCTGTAGAAACAATCATCTGTCAGCCAGGACTCCTATTTGTATACCCAGGTAATGGAACATAGTCTGGGCCTGAGCCACAGCCATGGAAGTGGAAGAGCAGTATACTAGATTAGATGGGGGAAATTAATGAAATCAAATGCTCCAGGTAGGATATAATCTACTTTTTCAGGCAGAAAATGGGGACTGATTGATTTTTCTCAATATACACTTATGTTGATGTTTCTTTCTTAACTTTAGGGAGAAAAACTGTACTATTTGTCACTGAAATCATAACTTAGCCTTTAAAATAGTTTGTAAAGGCCTCTATAATTCAATACACAAAAATTTGTGTTTATCTAACCTATACAAATAAAGGAACTACTCTTCTCTTACTTTTTGTCCTGAATGGTTATAGTAATTGAGAATGTATAGTTTGTCCCGCAATAGAGCAATGTGCTTAACTAGTGGTGAATTTACTGAATAGTGTGTGCATGTGTATGTGTGTGTGTTAAAGTGATTACAGAGGACAGGCAAGGTATGACACTGACTGGATACAGACTATCAGCAGTTTATTAATTGGGAGGATTTCGACCTAGAGCAGTGATTTTTAGGCATGTATCTTTTGGGAAATTTTAGGGACACCTGAAAACCTTCGAAGTAAACTTTTGTGTGTTTGTCTGGACTTACGTATTTTGTTTAGTTTAGTTTTTTGGAAGGTGCATAGCTTTCAACAATTTCTCTAAGGAATCTGTGAGACTTCTCCTCTATAATGTTACAAACCAGCGATTTAAGGGTTTGACAAGAGAAGCCAGTGATGTTCTTTGAAAATGTTTTTTTTTTTTTCATATGTTTTTATCTGGTCAGAAACTTTAAAAGGCCAGGCATGGATGACTATTTGTTGAATGAATGAATGAATGAAGTAAACAAATGGCTACTTCCCTTAATTTACTCTCTTTCAGATTTGGGTCAAATCAAATAATGATTATTTATTAATTGCTCTACTGAAGACCCCAATAATACCTTCAGTGTTCAATAGGAGGCATAAGTATAAGGAGAAGACTATATGACCCCTATGGGACTCAACACTTCCAGAGGTCCCATGTTCTCATAGACCATTACTAATGTGGAAGTGCTTAAGATTTAATGGATAGATTTTAGAGTTACTCTTAAGGATGCAGTTGTGTGGCTCTGTATCTACAGCTGAGGAAAACAGTAGAGATAATTTAAATTCACATGAAAAGAAGGTGTGTGTGGCATGCTGGATACAACTTAGACCCACCTATCCACCCTCCATTAACCTTCTCAGAGAGATGAACTATTGCAAATGCAGGGTATTTTGTGATCTGATGACCTGGATTATTTGGAGAAACTCAGAATAGAGTCAAATTCTAGAGTGAGCAGTTTCTCTGAGATTGTTGTTATTTGTGTAATTCTGTGCTTAATTCTTTCTCTTAACTCATTAGGAGGACAGGAATTTCTGTCCCCCCAAACCAGAGTGTGATGCCATTAAAGACAGTAGAATATAGATAATATCAAGAGATTAACACTGGTCATCTCAGGGGATTGACTGGACTTTTCACATTGACACTGAGAATGTATCTCAACCTTAATCCCTTTACTGTTTATAAAAAACAGTTGTGCCCAGGATGTCTGGCATGTCGATGAGGCAGTTCACCCAGTCACAGAGGTGCTATGATCCACAACACAATCCTGAGAGAACATGTAACTACAAATTTGGGCAGGAAGAAAAGACGAATTCAAACCACACTGTAGTTTTCCTTCTCTAGACTGTCAGCATTTGGTCACAATACTTATCGGAGAAGTGACCAGTGTTCTTAAAGGCCCTTATGGGTGGCAAGATAGAGCTACATCTTATTTGAAAAAAGCAGTTTAAAAACAAAGGAATAATCTTTCCTGAGTGCCCGCCTCAATTTGCATTTTGGAACCAAGAAAAAGAAAATTCATTTAAAATAGATTATCTGATGACAAGGAGTCAGACTTATGAAAAGAATATTTAAGCTTTATACCAATGGAAGGAAGAATAAAATACATTTCTTACTAGAGCATAATCTTTGTGAAATTAAACATGTATAATGATCATACTCCAAACATGTGAAGAGGTCCTGTAATAACAATGAGGTCATAAGTAGAAAAGACAGGAAACATGATCTCATCAAAGAGGATATATACATAATCATACATATATATGCATTCATAATACTTTGGAAACTTTTTGCCCTACTAAATTAATGAATTAATTTTATTATCATGTAGATAAGTAAGATGGCTATTAAGAAAATATTAGTTCCAAATTATTCCTGAACAAAATCAAGGTAAAATATTTAGTTCAACTATACTGTTCATTTCACAGATGTCCAGTAGATATTTTGCTGAAAATAATGATAAAATATTGCCTTAATACATTTTAAGGAAATTTGGATTTGGCACTTTCTTTTGCAACTAAATTCAGCTCCCTAAAATTCTGTTTTCTGCTTATATTTAGATATGTCTTCATAAATGTGGCTGCCAGAGAAAGTATAATAGACACAGAAATCAAGTCAAGTATAGTGTGTTGGAAAAATACAGTTGACTGGAATTTAGGCATCCTAGATATTTATTTTTCTTCTACAGCTGAACTAGCGGTGTGCCCTTGATCAGGCAGCTTAATCCCTTTGAACCTGGATTGTCTGAGCTATATAATGAATTGGTTAGACTAGATTTTTAAAGTGTCCTTTGGTTCTAATAAAAATAGAATTATAAATAGCTCTGTGAGTTAAATCAACATTGCCAATCTGGTTAATTCTGAGTCTCCAACCCCTTTAAAATGGAGAATAGTTTATGTGAATTTTACAAAAAATTGGTTCATCTCTTCTCCTTTCCACTTTGCCTTTGAACACACAGTCTCAGATTTTTCGTCTGTATGGTGGCATTGTGGGCTGATTTATTTTTCTGAAGACCTTTTACTCTGATTGTTTGATAAGAAACAATACAGTTTTTTCAAAGGTATTGAGTTATTCCCTTGGTTTGTATTAGGGTAGATAAGTCCTTCAAGTTTTTAAATGAGTTTACATTTTCATTCCATCTCTTTGATTCAAGTTTGAAGGGATTCTATTTTGGCTATTTTATCTCTCTGCCCCTAGGAAAGCCAGACTTTAAGTTATCCCCAAGGTATCACTGGCCACGTTCCACACCATCTGTAATGTATAAATATATTCAGTTATTCAGTATATTCCAACTTAGCTCGCTCTAGTAATTTTATATTATTGGAGTCTTTGTGGAGAAAAGCATTCATTCTCTACTGATTTATTCCTGACTCTTAGTCCTGAACTTTTGATTCAGCTGACAAGTAATCTAATACAGAAACACAACCCTAAAATTTTTCACAATGAGTTAAGTAACAGAGAGTTCTGGAGCCCATTCATTGTCTTTATTGCAGTTGACTGGCTGAATACATTTGAGCACCCTTGGCAGATTCCAGATTTGAATTTAGGAGACTTAAAGCAGGTCAAATCATTCTCAATAAAGGGTGCTTGTCTTTGGGGCTCCTTCCTGACATGGTATCCCATTAGTTGCCTTGACTATTTCTTCTTTATTTAAAATTTCCTCTTTTCTTTTCTTATCACTATAGTGAAAGAAAACACACCTTCCTCCAACTGGTGTACAGTTCTTTCAATGTGAATTTTTTGGACTTTCATACATTCACAGCTCCACATAAATTCTTGGTTACTGTATATGACCTCTTGTAGAGTGAACTCTTAGGGAAAAAGTACAATGGAGAACAGGGCTGTGAAAAACATCAATGATGGTAAGACTGACAAGAGTTTTAGTACCAGCTCTCCCACTACTAGTTATATGACCTTTAAGGATGATCTTTAAGGATGTCATCTTTTTCCACATCAGATTTTGTCGTCTGTAAAATGGGACACTTTCTATAAAGATTCAATTTTATTACTCTAAAATTTACTGGGCAAGTAGGCTTTCGATAATTAGATGTTATTTTTAAAGCTCTTTATGTATTTACACTGTGCTTGCCTTTGGAAAAGACACAGAAAACTCGTAAGGTATGACTATCTTTGGGAATTTATGATTTAGTTGAAGTGCAAAGTTTGCTGAGATAGATTGCAGGAGGCTTCATACACCATCCATTCATTCTTTCATTCATTTACTAACTCATTGATTCAACAGATGCTTCTTATATGCCAAATACTATCAATGAGCAGAAGTACTTGGCTAGAGTCTATGAAAATATAAAATTATAATGGATTTTTTACCACAAGATGTAGCACAGTTGGCCCATTAGAATGGTTCTGACGACACCATGGCTTCAGATTGCCTGGATTAGAATCTCAACTCTATCAGGAACTATCTGGGTAATTCTGGGAAGGTTATTTGTGACTGCTTTGAGGCTCAATATCCTCAACTGCAAAATGAGATAATAATCATATGTACCTTGGGGTGAAAATTAAATGAGTTAGTATACATAAAGCACATAGAATAATTCCTAGTATATAGTAAGACACAAAGAACCAATAAAATATTAGCTTTATTATTGTTATTGTTATCCACTCTTTTTCAGGTATCAGATTACTCGTTTTCTTTTAGATAACAACCTCCTCACTCTTCTCAGTCTGTGTTTTGACTTTCACGTGCACCTGCAACTTACACTGAAGTGAATTAGCATAGTGCATTTCCCTCAGTCATGGTGATTGGTTGAGTTAAAACAAAAGCAAGTCAATGAAGTTCAATCCTAGTCCTTTCTAGGGCTTTTGAGATGCATGCTCTCTTTTCTGGTAGATCTGAACCTGAGTAGATGTAGCCCTAGGGTTCCTGACAATCTTCGTGTCACTATTCGAACCCAGAAAATAAAACCTTATGGAAGAGGACAGAATAAGAAGTTGGAGAGAAACTGGACACTACTGATGACATATGAGCCTCTAGATCAAACGATGCCAAAGATATTACTCCTGAACTTTTCAGTTTTATGTGGTGACAAATTACAATTTCCCTATCTTATTTTCTTTTTAGTGTTTGGTTAAGTTAGCCAGAATTATTTTCTGTTGCTTGCAGGTAAAGAAACCTAATAAACTACTCAGTTACTTAGAGGTTGATGCAAGTTTCTGATTATGAAATATCTTTCCTTCCTTTCTTTCTCCATCTAATATAGTCATCTCATGCCACTTCATCAGCATTAGCGGAAGTTTCCCTTTTGGAGAGAAGACTGTGATTGTCTTTTCTAGGACTAGAGCATTTTTGGAATCCACTCGAGGTGACTAGAGTATAGTCAGGAGACATGACAAAGTAAAGAAAACTGTAGATTGATTCAATGGTTGGTAAATGAGTGCTTTTGTGCCAAGCAAACAGGAGAATTAAATAGTACAAAATTTGTTTTTTTTTTAATATTTTATTTATTTACTTGAGAGAGAGACAGAGCACAGGAGGAGGGAGGGGCAGAAGGAGAGGGAGAAGCAGACTCCCCGCCAAGCAGGCAGCCCAACTCAGGGCTCAATCCCAGGACCCTGAGTCATGACCTGAGCTGAAGGCAGATTCTTAACTGACTAAGCCACCCAGGCGCCCCTGAATAGTACACATTTGTTACTGTATATTGCAACATAAGGGATCTGGTATATTTATCCTAAAAAATCCCCCACAACCAGGTTAAAGAAGGACAATCAATAAGGTATAAAAATTAATATATGGTTACAAATTCTGGTAAGTGCTATAAGGGGGAAAGAGGGTGCAAATATTAGAGCAAATAACCAGAAAATTGTCTCTTGTTTTTTTGCGGTCAAGATGTGAAAAGGTCAGCAACTTGTAAAAGTGGCATGTGACATACTTAGTCCATGACTCACTTCATTGTTATTATCATTTTTGCAAACCACCCTAAATCAAAACAAGGAAAAGCATCACTAATAGTATTGTTGATATTGAGTGCTTAAGCATTCTAAGTACTTAAAATTCTAAGTACATAAAATTCACCTGACTTCTCATCCCACATGTTGGGGTGAAACCCAAGAATCCTTCTTAATTTCTCCAAAGATTCTTAGGGTTGGGGAGTTAGGTTTCTCTGACTCTAATTATTTTATATCTCTATATTTATCTGTCTTTGAACTTGTCACTGATTTTTCATCCCGATACTAGATTGCGCTTTGGTCTCTTTTCCATCAAAGGACCAATGACACAAAATGCAGTGTGTTAGAGAAACCTGGGCACCTTCCTCTTCTAAGCTATCTGCTAAAAATTTTATTTTTTTAATTCGTACTTACAAGGACTCTATGAACTATCTCTATATTATTAATGTCAGGTGAATAAATTGGCCCTACTCGCATAATTTGGGGTTAGGAATTACCAGCACAGGTTGAGCCTGGGGGAATTCCCTGGTATAATATGTCAACATCTGTCCTGTCATGACTTCCAAGTGAGCTGGTAGAAACCTGATGTGTCTGTATGAGGAAGAGCTGTTGATGGAATAGGGAGAAATGGAGATTATAGAAAATATATATTTTAAAAAAGCATTTTAAAAAACCTTTGCAGTTTTAATAAAGTCTGATTTGTGTGTTCATAAGTAGAAGGGACTAATCAGATGGGAAAAGAATTCAAAACCTAGGGACAAATACCAAGAAATAGAAAAAAAATTCTTCTTCTTCCTTCTCCTTCATCTTTTTTTTTTTTTCATAGCAAGCCATAGCTTGCAAATTCCTTTTCTATGACTATACAATCAAGGTTCATCACTTTCTTATAAAATAATGAGTTCTTTTATCTCTTTGGTTAGGTTTATTCCTATGTATCTTATGGGTTTTGGTGTAATTGTAAATGGCATTGATTTCTTGATTTCTCTTTCTGCTGCTTCATAAAATAATGAGTTCTTATTTGAGTGACTGTTTTATTATTTATAAGGAAAGAGCTGAAAGATTTCTACCAAATTTCTCCTATCTAATTTTAAATAGTAATGTTCATGTTGAAGTGGAATGTTCTGTTTTTTCAAATTTATTCCCAAAATGGTAATCACAGCTGAAAGCTTATCTGTTATAATTATAGTAATATGGTAACAATGGGAAATATTTATGGAGCTTTTACCTGATGGTAAGTACTTAGATTTATGTGCATGTTATCTCATTTAAGTCTCCCAGTGATTCTGTCGCTATCTCCATTTGATATGTGCAGAAAAGGAAGTGGATGCAGAACAGTGAAATGACATGCCCAAGGTCACATCAAGCAATATGCTGTCCAACTGTTCCTTGTGTAGTGAAGGCTAGCATCTTGATGATTGTTTTCCTTGGATGCTTCATGTTTACTTGGATACTTGGAAGCATCATTCTGGATGCTTCCATGATTAAAACTGTTGCAATTTGGTATTTATATCATCAACTTGTGAGAGGATCAATACCAAACCTTTCTTTTTCTATTTTATAATTAAAATTCCATTTTGAAGAAATGAGATTAATCAAGAACAAAAGGCAAAAAAAGCTGTCCCCAAAAAGATATAATCATAGAAATTTTTAGAAAAATTTAAAGAAAATTTCCTAATGGATGAATAATAAAACATGAAGAAACCCAAGGCACAGAAATGTCAACTGAGTTGCTCAAGGTCAAACAGTTACATAAGCATATCATTTTCCTTTGTCAAAGAAGTGTTTGAAGTAACTATTTTAATGTTGGAAGATCTCTATAAATCTTCCTGCATTACTTAGATAAATAATTTGCCACTAAAATTGTTTTTCAGTAATTTTGTTTGGCTATTTTAGTGTGTGTTTTTCATAATCTCTAATGCTGAATTTCTCATCAGTTCAGCCCTCCAGATTTTATTAGGTTCTGCGTGCTCAGGAAATAACACCATCAAAGCAGAGTTATCTTCACATACGCAGGACAATTATATTGATATATCATGTGCTGTATTTTAATTTCAGAATTATTGCCTCATTGTTTTCTCCTGGAGCCCAGTTTTTATTTCTTTCATCTTATCGTTAAAGGTACAGCGACAAGTAATTCACCCTTTAAAAAAGAGAAAAGAAAAGGTTTGCTTAAAAAAAATGTAGCTAGAAAAATCTCCCACAGAGTGAATTCCCACAGTGTTATTGAGGATGTAAATTTAGCCCAGTGTGATTCAAACAATCAAGTTAGGAATTTTAATTTAATGGTTTGTTCCTTTGAATTGTTAGACGCTCACCTCTTTGTCCAAGTTGTATTTGAATTGGAGAAAATGAAACTAAAATGTGTTGAATTTGCCCCAATCAGGTTATTCTGGGAGGCCTGATTCGCAGGCTGAATGATGGACTAGCATGGAAGAGTCAACAAGCAAAAAAGGAGGCCTCAATTCATACTAATTAATAATAATGGTCTTATTTTCTCTCAGTACGTTAGAACTTAAATATTTGCTTTGGGGGATGGCTATATAACTTTAGCAGTTTAAATAAGTTTGGGGAATCATCTTATTTTCTTCATCTCAAAACAATCCAGAATCCCATGTTTTGGTATGTTGGTCAGAAATTTCAGTGCCTCCAAGATTGGAAGGTTTGTGAATCTCTTTCTGCCCTGGAACTGGCTTGGTTGTGGCAAATAAAATGCTGTAGGAGGAAAAGAAAAAAAGTTGGATGAAACAACAAAGGGAGAATAAGAACCAAGTATTTTTTTATGATATCTCAGGGAACAGTTCAATAGGCCAAAAGGGTCTAGACAACCACAGCTCCTATCTGGAATTATGATTGAAAGATTTGATAAAATACAGTACTTTTCTTAGAAAGTGAGAAGACATTATAAAAAAAAGCCCATCAAGACAAAAGTGACTTGGTTACAAGCTTTTTTACATGTTTAACCATAAAGAAAGCAATGTTAATAAAGTGAGACTTTTGACAGTAAAATGGAGTTCTTACCACTTAGAGGCTTTAAAGTTTCGAGCTGATAGGGACCTTAGAGCCAGATGTGTTGTTGAACCTCATTCCAAAGACATGGAGACTAAAGCTCAGAGGTAGAGTGTGTCATGGCAAGGGTCACACTGGTCCTGGAGGAGTTAGAAAAGGCATTTTCTTCCTTGTCATGCCATCTTGTCTCCTGGCTTTCCTTTGGGAGCACTTCTGTCTGGAATAGTTATCATTGCCCCCGAGTCCCTTTCCTTGAATGTAATGTTGGTCTTAGTTGACAGCATACGGGGCTGCCCTTATGAATGACCATGGCCGTGTCACACAGAAGGTGGCATAATTAGTCCAACCATAGTACTGATAATATCGTGGCTCAGGATCTTTTCCTTGCTATGGTGGTTCTGAAGCCTCAAGCCCTTCTGCCAGCATATCTAGCTCCCGCATTGTGGTATTGAGCCCAAAAGTGTGACTCCTCAAAGCTGGGGGATGCCACTGACAAAGGCTAGCGAAGACAGATGGTTCTACCTGTCTCATTTCAGCATTTATAAAAAGCATTTCTCAAGTCTTGATGAAACATGTTAATGCAAAACAATCAGGCCTTGCGAAACAAAACGACATTTTGGGAAAGCGAACGTTTGAATGGAGATCGAATATTCAGTCCACTGTGCTGATTTTCCCAAAAGCCCCAGAAGCCAGGAAACTTGTTCTACTAAAGATCTAAATGGCTTCAAGCCCCTTGACTTCTCCAAGTCTCAGTTTCTTCATCTGTGAACAAAAGGTTTGAATTAGGTCATTACTAAATTCCCTTTGTGTTCCAGCAAGCTCTTTTAAAACATAGCCATCTCTGTTACCATCTTTGAAGTGTAGGAAGAATTAACAAAAAGGATAAAGGCTGATAATTTTTTTTGATCCTGATTGCAAAATTGCTCTCAGCTAAGCTTAACCTCATTTGTATGGTTTCCTATTGGGTCTTAGTCCCTGACAGAAATCTGGATGCTTTTCAGTTTAATGTGTGTTAACAACATATTTGTTCAGTGTTTAGAACAGTAGTTTTAGGAAATTCTTTCCTCTCCAGAATCTTCAATGAGCAATTCTTAAGCACTGACTGAGTGCAGGGCTCTCGGCATCGAGAGTCAAAGAATCATAGAGTTTGGCTGGGGGTCCTTGGGGAGCTTGTAGTGCTGTTGAAAAGAACAGAATTATGATTGAGGGCACATTTAATTAAGTGACAAACGAGTGATCTAGAGAATAATTGCAGATTTAGCCTGTTGTTATTTAACCACTTAATTTTCCTATATTGAGATTTTCTGATCTTTAAAATCTTTTTATCACAGCTTAAATACATCTATTAAGAGGTGCCTCATCTAGGAGTGAATAACTGTCTTTTGTTTTCTTTGAGATAATTCTCAGATTAAAAAAAAATTTCCTGGCGTTTGAGGCTAATGACTGAATGCTGTGGGAAAGGAGTAATTCCAATGATTATGTCAAAATAAATACGTTATATGTAGCTTTTTTTGCTATGCTAACACTGTCCTCAAACCATATACTAGGATGAACAGAGTGTGTAGAAATGATTGGCCAGGAATCTTATGTAACAGCTGGATAACATTCCGGATGCTACATACTTCTAGTCAACCTGTGTCATCTATTCGTCCCCTCTCCATTAACTAAATGAACTCCAATTTTACATGGTGTGGTATTGTACGTGTTCTAAATATTCCATTTACCAACTTCTCTTGTAGCAAGGATAGTCATGTGACATGGTTTTATTCAGTGAGATACAAAGATAAGTCACAAGATGGGGCTCCCATAAAGGCTAAGTAAGGTTCAGGGAGAGGCCCATCCAAGTGGCAAATGCTCTTCATCTTCCATCCTTCTTCTCTGTGATGTGGATGCAAGCGGGGATATGGAACAGCCATGCTGAGTTCACAAGGTAGTTCTGTAAATGATACATCCTAAGTAAGGGAGTGCAAGAGAGCTGGATAAAGCCTGGGTTCCAAATGACATTGCGAGATGTCATACCAGCCGTGGACTCCTTACCTCTCTTAAGAGTCTTCTCAACCTTTCTAGAGATGTATCAACTACCAAAACTGAACCAGGATGAAATAGAAAACCTGAACAGACCTATAACCACTAAGGAAATTGAAGCAGTCAT
>NC_138374.1:57321115-57341839 GCF_054177405.1 Leptonychotes weddellii
GTTATTTGTGGCTGAACATGTCTTAATGGATATGAGTAAATAAATGCTACCTCTAAAGTGCTAAACCTTGCTGGGAATATAGAAAGTCTTCTAGAAATTTCAGAGTCTCATGGGAGAGATATTATTATACCTATACCTATATGTTATATGTATATGTATCATATGCATTTGTATATGTATATATAATACATATATTATATACTTATATTTATCACTAGTATTAAAATAATGTATATGTACATTATTTTATTTATATAAATATTATTTAATAAATGTATTCATAATATGCATAGATATTTGTATATTATGAACAAATATATAGCATATACATATGTATTTATCACTAGCATTAAAATAATGTATATCTATACATACATACATATACTATAGCATATAGTGTATATAGTGATGGGTGTGATTCTTTTTTAAGATTTATTTATTTATTTGAGAGAGAGAGAGAGAGAGCATGAGTCGAGGAGGGGGAGAGGGAGAGAGGGAATCCCAAGCAGACTCCCTGCTGAGCACGGAGCCCGATAAGGAGCTCGATCTCACCACCCTGAGATCATGACCTGAGCCAAAATTACCAGAGGCTTAACCAACTGAGCTACCTAGGCGCCCCATGATGGGTGTGATTCTAAAGAACTCCATGAATATGGAAGAAGGGATTAATCTGACTGATGATATCAGAGAAGGCTTCCTGGCAGAAAATTTATTAGATCTTTTGTTTTTCTTCATAAGGATGGGTACCACACTTCAGTCAAATGGGGACCAGAAAGACGAGGCCTGGGGCCGAGGAGCAACCTGAGTGGTGCTGCAGATCCGGTTTGATCTCATCAGCTAATCAGAGAGCTCTAAAGCAATATAGAATGTTTCTAAACTGTTTTAGTTTGTTATGGTGCAGATCACAAAGTTGGCCTGAACTGGAAGTTACAATTGAAGTTGTAGTTATCCCGGGATTCCCATATCAGCTTGCTTCTTGGTCTACCTTGTAACTGTGCGTAGGATCAACCATGCTTTGTTCTTGTTTAGCTCATATACTACAGTCTGCAGGCAGAGAGAGACACAGTGGAGAAATATCAGGAGAAGAGAACCAGACACCCATTTCTGTTCTTGGTCATTTAGCCACCTTATCTTTTAATCCTATAGAAAATCATATGTGAACTTGACAGTTAAACTTGAGAAAAAATTACAATAAATGGTGTCCCATTTTGGAGGCTTCCCAGCCCTTCATCTCTTGTGTGCCCAAAATGGCGATCATCAGGAATTTCTAAGATGTTGGAGGATGAAAGTTGATATTAAGTTAATTGACATGGCTTGTGGATTTGCATATTTATGGATGTTGTTCAACTATGTATAGTCACTTAGATAACAGCCATGTTCATTTAGGTGTTATACACACAAACATATATTCAGATGTTACCTCTAGAACATATGTAAATGAGTGGTTAAATTCCATATATGATCTTCTATTGCCAGAATCTTTATTTTTATCTGAAATCCTTTTTTGGGGGAATTTCTGCTTTTCATGGCCAATTTTCTGGTTTCTTTCTTGTATTTATCTGACTTTACAAGATTCATGCTTGTACATGCCAATTATTGCATGGGTCTGGAACAAGAATGCTAAATACACAGCAGGTATCAGACCCTTTCACTCCCTTTCCGTGCTTGTGCTCCTGTTGTGCATCCCTAAAAACTCTGAGCACTTTTCCAGTGAAGTTAGGCTACATCAAAATCTTCAACATCGTGCTCCAAGAGGTAGCAACAAAAATATTTGAATTGAGACTCAAAATAAAAGTCATTTGCCAATCATTGAATAGGTGAGAAGCCTGGTACACTGTTTCTTGGATACAAAGCGGGGCTAATGGAGATTCAGAAAGATTAAATTAGGAGTCCATGAACATAAAAAGGGGGAGCTAGGATTCAAACCCTGTGTGTCTGACCCTAAGTATGGTGTTTAAAGCAGTGTACTATAAAATCCTCAGCTTTCATTCACAGTAAGGCAGTGATTTTACCCTTAGTTAAATGAAGTCTTACACATGTAACCGGTATGTCCCGCTTCACCATGTAGGGGTTCAACACAAGGTCATCTCCCTTTTAATACTCAAATTAAATGACTCCAAGTCCCATCTTGCTGTCATAGAAATGTCTTTCTTTCCTCCTTGGACCCTCCTTTTCATAAGAAGCCCAAAAACATTAGAAGTATGTATTCAGTCCATGACCTAACATGGAAGAAAATCCAAACTTGTCTACTGCATTTCCCAGGAGCCAGGATTTCCTTGCTGTTGCTGTTGCTGCTGTGTGGTGTGGTTGCTGGAGGCAGGAGCAGTGTGTGGGTCCGCTGCATGAAGCATGACAGAGACCTACTACACACTGACATCTTTGGCTGGTGGTGGACTGGATGTGGGCAGCAAAAGGAAACTGTCTCGAGCAGTGCCAGGCACAGCTACGACTCCCCACACTCCTGTTCTTACGGGTCTACCAAGAAATGGTTCTTTCACAATAAAATCTATGGCCATTTTCCTGAGGCAGACCCTCCCTCAGTGCCTGGGGAGCTGGGCCATGAGGGTTTTCCTGTCTTGGAAACAACTCGCATCCAGAACCACCTTCCCTTACAACATCAGAATCCTAGCCCATGACATTGGAAATAGTCCTCTTGTAGTCCCAAGGTCTATCTCACCGGTGTTCAAATTAGGTTAGGCTGCAAGGAACACAAAAATAAAAGCACCAAATTGTAGTGGCATGAACAATACACAAGCTTATTTTTTTCTCATGTTCTATCTCGTTCTTACTTTTCCAAAGTCAAATCGTTGACCAAGGCGTTCATTAAATCTGGAAGCTTCCATCATCACATCCATATTCCAGCCAAGAGGAAGGGGGAGGAGGGGAAAAAAATGATCCTCCCTTTAAGGATGCTTTCTTTACATCCTATTGTCTAGAACTTAGATGCCAGATTGTCACGCCTATCTGCAAGGAGGCATGGGAAATGTCACTTGTACTAGGGGTGGCCACATGTCCTGCTAAAATTCAAGGATGCTGCTCCCAAGAAAAAAAGTAGCAACCAGCGGTCCCCAGTCTAAAGAAATACTCTAACTTATTACAAAGTCTCCCCATTTTATAAAACAGAGAGGAGCCAATTGCTCTGGTTGAAGCAGAGGTAGTTGCCTAGATCCCTGCTCACTCAGCTTTTGACATCTTTGCTGTGGTTCTTGAGGAAGTGCTAAGAAATATAGGGCTGCAAAGCTCGATTTGAAAACTGTTGCACAGAGATGACAGCTCACAACTCCAAGGGTTACCTGCTTTCTGCTTCGACAAACATATTTACTTATTTTTCCTGATGAATTTAAAACCTACAGAAAAATAAAAAAAAATAATATAGCAATAATAATACACCTCCCATCCGGATTTTCCCCCATCACATTCGGTCCAGTATTACTTTAAAGAAAGAAAGCATTTCTGATTCAGCTAGAATTCTTTTAAAATTCCACACAGCCTCATCCCCCCTTTCACCATTTCTATGTTCAACCCTGCCCTCCCCCAGGTGTATATATCCGGGTTCATTGAAAAAATTAAGGTCTATACTTAATTTTTATTTCTTTTGTTTTCACCTAATGTCCTTTTTCTGGTTCAGGGCCCCATTAAGATATCACATTATGTTTAGTAGTGATGTTTCCCTAGGATCTGCTTGGCTGCGGCATTTTCATACCTTCCTTGTTTTTGAAGACCTTGATAGTTCTCAGGAGCATTGGTGAGGTATTTTGTAGGATACCCCTATGTTAGAATCTGTCTGATATTTTTCTCAAGACTAGATTAGGGTTACAGATTTTGGGGAGGAAGACCACAGAGGTAAAGTGCCATTTTCCTTATATCTTATCAAGGATACTATCCACATGATTTATTACTATTGATATTGACCTCATTCATCCGGCTGAAGTAATGTTTTACAGGTTTTTCTACTGGAAAGTTACTATTTTCTTCCTCTTCTTTTCATAAGGTACTCTTTAGAAGAAAGTCACTACTACAGAGCTCACACTTAAGGAGTGGGCAGTTCTGTTCCCCTCTTGAGGGTGGAGAATCTATACATCAATTATTTGGAATTCTTCATAAGAGATTTGTCTCTTTCCCCCATTTATTTATTTATTCAATCACTTATTTATGTCACTATGGATTCATGGATATTTCTTTTATACTTTGGGTTATAGTCCAATGCTATTTTATTTATTTTTTTGCTCAAATCATTCCAGCTTTGGACATTAGGAGCTCTTTCAGTTGGCTGCTATGTCCCTTTGACATACTCCCAATCTCTTGTTATCTGTCTGTCTGTCTGTTTGTTTATTTCCTTACATATGTAAGCACTGCCTTATTTTCAGGTACTACAAAATGCTCCTGGCTCATCATGTCCCCGTCCTAGAATCAGCTATTTCTCCAAAGAGCTCTGGTTCCTTTTATTGGAGAACAATATTAAGAATCAAGGCATGCTTGAGGTCCTATACATATATATATATATATATATATATGCACACACACACACAAACATGAACACATGTATATACACATGTATATTATATATGTTTATTTATATACCCACATATATATATATGTATATGTATTATATATATGCGTGTGTGTATATGTATGTAGGAGACTTCTATTCTAACGGGATTTAAGGGTAAGCTAACAGATGGCAGCATTTTAGAGTGTGGTTCTTGGGGTTACCTGCCCTCCCCCACACATTGTGAAAGCAGTCATTTATTCATATTACAACTTAATCTTAACCTTTCTTCAAGTCCCAAACATCTTTTGAGATGCTGCTGAAAAGTTAACAGATCTTTTGGCCAGGAAGGAAAAAAGAGGATAAATAAACATATACAGAATTTAGTTCAGGATTCCTAAGGCTCATGGGCTCCCTGCAATTCTGACCTCTGGTGTCAGTGACCTCTGATCAGGGGACCATGGTGCTAAAGGAAGGGCCAGGAAGTCCACACGCCCTGTTGCTGGTTTTCTCAAGCCCCACTTCTGCTGTGACCTCTTCTCTGGCCAAGGAAATGGTATCATTTAACAAATAAATCAGAAAACTCTGATGTAATAATACAGTTTCTGTATCAGTTAATTACAAACATTTTATTTTAAGTGGCTCCCTTTTGTGTAAAATCATGATGGAATGTTTGGGGTTCTTTTTTGATTTCTACAACTTAAAGAAAAAATCAGAGTTAATTTGCATGGGTACTTTAGTTCATGTCTTTCTCAATTGTGTTTGAGTCACTTCCCGTTTGTATTAATGGTTTCCTGTTTAAAACTGGTAGAGTGGGATGGAGGGTATATTTCCTACAGTGTTGTGTCTGTGAAAACTGACTTAGGTGTAGGACTGAAGGAGTTAATAGAGTCAAATCCCAGTACATTTTTCTGAAGCTGTGTTTAACACTGATTATTTCAAGGTGGTTTTTATAATCACTTCCAAATGTTTTAATGAGGCTGTTTTTCATTTTTCTCAAGACTTCTTTAAAATTTTTTTTTGCTTTCCATATTGATTTTCCAGCCACTTTCCTTAATGCCACCGTTGGCAGACCCAGTTATGCACTTTTATGGTTTGTTCCGGAAGCTTCCCTCCGCCTCCCAGCCCCATCTCTCTTCCTGCCTCCTGGGTGCTCTTCATCTGAGGAGAAAGCTCTTCTGGTCTGATTCCTCATGGTTTCTCTTGCAGCCCGAGTCCCAGGCAGTGCAGTTGTTATTTCAATCTGTCAGTGTTAGTCGTAGCTACCTCCTGTTGTCATCTTATTTCTTTAAGATCTTTCTGGAATAGAATCTACAAGATTTGTGATTTTACCAAATTTATTGATTATAAGTGTTGGAAATCTGTTTAATCTGTGTTTGTATTCCTTTGGTTTCAGAATTAGCCTTAGAAGTGCTTCCCCTTGCCCTTCTGGGATTCTCCAGTCTGGTAGGGGCCCCTTCCCTACTGCATCAGGTAGTGATAGGTAATTAGACTGCCCAAGGAAGGCAGGGCCGTGACACTCATCATATGTCTCAGCTTTTGGACAGCTCTGCATAAACACACGTTACCAGCCATCCCAGGCTGATGTCAGAGATTAGAGTCAGAATGCGTTTGCCATTCCTTCAGACAGAGGTTTTGTTAGGTCATGATAAACAGCTGCAAGATTTATGACTTCCCAAAGAGGAAAATCAATTCCCTAGACTGTTGCTGGGAGTGCTGTCGATATGCCGGACCTTCTCTGTGAACATCATGACACAGAAACAAGATCACCCATCGAATGTGTTCTTAAATCTTGGTGCAAAGCATGTTGGGTATTTTCTAAAATGTAGTGATAATAAATGGGCTTGTTTTCCCTATTTCCTTTGCCTTACTTATTGATTTGAGTCCAAAAGCCTATTCTCAATTTAGTCCAGAGTTTTTATAAATACAGTTTTCCCCAGAACTATACTACTCACACAAGCTTATTGAGTGATTCTGCATTTTTATTTTGAAGTTGAAGTGGTCAGGGTACATTTGTTTTTAATGGAGAGAGAGGGTGTGGCTCAGGTTGCTATCAAGATCTCTGCCGAGGTCAGCGGAGTTGAAAGCATTAATATAGTATCCCTTATGTATATGCTTGGGAATTCAAGCTCTCTCATCGGCTACTCCCTCAAGATGCAGAGCTATTTCTGTATGAATGATATTAAAGTAGCTCCACCACTCAGTGGGGAGAAAGCAAATTAGGTGACTTGTTTAAGAAAAAATGTTTAAAATCTGAACTATAGTACAATTTTAACATTAAATTTCAAGACTAAACCACCATTTTCCACTGTAGTGGTAATACTGAAATAATAATAAATTGTAGGCAAATAATAAGAATCTACATTTTTCTAGGATCATTCAAATGGAACAGTGAAGATTATCAAATCATTTGGATAAGCACTGTCCGCAAAGTCCAGATGTTTTCTAAACACCTAAGTATTTAGGAATGTCCATTTGGGGCTGATATTTTCTCCTCCTGACCAGGGGCATCTGGCTGTGAGAGCAAAAATTCTGCATGAAGCAAATTCAGCAGCAGCAGAGGATGAAGGACAAAGGCCCATGTGAAAAAACCTTTGGAAAATTGAGATATCAGGGTCTCTTACATGAACTGGGTTCCCAGGCAATACTCTTTCATGATTCCTTCATTAATGCCCCTGGTAGCAATTGATTTGCCTCTACTCTTAGTCTGCTTAAGCAATTCCAAACCCAAGGAAAAAAATGTTACTTGAATCTGGGGTCTTTTATTAATAAGATTAATTGGCGTAAAATTTAATAATTGAGAAAGGATACCAAAAAGGAAGATAAAGTAAGGGTTCTAACGAGAAACAGATACCCATCCCCAAGGAAATAAATGTGAGCATTGATGTAATGTTAATATAAAGAAAAGGGGAAAATGTGTAGCTGCCGCATATAGGGGCGCGCTCCCTCCCAGGGCTACGTACTGGCTTCCAGTTCTGTTCCCCCTATTATCTCTAACTCGGGAAAATTCTGCTTTTGGAGTTGAAATTCTCCATGCTTTGTTTTACCCTAAGGGAATGCATTCAGTTTTTCTGGGAGTTTTTATTTTGTGAAAGCTAAATCTCTTTTTCTTTATCTTGGCACAGGGCTGGCAGTCCCAGCAACGATTAGTCCAGTCTCTGCATTACCCCACGAGGGGATGGGAAACACCAGCTCACTGCCACTGGCATCTGTATCCTTATTCATGTTTTGTCTTCTCTGGCATGCCTCTCCTTCTTTTTGTTTCTTTGACTCTGACCCATCACAGGGTCAGCCTGAGTTTCATTTGTTCCATGAAGTTCTTCTGAAGGATTCTAGTCCCCTTGATCTCCCTTTCCTTCAGTGCTGATTGGCAGTGGCTCATTATTTAGCCCTTGGCTATAAATTATCTTCTATTTATTTCTCTCTTTCTCATTAGCTAGACTGTAGGCTGCCTGAGAGACCAGAGATCTCATCTCCCGGGAAGGTCTCTCATAAGAACAAGCATGATGCTGGACGTGTGATATTGTACCACGTGCTACATCTCCACTTGCGGGAATGGCTTAAGCAGAGTAAAACTAGAATCAAATCACTCGCTCCCGTGGCATTAATGAAGGAATTATGAAAAGGTGTTGACTGGGAACCCAGTTCATAGTAAGAGACCTGATATCGTGACTTCCCAGATGTTTTTTTCACATGGGCCTTTGTCCTTCAACCTCCTTTGCTTGAGAGGAAGGAACCCCCTAAAGAATTTATTTGAAAATATTTTCTAATTATATCATTAATGGATTATAAGAGATGACTGGAATTTCTCTTATAAAAATTATGAGAAAGTTATCACAAGTTAATGATTGTCCACTTACTGTAAAGAAATTTCAAAAATGCATATTATTATTTCAGACAAAATTTTTCTAACATCATTGTTTCAACAAAGTATTTTATAATTTCTTGGGACACCCATGTTGAGTCACATTAGCATTTTACAGATTGTTTTTCCATGTGTTAAAATCAGTTATACCTGAATTTTAAAAATATGACTTACAACTATTCATAATGCCATTTTACCAATTGGAACAGATCCCATGTTGCACTAAACCAATGTTTTTCTAAGAATGGTTCTCACATTTCTGGGATAAATTGGATGAGATATTTTAGGGACATGTACCAATAAACATTTTAGATTTTAATTACACATTTTAATGCGTAGTAGAAAGTACATAGCAAGCATATAAAAGATTGATTCACTGGTATTATTGCTTGGGATAAACTATGTAAATATTGTAAGCCAGGGTAAAGAAAATTATCAAGTATTTAAGTACTTACTAAGTCTTTGTATGTTGATGCATAGATAATGGCAAAAATTATAAATTTGGTAAAAGAGATCCATTTAGAGGAAACACAGCTTTAAATCCAGACTAGACCTTCTATGAAGAGGAAAAGAAGAGTTTATTAGCACTCATTCAGTGAGAGAGAAATATGTTCCTAACATTGTGCCTCCATTGCCCTCCATGCATTTCTAATGAGGGTCTTCTGCATGAATGTTTTACTATAAGTTGAACACAGCCTGAGTTCACTGTGACCAAGCCATCCACCCAGCAGTGTGACTATAAGATAGTGAATACATTTCCAAGTTCTAAACTTTAATGTTACCATACTCTGATGTGTCCTGTAAAATATAACACAAATAATTGGCTAATGAGAAGCATTTATTGTATCAAAATGGACAGGATTTTCTATAAGTTATAAACTAAAGCAGATTCTGTGGCATCTCTATAAATATCACTTCCACTTGCACCCAGTACTTTATTTCTAGAGTAGGACAGAAAAGATGGGGGATACAGGATAGGCTGGAATTGCTTCTTTCTCTGGCTACAACCTTGGGTTCGTGTCATACTTAAGGCCACTGTCCATCCTATATGACCATCTTTCTAAAGCATCATACCATAAACCCTACCTCTTTCTCAGCTAGGTCTGGAAATATGACATATTTCTACACTCCAAGACAAAATATATTTTTAAACCTTGACTGTAGCTAAACCCCATCTTTGGCTTTTTTCCAACAGTCATAAAATTTGTGAAATTAAAGGAATATCCCTTGTTTCTTCTTTTTTTTTTTTTTAAAGATTTTATTTATTTACTTGACAGAGAGAGACATGAGAGAGGGAACACAAGCAGGGGGAGTGGGAGAGGGAGAAGCAGGCTTCCCGTGGAGCAGGGAGCCCGATGCAGGGCTCAATCCCAGGACGCTGGGATCATGACCTGAGCCGAAGGCAGCCGCTTAACGACTGAGCCACCCAACCGCCCTCCCTTGTTTCTTCTAAGTATCACTTTGAAAGGCTAAGAATACAAGATGTTGATAAAGATTAAGTCACGCCTGGCAAGTGACTTGGCCAGGATTACACAGGGCAGTCATCCTTTCCAAAATGTAGAATATAGTGGTCATTTTGCTGGAGACTAGAGAATCATTATAGTTTAGTTGTTTGCTAGACCTGGGAAATATGCTTTCAGAATAGCTGTATGAAGAATTAAGAGCTGCCATTCTTTTGCTCTAATGAGGCCACTAGTGGAAATAGAAATTAGTCCTTAGTGGGGATTCTAAACTCTCAGCTCCTCTAGGGAGCTGCCATGTCTTACTCATGGAAGATTCCTTGGTACTTAATGCAGAGCCTGGCCTACAGAAGTACATTGTTATTGTTACTCATCATTTTTATATTTGTTCATTCGTACATTTATGGACTTATTGTAGGATGTTACCAGAGACTAATTATATATTGATAGGTGGTCATGCCACTAGTTGAAAAAAGAGGAGAAGAGGAGAGAGGAGAGATTTGAGGGGGAGAGGGAATCATGACAATCTAATTTATTATTTATTTCTTACATTCAAACATACTTTTTACTACTAAATAATAATCTAATCATTAAACGAAAGTTAAAAACATTAAGTTATATAATTGTTTAAAGTTGGTTTCTTTTCACTTTAGTAGATCATAATTATATCCTATAACTCCAATACTAAAGGGAAACATTTACTCAATATTTTAGTAACTTTTTAAGCAAAGCAAAACATTGATTTAGGCTGAAACAAGAATTCTTATCACTTCCATTCACTATAAACTCTCCATTAAGCACAATTGGATAATAATGTAGTGTGACAACTGCTGATCTCTATCTCCCTTTGCCTCCACAACAAGATAGTAGTTCTCATGATTACAAATGTGTTCATTTGAAATCAGGAATGCTACAGAATCGCTAAAACTAACAGTTTTAAAGTTTACAGATCATTAATGTGACTTAAATTGATTTAGCGACTCAAATATTGCAATTATCCTCTACTAAACCCCTTGGTGAGGATTTGAAAATATTGTAAACTAAAGCGCTGATTTAGAACTGGAATCCAATGTGGGTAATCTCTTTATTTTCCCTCTCTCCTTCCCTCTCAACTTCCCTCCCTCCCTTTTATAGTTTTTTCTTTCTATCTTTCAGCTAAACTAATTTCAGCATTATTTTCACCCATAGACTGCTCTGGCTTTACCATTTGAAGAAATGAAAACAGTATTTCTGTTTACTGTGCTTTCTTAATATAAGGGCCTAGCATATAATGACAAACATTTCTTCTAATGACAAACATTCTGCATTAAATGTTTATTAAATTGCCTATAGGCTTTAAATCTTAATTTATAGGTACAAAGTTGAAACAATACAAAGGAAAACCAAAGGAATTTGATTATGAAGATACATTTCAATTTATGAAAACTCCTAGAAACTGGCCAATATTTTTGTTAAAAGTTATTTTATTTACTACTGTATTACCTGAGTGAATTTAATGCATCAGTAATTTAGATACCTGGATTGTTTTAAGACTGTGGATTTGGGGAGTTCTCATTACATATAAAAGCATCCTGCAGTGTTCTTTGCTTAGGGAGTCCAATCTGTATCTATAAACCTTTGCAAGGTTTCATTCACAGCAGAGGCCCGAAACAAGTCAGCAGACAGGGATATTTTAAAATGAAAAGGAAGAAAAGCCCATTCTGTCATATGACAATTCTATAATACTTCTGAGGATCAACACTACCTGTAGAGATGACAATAGAAGGTATGTGTGTGTATATATAATTTACAATTGCAAGGGAGTTTAAAAACTGTGCAGTAACAGTTTTCTGAAAAAGAAATAAAGAAATCAATCCCATTTACAATAGCATCAAAAACAATAAAATATTTAGAAATAATTTAACCAAAGAGGTAAAAAACAACTTTGAAAACTACTCTGAAAGCAAAAAGACACTGATGAAAGAAATTGAAGAAAACACAAATAAATGGAAAGTTATCCTGTGTTCATGGTTTGGAAGAATTAATGTGTTAAAATGTCAACACTACCTAAAGTCATCTATAGATTCAATGTAATTCCTCTCAAGATTCCAATGACATTTATTACAGAAATGGGAAAAACACTCCTAAAATTTACATGGAACCACAAAACACCCTAACTAGCCAAAGAAATTCTGAGAAAGAAGAAAGCAGGAGGTGTCACACTTCCTGATTTCAAGTTCTACTATAAAAGCTATAGTAATTAAAATAGTATGGTACAGGTAGAAAAACAGACAAATGGACCAATGTAACAGAGTTGAGAGATCAGAAATAAACCCAAGCATATATGGCCAACTAATATTTGACAAGGGAACCAGGACTACTCAATGGAGAAGAGATAGTGTCTTCAATAAATGATGCTGGGAAAATTGCATATTTCACATGTGCAAGAATGAAACTTGACCCCTATCTCACACCACTCACAAAAATTAACTAGAAATGAACTAAAGACTTAAACAAATGACCTGAAACTGTAAGACTCTTAGAAGAAAACAGGAGAAAAGCTACTTGACATGGGTCTTGGTAATGAATTTTTGGAAATCACACATAAAGCACAAGCAACAAAAATAAAAATAAGCAATTGGGACTGCATCAAACTAAAAAGCTTCTGCACAGCAAAAGAAAACATCAACAAAGTGAAAGACAACCTACAGAATGAGAAAAAATATTTGCAAACCATATATCTGATAAGGGGTTAATATCCAAAATATAAAAAGAACTCATACAACTCAATAGCAAAAGAAAAAAACAAAAACAAACAACCTCCCCCCAAATAATCCAATTTTAAAATGGCCAAAGGGGTAAAGAATCTAAATAGACATATTTTCCAAAGAAAATATATGAAAGGCCAACAGGTACATGGAAAGATGGTCAACATCAATAGTCACTGAGGAAATGCAATTTAAAACCACAATGAGATTTCACCTCACACCTGTTAGAAGGGCTATCATCAAAAAGACAAGAAATAAAAAGTGTTGACAAGGATGTGGAGAAAAGGGAACCCTTGTACACAGTCGGTGGAATTGTAAATTGGTGCAGCCACTAAACAGCATGGAAGTTCCTCCAAAATTTAAAAATAAAACTACCTTATGATCCCACAATTCTACTTTTAGTAATATATCCAAAGGAAATGAAAACACTAACTTGAAAAGATATTTGTACCCCCTCAGGTCCATAGTAGCATTAGTTACAATAGCCAAGTGTCCATCAGTGGATGAGTGGATAAAGAAGTTGTGAGGTATATATATCTCTCACACATGCATACACAAATACACACAACAGTGGAATATTATTCAGCCATTAAAAAAACCAAACAAACAAGAAAGCCCTATCATTTGCGACATGGATTGATCTTGAGGGCATTAGGCTAAGTGAAATAAATCTGACAGAGAAAGACAAATACTGTATAATCTCATGTATATGTGGAATTAAAACAAACAAAACAGCAAATTCATAGACAAAGAGATCAGATTTGTGGTTACCAGGGGTGGGGGGATGTGGTGGAGAGGGAGGGGTAATGGAAGGAAGGTGGTCAAAGGTATAAACTTCCAGTTATAAGATATATAAATACTAGGGGTATAATGTCCAACATAGTGACTATAACTAGCACTGCTGTATGATGGAAAAGTTGTTAAGAGAGTAGATCCTAAGAGTTCTCATCACAAGGAGAAATATTTTTTGTTTTCTTTTTATTATAATGATATGAAATAAAGGATGTTAACTAAACCTATTGTGATAATCATTTCACAGTATATGTAAATCAAACCAACATGCCGTACACCCTAAACTTACACAATGTTATCAATTACTTCTCAATAAAACTGGAAAAAAGTGCACAATAATGACTTGCAAACAGAAATACTGAGACCAATGTGTAAAGTAATGCTCCTCCCCCTCTCACAGGTTCTGGAGCAGCCTGGGAATGCATACTTTATTCTGATGTAGAATGAGGCTCTGGCAACACACATTTACAATGATTCTCCAGGGATGGTTAAGAAGCTCTTACCCACAGTGTTCTATTTCACTGATTTTTCTTTGTGTTTGCTCTTTTTTTTAATTTAACGTAGTGGTATGCTCTTTCCTCTGTTAAATCTTATTCAGAACCCCAACAAGAGAGCAGGAAAAAGGAGATCAGCTGCTTTTGAAATGGGGGGTAAGGGCATTGGAGCCTGGCCACTGAAGCTCTCTTCTATCCAAGTCTCCCTCTGAAATCAGTTCATCTATGGACTCTTCTGGAGTTGGGGAATGTTCTAGTTATTCACTCATTTGGATTAAGACTCTGAAGGCCTTAGCTACAATGTAAACATCTCAAAAGGCTTTCATATTCTGCCATTACTTATCAGTAATTCCCGCCTTCATTCTCTTTTGTTAGCTAGTAATGGAAAGAACCCAAGTGGCTGGAGCAGAGGAGAGGTGAGCTCTAATTTGGCGAGAGATTGAGGAGAAAAGTAAACTATTTTGGATTGTGTCAGAACATGAAAAGGCTAACACACAAATAAGAACTGAGCATTGAGGAAACAGCCTTAGAACACTGGTTGTCTGGTAGAAGGAAATAAGTAGGCCAGAAGGAGGAAATTATTATGGAAAGAGAGAAAGTAGGTTATGGAAATAACATTAGTCCTTGCCTTTATGTTTAGGCCTTTGCTTTTAAGCTTGCCAGTCTGGTTCAGTGTTTGTTCCATTTGTTGAGAGGCCTCATTAAAATTGCGGACTCTTTAAGAGCTTATTTTGCCCAAGCGATGGCCTGGGAGACCAGTAGAGTACTTCAGAAAGGAAGAAAAAGTGGCCCAATCTTCCCAATGTCCAGGATCTTCCCAGACCTACAGAGCCAGAGGTAGATCTTGACTTTTAGGAAACCTCTGGTTTAGAGGTCTACTTGGCTATATTTTGGAGCTCAATTTGATGATAACTGGTAACTGAATTCCTTCTTGGATTAGCCATTTATCCCTGAGGATGCCTCAGAAACCAGGAGGAGCAGGATTGCTTTTTGTCATAAATTTGCCCCAGTCTCTAGTGGATCCTCAGATTTGTTCTTCAGCTCATCATGTGAGTTGAATGAATATTTTGAAAAGTATTCCCATTTGTCAAAGATCACAGTGGAGAAGAATAGTGCATGTATGAAGGAATTCAGGTAAGCAACTCTGTAATGAGTCAGTGGTTGATTTTGCTTAGAATTTATGTATAAATAAGAAGAACAGCAAATAGATTGAGAATCATAGTGAGCCAGTTTCCCCCACATCATTTATTAAATTATCCATATTTTCCATTTACTTGTCCTGCTTATTCAACACATTTGTAAGGAGTGACCCAGTAATCTCTAGGTGCATCCATTTCCCTGAATATATTCACCTTCAGTGCTTCTTTATGTGCCCTCAATACAATGTTTGTGTACAATTTTCACATATCATTTGTATTTTGGGGATTTAGTTCAAGACACAAAGATGTTTTTCAACATTATATATCAACTTTTTCTTTAAATGCTTCTTCTCTTCCATTCTGTCTCTCTTCTCTTTCTAGAATTCCAAATCACATATAATAGAATATTTAATATTGTCTTACTGGTCCTTAAAACCTGTTTTTTTCCCCTAATTTTTTTCTCTCATCTTCAGATTGAATAATTTATATTTACCAATCTCATCTTTCTCTGTCATTTCCATTCTGATGTTAGGCCAGCCAGTGAAGTTTTTATTTGATTATATATTTTCCAGTTCTAGAATTTCTGGTAATTTTTTTCTATAGTTCTATATCTGTGCTGAAAATTTCTATCTTTTCATTCAATGTAAACATATTTTTCTTTACATCATTGAACATAATTATAATAGATATTTTTAAATCCTTCTCTAATAATTCCAACATGTGAGTCATCTTAGGTTTGGTTGTTTGGTCTCCATTGATTATCTTTTCTTTTAAGAATGGATAGCATTCTTCTGTTTCTTTTAAAAGTAATTTGGAACTGTATCCTGGACATTGGGAATGATATGTTGTGGAGACTCTGGGTTCTGTTATATTCCTTCAAAAAAATGTTGATTCTTTTTTCTTCTAGTAGGCAATTAAATGAGCTTAACTCAAACTGAGATTCTCTATCTCCCCTCTAGTGAATGACAGTCCAAATTTCAGTTCAGTTCTCTTATAATGAGTTAGGCTACTAAATCTATTCTGTGAATATGTTCAGATACCAGCCAGAGGCTTGGACAAAGTTCATAAAAAGAATTTGAGGCTTTCTCTCTCTGGATTTCTACTTTCTGGAATTTCCCCCTCACATCCCATTGTGATAGTTACTCTGAACCCTGTCCTCTGGTTCTTCAAGAGAGCTAGTCTGCATGTTTTTCATTAAAGTTTTAGCCAGGTCATACAATCTTGGCTGTGGTTTGCCCTCAGGTTACAACAACAACAAAGGTGGGGAAACTCACTTCATACTATTTTCTTCTAGCAAATGTTAACTCCCCTCTGTCTTTTTCCTGCTTATTCACTCTCTAGTGCCTTCGTGGAGTTTTCTCCTCCTAGGGTTTATAATTGTTTTAACTTTGTAGTTTACCTTTCACATTTATGTTCATCCAACCCATATTGACCTTTTGTTTCAGTGTTAAATGGAAAACCATTTTTTTCACCTAATGAGCCAGTTTTTCCCTACAACATTTACTAGTCTGTCTCTTCCCCCATTATAGAACAACTTTCATCATATAAAAACTGTCTGTTTCTGAGTTCTTTAATCTGTTATAATTTTTCTGCTTTTGTGAGAGTAGAAATTTTTTGTTAGAATACATTTGTAGTATGTCAATATCTGGTGGTGTAAGTCTTCTCCTTTGCTTTTTTAAAAAAATTATTAAGACTTTGTTTCTTTAGAGAACTATCAGGTTCACAGTAAAATTGAGGGGGAAGTACAGAGGTTATCCATATATCACCTGAACCCACACATGCTTTATCATCATCCCCACCAGAATGGTACATTTGTTATAATTGATGAACCTACACTGACATATCATATTCACCCAAAGTCTATAGTTTACAGTATGATTCACTGCTAGTGTTGGACATTCTATGGGTTTAAACAAATGTATAATGACATGCATCCATCATTATGGTATCAAACAGAGTATTTTAACTCCCCTAAGAATCCTCTGTGTTCCACCTATTTATTCTATTCATCCCTCTCCCACCCCCACTGGCAACCACTGAACTTTTTACTACCTCCATAGTTTTGCCTTTTCCAGAATATCCAAGTTGGAATCATGTAAGATATAGCCTTTTCACATTAACTTCTTTCTTTCAATATACATTCAAGATTCTTCCATGTCTTTTCATAATTTGATAACTCATTTTTTTGGAGCTGAATAATTTTCCATTGTCTAGATGTGCCACAGTTTATATATCCATTTACCTACTGAAGGACATCTTGGTTGCTTCCAAATTGATAATTATGAACAACCTGCTACAAACATTCATATGCAAGCTTTTGTGTGGACACAACCTTTCCCTTTTTTGGGTAAATAACAAGGAGCATGACTGCTGGATCACATTGTAAGAGTATGTTTAGTTTTATAAGAAACAGCCAAATTGTCTTCCAAAGTAGCTGTACCATTTTGCATTCCCATCAGCAAAAAATGAAAGGTGATATGACTCCATATCCTCCTTAGCATTTGGTGATTTCAATATTCTGGATTTTGGCCATTCTAATAAATGTGTAGTGCTATCTCTTCTTTTAATTTTCATTTCCCTAATGACATATGATGTAGAACATCTTTTTATATGCCTATTTGCTATCTGTACATCTTCTCTGGTGAAGTGTCTGTTAAGATCTATGCCCCATGTTTTAAATTGGGTTGTTTTTCTTATTATTGAGTTTTAAGAGTTCTTTGCATATTTTGGATAATAGTACATTATCAAATGTGCCTTTTGCAAATATTTTATGCCAGTGTGTGGCTTTCCTGTTCATTTTCTTAACAGTGTTTTTCACAAGGCAAAAGTTTTTAATTTTAGTGAAGTCCAGCTTATCAATGCTTTCTTTCATGGATGTGCCTATGGTGTTGTATCTAAAAAGTCATTACTATATATAAGGTCACCTTGGTTTTCTCCTTTTATCTTCTAGGAGTCTTATGGTTTTGCAATTTACGTTTAAGACTGTGATCCATTTTGAGTTAATTTTTGTGAAAAGTGTAAGGTCTGTGTCTAGATTATATATATATTTTTTCTTGTAGATGTCCAGTTGCTTGAACACCATTTGTTGAAAAGATGATCTTTGCTCCATTGTGTTGCCTTTGTTTCTTTGCCAAAGATCAGTTGACTATATTTATGTGGGTCTATTTCTGGGCTCTCTATTTTCTCCTATTGATCTATATTTGTCTCTTCTTTCAACAATACCACATTTTCTTGATTAATGTAGCTTTATAGTGGGTCTTGAAGTCAGATGGTGTCAGTCATCCAATTTGTTCTTCTTCAACACTGTGTTGGTTGTTCTGGGTTTTTTGCTCCTCCATATAGGCTTTAGAATGCATTTTTCAATATCCATAAAATAGCTTGCTGGGGCTTTTTTTTGTGGTTGCTTTGAATGTCTTCATCAAGTTGTGAAGAACTGACATCTTGACAATATTGAATCTTCCTGTCCATGACACGGAATATTTCTCCATTTATTTTGTTATTCTTGGATTTTGTTTGTCAGAGCTTTTTGTTTTTTCTCACACAGACTTGTGCATATTTTGTTAGATTTATTCCTAAATACTTCATGTTTGGTGGTGCTAACATAAATGATATTGCATTTTAAATTTCAAATTCCACTTGTTCATTGCTGATATATAAAAAAGTAATTGACTTTTGCATACTTTTGTATTAAATTTGTATCCTGAAATCTTGTTATAATCACTTTTTAGTTCCATTTTTTGCTTTTGTTTTTGTTTTTTGTCAATTCTTTCAGGCTTTGTACATAGACATGTAGAAAATGTCATGTGCAAACAAAGATGATTTTATTTCTTCCTTCCCAATCTGTACACCCTTTATTTTCTTTTCTTATTGCATTAACTAGAATTTCCACTACAATGTTGAAAAGAAGTGGTGAAAGGGTACTCCTTGCCTTAACCTGATCTTAGTGGGGAAACTTCAAGTTTCTCACCATTAATGATGAGCTAATGATGTTAGCTGTAGGGTTTTTTTGTAGATATTCTTTATCAAGTTGAGGAAATTGCTTAGTCCTAGTTTATTGAAACCTTTTTTTTTTTATTTTTATGAACAGGTATTGAATTTTGTCAGCTCTTTTTTTGCATCTATTGATATAGACATATGATTTTTCTTCTTTAGCCTGTTGATGTGATGGATTACTTTAATTGATTTTTGAATGTTGAATAAGGCTGCACACCCAGGACAAATCCCACTTGGACATGGTGTGTAATTCTTTTTACACATTGTTGTATTCAATTTGCTATTTTCTTGGGGATTTTCACATCCACATTCATGAGAGATATAGTGTATAGTTTTCTTTTCTTGTAATTTCTAATTTTTCTTGTCTAATTTTGCTATTAGGGTAATGCTAGACTCATAAAATGAATTAGAAAGTATTCCCTCTGCTTCTGCAGTGAACTAATAATTTATTTATTAAATGTTTGGTAGAATTTACCAGTGAACCCTTCTGGGCCTGGTGCTTTCTGTTTCAGATGGTTATTAATTATTGATTCAATTTTAAAAATAGATCTAGGTCAATTCAGATTGTCTAGTTCTCCTTGCATAAGTTTCGTCCATTTATTAGTGTTATATTAGCATTTCTTCCTATTTTATTATTTAATAGTTTTGATTTGTTTTACTTTTATTTTTCTCCTTCCCTATTTTCCATTGGACAGATTAGGTTTCCTTTTATCTGGTTTAAAATTTAAGCTATGCATTCTTTTGTTTATGAATGTGTTTATTTGTTTCTATGTGGTTACCTTAACCTAAGAATCATACTTACATTTATTTATCCCTAAAGATTTTTGTAAAACACTTTTTATTATGTAAAATTTATATCAAGTTAAAAACAGAGAAAATAATATAATAAAACCAATAGACCAGCATCCTACTTCAACTGTTAGAAACACATTGCCAATATTGTTTCATCTCTAACTTCCTCATGCCCACCACCCCACAACTACCAAAATTATTTTGAAGCAAATCCAAGATTTCATGTCATTTTACCCATGAATATTTTAGACTGTATCTCTAAAAGGTAAGGACTCAAAAAACATAACCATAATACAATTATAAAAAACTACATTCTATGCAAGCAGCCTATAAAAGTGGGGAAAAGCAGGGAAATGGCTCCTTTCCTAGAGTCTCCAGAAGGAACCACCTCTGCTGACAATTTGAATTTAGCTCAAATGGATTTTGAGTTTCTGACCTCCAGAACTGTAACAGAATATTTGTGCTATTTTAAGCCACTAAGTGGTAATTTGTTATAGCATCAATAAAAATCTAATACATTATAGATACTGGTCATGGTTTTCTAGGACTTTTCATGGCTAGAGCAAGAAACGATATATATTTTAAGAAGATAAAATAATTATGTGTTTGTACTATTACTTCCAAGTCAAATTCAGAACTGAGTATTTACTTATCCTCATTAAATTTACATCATATCTATTTTCTCCCATGCCCCAAAGCTCAATTCTCAGTGACAAAAAAAAAAATAATAATACTCATTTACTCTATCACAGATTACAAAAACACCAGTTTTAGAATAGTATCATTGCTACCACCAAAAACATGATTACCAAAAATGGTTTATTCTTAGATTATTTCCCACTGAGAGTGTAAAATAAAATTACTGCATCTTAAAGTCATTTGGAATAGATCTTCTCTGCATGATTATGCCACCAACTGGAGACTGAGTTAGCTTCATTTGTTTCATTTTTAGA
>NC_138374.1:57342339-57359801 GCF_054177405.1 Leptonychotes weddellii
GGCTGGGTGATAGACATTGGGGAGGGTATGTGCTATGGTGAGCACTGTGAATTGTGTAAGACTGATGAATCACAGACCTGTACCTCTAAAACAAATAATGCATTATATGTTAAAAAAAAGAAGATAGTAGGAAGGGAAAAATGAAGGGGGGGGAATTGGAGGGGGAGACGAACCATGAGAGACTATGGACTCTGAGAAACAAACAGGGTTCTATAGGGGAGGAGGGTGGGGGGATGGGTTAGCCTGATGATGGGTATTAAAGAGGGCACGTATTGAAAGGAGCACTGGGTGTTATATGCAAACAATGAATCATGGAACATTACATCAAAAACTAATGATGTAATGTATGGTGATTAACATAACATAATAAAAAAACTAATGATGTAATGTATGGTGATTAACATAACATAATAAAAAGAATAAATAAATAAATAAAAAAGGCTATGGATAAGTAGACACTTTTATATACTGCTTGTGAGAATTGTAGATGGTCTATGGAGGAGGATTTTCTAATATCTAGCAAAATTATCTATTATTATCTACCCTTTGATCCAGCAATTACACTTGTAGAAATCTTTTATGACCCAAACATGGGCAAAGATTTGAAAAGATGCACAAGACTATTACAGCCCTAGGGTAATAGAAAAGATTAGAAACAATCCCAATATCTAACAGTAGGGGACTAGTTGTTCAAACTATTGCATATCTGTATATAGAGTTACTTTAAATGGAATGAGAAATATCTCTCTATACCATTATGGAATAATCTCCAGGATATACTGATGAGGGCAAAAACAAGGTGTTATAAGTATGCTAATGTTTTAAAAAGAGGATATATGTATTTTTTTTAACAAAACAGTGAAAAGATAACCATAAAACCAAAAGTAAAAACAAATTAAAAAGTTTACATATAGTGGGAGGGAAGAAATAGGGTGGAAGAGACAGACCTCTTTAAATATAACTTGTTTGGAAGATTTGACTTTGGAAAAATTAAAAATTTTACATTATTATAAAGGAAATTTTAATTTAAAAGCAATCTCTTAAAATCTAAACAAGATGGCACAGATGAACTTAATTCTGTCTTCAGTTGACCTAATCTCGTAGAGATCACTATTCCAAATGACTTTAAAACTCAAGTAATTTGTATATTACAAGTAGGATGTACTCTTAAGGGGAGAAAGAATTGCAAAAAATGTTTAAAAGCTATTTTCAATACTATATTATTGGTGGCAGTGGTGCTATAGTTATTCTGAGATTGTTTTATGTGTTGTGTGAGAGCAAATAAGTAATTATATTGACATCATTAAAAACCAAGCTTTTCATCATGAAGGAAAGGAGATACTGATGTAAAAATATAGTCCTGAATATATCATTTAATAAAATAGATACTTTGCAGATTGGTCCTCTGAAAAAGCCAAGAAACAATTATCAAGCCAGTTGAGCCTCATCAGCACCCAGATTGGGTTTGAAATATCATTTTTTCCAACTAAAGAAACTAGGATTCTGAAAGAAATGACTGAATTCTGGATCCTGATTGAAGAAATGTACAAAGGAATTGTGGTAACTGCTGTACCTGATAGAACAGAAGTTACCAAACAGGCTCTCAATACCAAGAGGAACCGATAGTTAACCAGAATTAGTTCCCACTGAACAAAGATGGGATCATCAGTTGGAATGGAAACATTTGATATATCAAATATGCAGAAATCAGAATTAATTGTGATTTCTGAATACTAGAGAAGAACTCATTTTATTTTATTTATTTTATTTTTTAAAGATTTTATTTATTTATTTGACAGAGAGAGACACAGCGAGAGAGGAAACATAAGCAGGGGGAATGGGAGAGGGAGAAGCAGGCTTCCTGCTGAGCAGGGAGCCTGGTGCGGGGCTCGATCCCAGGACCCAGGGGCCATGACCTGAGCCGAAGGCAGATGCTTAACGACTGAGCCACCAAGGTGCCCCAAGAACTCATTATTTTAAAAACTAGTAAATAGAGAGATCCAAATACTTACCCATACTTTCCAATATTATCTGCATCTTACAGTATTCAAATAATTGATGAAACCAAGCTTCTTTTTATGTATTCCAGCTAATAGATGAAGAAGAAATGGTAGAATTAGAATATTACCAGTGCTAGATCGGTAATGATCACCAATGTTTACTGATATTAAAAAATAGAGACAATAAATATCATGCATCTCCTGATGGAAAAACATAAAACCACCTATAAAATAGCCATGGCATACACACAAAAAACTGAATCTGAATCTGAACATTCTTCTATCTCACTATGGAGATGCAATCAACAAAATTCAGATTGTAGGGAAATTCTATATGACAGAAGAGCCAGTGTCTTTAACAACAATAAAATATATACAAAGGTAAAAACCCAGAATATTGAAGGTGAATCTATAAAGAGACAAGACATACATCAATAAACTGCAATGTATGAACCTTATTCGAATCACAAATCAAGTACACAAATTTAAAAAAAAAAGAAAAAAGTAATTGGGGACTTGTGAAGAATAATGATTATTGAAGATTTAGGAAAATGTTTTACATTATTTTAAGGAGATGGTGGCTTTGTATTTAATATAAGCACAAGAGCCCTAAGTAAGAGTTTAAAAATTATTGAAGCTTCGTGGTGGGTATATCAGGTTTATCATATTATTCTCTCTACTTCTGTTTGTGTTTTTAAATTTCCATAATAAAAAGTTGAAAATGTTTCCATTAATTCAAATTTGTGTCATTACTAAGAGCAGCAAGAACTTCTTTATCAAGAAAAGAATTTTGATGTTTGACTTTTCTTGATTAATATTTCAAGGCATTTAATAAGATACCATTAAAGTTAGAAACTCAATTACCCGCTCAAGCTTAACACTGGCAAATTTTCTTCCCAATCAATTTCCTCTGCTTCATAAAGGTTGTTTCAAGAAAACTGAGAGAACTAGAAATTATAACTGAGAGATAGAAATAAACTTTGGAAATTTATTTTGTACTTTAATTTCACATTTAATTGAGGCTTTGGAAATTGCACACACATTGCCTAACACTCAAAATTTTAGAAAAACTGGACATATGTTTCATATTTAGAGATCTTACTACTATTTAGCTGTCAAAATATCCTCCCTTTGTACTCAATCCTATATTACTTCATTGAGTAGAACATTTTTATACAATAAAGTTGGAAAATCTAGTCAGTGAACAAGGAATTGATTATACCTTGGTATATTGTTCTAATAGGCTAATTACTTGGAAAAATAATTAAATTGTATCCTTATTTTATATCAAATTAAGTATATATAGATTAAATATTTAAATACCAAACATGACACCATAAAAGTAATATAACAGAAAATATTAATGAATGTTTATGTAACCTATGTTGAAGAATGACTTGCTCATGTGATATCAAGTCAGAAGCTACATAAAAAGATTGATAGGCTTGAAGACATAAATTTTATCACCCAAGACCCCTTCTCTCCTAGTTAATCGCCAACAGGTAAATATTTAAAACATATGTTATTGAGATTAATTTTCTTAATATATTAAGAGCATTTATGAATGGATGAGAAAAATATAATTTTTCTGAAAGAAAAATGGACTAAGGACATGAATAAATGATGCACAAATGAAATACAAATCACCATTATACACATGAAAAAAAAATTCATAGAGACTTGCTGGTAATAAAATAAATGCAAATTAATACAAACTTGAGATGACACTTCCTCATCTATCAAATTGGCAAACACAAAGCATTTGATTGGACAGGTGTGTGTTTTGGCACTCCACCACTGCATGCTGCTTGAGAAGGAGAACCCAGGTCTCTTCTCTGGAAGCAGTTTGGCTGTATTAAGACCCTTAACATTTGCATAACCTTTTACATGGAAATATTTTACTCCAAAGTTTATTCTTAAAAAACAACAAAACAAATGTGGAAACACTAACATAAACGTTTATGCAGTATTGTTTATAATAGCAAAAAAAGCAGTAAGCAATTTGAAATCCAGGGATGAGGGATTTATTCTACCCCTTGGTAGATTCAGATGCTGAAGAGTGCTCTAATGACATAGAAAGATGGTGACAGCTATGGTTAAGGGGGAAAAGAAGGGTTCAGAGAAATTTATATTGTGTCATCCCATTTTATTTCTATATGTATATATATATATTAATTTGTCTACATTTAACGTATGAAATATATAAATTCTGTAATAAACAAATTTTAAGATTTTTTGTTTCCTATTTGTATTTGAAGAGTTTCTGGTAAGAAGAACATATGCTGTAAAATGTAACAATAGGAAAGATCATTCAAGACGTTGTAATGCTTGTTATTTTGGAGGCCGAGTGACTGATGGGTGAGGCAGAACCCAGAGTGGTCAGGAAATCTGCACGATGTAAGCTCACATCTGATTTTAACATATCACAAAGCAAAGACACAATTACTTCTGTATTTGGTGGGTGGAACATGGGTAGATTTTTACACACACACACACACACACACACACGCAAACACTTTAAAAGAGCCAAAACTGCCTGCCAAGGAAGTTTGGGGTAGGTAATGAGGAAAGACTAATGCCTTCATACTGATCAGTACCAGCACCCATTAACTAAAGGACTTATAACTCATTGATACAAACATCAAGTGATACATAATGATTGCAGGTTGAAATGATCTATTGGGTTAACTAAAACATAGTATTAAAAATTAATTTTATCCATTTCTTTTTACCTTATTAAAGAGATGAGGATACTAGAAAATTTAATAATAGATACGTGGCATGCATTATATTTCTGTTGGACAGTGCTGCTCTGTACTATAATAAAGATCTAATTATGTCATACCCTTGCTCACAATCCTTCAGTGTCTTCCTGTTACTCTTAGGATAGAGACCAAAATCCTTAACATGGCCTACAAGTCCCTGAGGAGTCTTACCCTGGCCTGCCTCACCATTATTACCACTTCCTGGGTCTTCTCTTGCTTTCTGAGTTCCAACCAATTGCTGCCTTTCAGCTCTCCAACATAGGATTTTTCTAGCTGCATATTGAGACTTAATAGTATGTCATGAAATAAACTTAGTGAATTGAGACCACCATCAAAAAACAGAATCAAATAGAAAATAGAGTATATCACAAGCAAAAAGGGTAAGCATTATTTTATGCAAATGTTTTTAATTTTGTATGTTTGTTTACTGGATTATGTTGTGAAATCTATTTCTTACTAAAGTAAAAAAAAATGTTTGAGAAATAATACTGTAACCCAGGGTTTCTCAACTTTAGCACTGTTGACATTTTGACTGGATAATTATTGTGGAGAGCTGTGCTGTTCTTTATAGGATGGTTAGCCGCATCTCTGACCTCTACCCATTAGATGCCAGTAGCACATCCCACTCTGTTATGACAACTCAAAATACCTCCAGACCTTGACAAATGTCCCCAGTTGAGAACTATTGCTCTAACCCATCATGTTTGATCTACAACAAGGCTTTTTCACAAGTTGTTCTCTCTTACTGAAAGGCTCTTCTCACCTCTCCTCTTCCCTCCTCTCCCGGTATCTTTCAGATCTCAGCTCAATTGCACCCTCCTTGCGAAAGTCTTTCCTGAGTCCTCTAGGTAGGTCTCATCCTTCTATTACATGTTCTCATAAAATCACATGCTATATTTCAAGCACTTATCAATTTATAATTTTCTATTTACTTCTGTGATTATTTGATTAATATTTGCCTCACTTGTAAGCCAGTTAGTTCCATGAAGTCAAGTATCATGTCTGATTTTGCCACAATACAACATCAAACAAATATTTATTCAGTGTCTACTATGTATTGGTTCTGTACTAGATGCTAGGTGTACATTGGGCAGCCAAAAAAGCAAAATCCTTGCCCTCAAGTGCTTGACAGTCTTGTTGGGGAGAACTAAAATATGGAAACATACCAACCTTTAAGTACAAATTTAAAATGGAAATGTGCTAAAATGAAGATGTGTTTTGAATTGGGAAGAGTTGTCAGGAGAAGGAAGTGCCACAGATGTGAATGTGAATTTGAAGTGCCAGAAGGACACAAACACATGAGAGCAGGGAAAAGAACATTCCAAGAACAGGTATCATTTGCTTAAAAGCCTTATAACATATTCCTAGAAGGTTTTTAAAAATCATTCTACTGTGAAGAGAATGCATCAGAGGAAATTAAAAGAAAAAAAGAGGACATCACTTAGGAAGTCATTCAGTCCAGGTAGGAGACAGCTGGTGTCTGGGACTAGGCGTTGTTTTAGTGGAAATGGAAGGAAGTGTATAAAATATAAGTACTTACTAAATACCTAGTATGTCAATTATCCGATTTGACATACTAAGCGCTTGGTAACTATTTGCTGATTTAATATCTATTGAGTGAATTCATGCAACATTTACCAACAAATACATCAAAGTTTTAAGAAATTAACACAATTTTTATTTTTGTCATCATATCTGCCTATTAAAATTCAGTTCAAATTCTGTATTGTCTATAAAGAATTTCCCTATACTCTCAGACAAATTAATCTCTGTTTTCACAGCTCTATTCTTACAGAAAATTCATTCTAGCTTCTGTAGCAACTATCACTATCTACCTTAAAAAACCAATGTGCTCATCTGCTCAACTATGTTTTGGGTGCAGTGAAGGCAGATAATTTTTTTTATCATTTTAATTCCGATATAATAGATTATACACAGGAGATAATAAACAATGTTGGTTGAATGGAATGAACCCCATGAAAAATCATTTGGGAAAAATTTAGTGTTTTAAACTTTTGCTTTGATGACTCTTTCAGTCAGAAATAATCTCCCAATGGACAGGAAATTATTTACACTTTTATTTGAAGTTAAAGTTTATTTTGAAAAAGCAGTGTTTTAAAACATGTCTCAATCCCAGGCATACCAAAAGCAGATTTCACTAATACAAACAGATTTTGATGATTTACTTTGGGAGCTAAGGGAACATACATATTTTCATTTCACTGTGATGATTAGCTAGGAACGGAATTGCTGGGTCATAGGGTAAGGTATGTTTACCTCTGTAAGAGTTAAGTTAAACTACTTAATCTTTTCCCAAAGATATTTACCATTTTATGTTCTCACCAGTGTTGTACGAAAGTTTCTGTTTCTCTACTTCCTTGTCAACTTTCACTCTGCCAGTCATTTTAATTTTAGCCATTTTACTGGGTTTGAATGGCATCTCACTGAAGTTTCCTAATGACTAATGATGTTGAACACTTTGTTATATCCTTATTAGGCATTCATTGATCTTCCTTTTCGAAGTATCTGTTTGGGCCCTTTGCCAAATTAAAAAAAATTATTTTCCAGCTTTATTGAAATATAACTGACATATAATATTGTGTAAGTTTAAGATAAACAGTGTGATGATTGGATACATGTATACATTGCACAATGATTATCACAATAAAATAAGTTAACACATCCATCACCTCACATAATTATACTTTTTTTGCTATAATGGTGGTGAGAGTATTTAAGATCTACAGTACAGTATCATTAACTATTGTCACCATAACTTACTCATCTTTATAACTGAAATTTGTACCCTTGGACCAACATCTCCTCATTTTTTCCACTTCCCAGTCCCTAATAACCACGAAGGATTTTGCCTTTTTGGCTGCCCAGTATACACCTAGCATCTAGTACAGAACCAATACATAGTAGACACTCTATCTCTATGACTTCGGCTTTTTTAGATTTCACATATAAGTGAGATCATACACTATTTGTCTTCCTCTTTCTGATGTTTCATTTAACATAATGCCCTCCAAGTCCATCCATATTTTACAAATGACAGAATTTCCTACTTTTTATGGCTGAATAATATTCCATTGTATATTTATACTACAATTTCTTTATCCATTCATCTATCAATGGACACTTATATTGTTTCCATATCTTGGCTATTGTGAATTATGCTGCAGGAGTGCAGGTATCTCTTCAAGATAATGATTTCATTTCCTTTAGATATATATAATCAGAAGTGGGACTGCTGGATCTTAGGGTAGTTCTAATTTTTTTGAGGAACTTCCATACTGTTTTCCATAGTGGGATACTAATTCACATTCCCACCAATAGTGCACAAGGGACCTTTTTCTCATATTCCTCACTAGCACTCATATCTTTTTACAACAGTCATTCTAACAAGTGAAGGGATGTAAAAACTGTGGTTTTGATTTGCATTTCCCTGGTGATTAGTGATATTGATCACCTTTTCACGTACTTTTCGACAATTTGTATGTTTTCTTTGAAAAAATGTCTATTCAAGGTCTTTGCCCAAGAACTTGTACAATATAGTGATTCAGCAGTTCTGTACATCACCTGGTACTCATCACAACAAATGCGCTCACCTATTTCACCCATCCCCCCATCCACCTCCCCACTGGTAATGATCAATTTGTTCCTCTATAGTTAAGAGTCTGTTTCTTGGTTTTTCTCTCTCTCTTCTTTTTTGTTTTTTTCCTTTGCTTATTTGTTTTGTTTCTTAAATTATACATGTGAATGAAATCATATGGTATTTGTCTTTCTCTGACTTGACTTATTTCACTTACAATTATAGTCTCTAGCTCCATCCATGTTATTTCAAATGGCAAGATCTCATTCTTTTTTCATGGCTGAATAATATTCCATTATTCTTTATCCATTCATCAACCGATGGACACTTGGGCTGCTTCCATATCTTGACTATTATTAATAGTGCTGCTATAAACATGGGGGTGCACATATCCCTTTGAGTTAGTGTTTTTGTGTTCTTTGAGTAAATACCCAGTAGTGCAATTGCTGGCTCATATGGAAGTACTATTTTTAACTTTTTGAGGAACCATTTGGCTGCACCAATTGGTGACTGCACCAATTGGTGGCTGCACCAATTTGCATTCCCACCAACAGGGCAAGAGGGTTCCTTTTTCTCCACATCCTCATCAACACCTGCTGTTTCTTGTGTTGTTGATTTTAGCCATTCTGACAGGTGTGAGGTGGTATCTCATTGTAGTTTTGATTTGCATTCCCCTGATGGTAAGTGATGTTGAACATCTTTTCATGTCTGTTGGCCATCTGTATGTCTTCTTTGGAGAAATACCTGTTCATTTTTTCTGCCCATTTTTTAGTCAAATTATTTGTTTTTTTGGTTTTGAGTTGTATAAGTTCTTTATATATTTTAGATACTAATCTTTTATCAGATATGTCATTTGCAAATATTTTCTCCCATTCAGTATGTTGTCTTTTAGTTTTGTTGACTGTTTCCTTTGCTGTGCAGAAGCTTTTTATTTTGATGTAGTCCTAATAGTTTGTATTTGCTTTCATTTCCCTTGCCTCAGGAGACATATCTAGAAAAATTTTGCTATGGCTGGTGTCAAAGAAGTTAGCACCTGTGTTCTATCCTAGGATTTTTATGGTTTCAGGTCTTATATTTAGGTCTTTTATTCATTTTGAATCTATTTTTGTGTATGATGTAATATAATGGTCCAGTTTCTTTCTTTTGCATGTTGCTGTCCAGTTTTCCCAACACTATTTGTTGAAGAGACTGTGTTTTTTCCATTGGTTAGTCTTCTCTGCTTTGTCAAAAATTAATTGATTATATAATTGTGGGTTCATTTCTGGATTTTCTATTCTGTTCCATTGATCTATGTGTATATTTTTGTGCCAATTCCACACTGCTTTGACTAACACAGCTTTGTAATATAACTCAAAGTCTTGAATTGTGATGCCTCCAGCTTTGTTTTCCTTATTCAAGATTGCTTTGGCTAGCTGGGGTCTTTTGTGGTTCCACAAAAATTTAAACTTTTTTTCTAGTTTTGTGAAAAATGCTGTTGGTAATTTGAAAGGGATTGCATTAAATGTATAGATCACTTTGGGCAGTATAGACATTTTACCAATATTTGTTCTTCCAATTCATAAACATGGAATGTTTTTCCACTTCTTTATGTCATCTTGAATTTCTTTCATCAGTGTTTTATAGTTTTCAGAGTTCAGGTCTTTCACCTCTTTGGTTAGGTTTATTCATAGGTATCTTATTATATTTGGTGTATGGTAAATAGGATTGTTGAGTATATAGAAAGAGGTATATAAATAACATGCTTAGCACAGGGCATGTCCTTTTCATATAGACCCAGAATATAAGCTCTGTCTGTAGAATCTATAAATCATGCTATCATTATAGAAGATGGAAAGAAATCTATAGACAACTTGTTGGAGTTCTAATTTTTGTGTAAAATCTACATCTTGTTCTCTAATGGAAGCCTTCGTTATTTATTTTATTTTAGTTAGTTACTTTTCAAAAAGCCTAGTGGTGAGCCAGTATTATATTGAAAGAAGATGGAAAAGAAAGACAAGATGGGATACATGAAACAACCTTTGGACCACAATATTCAGCAAAGTGAAAGCTAGTAATCAGAGATTAAAAATTTTAAGTTCTCTCTTTGTATCTGAGAGATCACCAAATGAGGGGACCGGATAGTTTTATTCTCTTAGGAATTTCATATATTAAATTAATAAATGGTTTGCTAACATAATTAATATTTATAAAATATTCACATTTCCATTACATCAAGGCTTAGTGTCATCATGATTTTCCTAGATTTTGTAAGTATCCATCACCATGAATATTACCAAAGAAATATCTAAGATTAGAAAGACACAGGGTGCTGGGTTGTCTCAGTTGGTTAAGACTGACTCTGATCTCAGCTCAGGTCTTGATCTTAGGTCATGAGTTCAAGCCCCGTGCTGGGTCCAGCAAGGAGCCTACTTAGGAAAAAAGAAAGGAAGGAAGGAAGGAGGGAAGGAAGGAAGGAAGGAAGGAAGGAAGGAAGGAAGGAAGGAAGGAAGGAAGGAAGAGAAAGACATGTCCTCACACTCTTCACTTCTCACACATTATTGGTCAAAAAAGTCATGTCTGTGGGTAACTTCAAGTGGGTAGAAAAATTACAGTCCTCCTGTGAGCAGCAGTTATAGCTACCAGAAATTTAAAAATCCATCTTGAAAAGAATAAAAAAGAATAGGTATTAATTGCATGGTTCCCTCAGTCTCTTTACTTAACTGTCATAAAATAAATTCCAACTTCAGATTAAAGGCTAGTTGATATAAATTCATTCAACACTTATATTTTCCTAACTATATGCCAGCGTTTCTAAGTGTTTCATACACATTTACTCATTTATTCCTCAATATAATCTTAGGAGGTTGATATTATTATCCCTACTTTATAGATGATGAAGTTAAGGTACAGAGAGGTTATTAAGTTGTTTGCCTAATGTCACACAACTTCAATCATACCCAGACAATCTGTCCCCAGAATCCATACACAGCTTCTCAGAGTAGGTCCTTATATTTTTATGGCAATATATTTATTTGCATAGTTCAGCAAGAATCTGTTCTCTTTGTAACAAGTACAATTGGAAACACTGATTATATTACCAAGGCTTTGACTGGACTGCCATATTGGCTCAGGTTCTTGTACCTGCCAGGAAGTGACCTTCTTTTTCTTTTCTTTTCTTTCTTTCTTTCTTTTTTTTTTTTTTTATGGAAGTGACCTTCTTTACTCACCTGGTAAGGATGCTGGGAATGTTGTAAGCAAGGTATCAGGCTGATACATTTCCAGGGGGCTTTGTTGGCCCCATAAGGTCAATTTTAGTATTTTAAGCTGTCTGGTCATATCTGAATCTATGCATGTCTCTCTCAAATATAACAACAATTTTTTAAAACTTTTTTATTGTTATGTTAATCACCATACATTACATCATTAGTATAACAACTATTTTTTAAGGAACTGTATGCCAGGCTTTGAGCTGGGCATTCCACAAGTTGTCTTCAATCCTTATGAAATGTATGTGTCCGAAAGCAACCATTAGGTAGGAAGGCCACTGTTGGAATTGAAAATATTCTTTACACTGCAGCACAATGTTTCAATGCTGCATACATTAAAAGCATCCTATTCATTTCATTTTTTTTTTGCCACATTTCTACATACAACCCTCACATATAAGTAACTTCTGTTGCTCAGTGTTTGATCTTTGTCCAACAAGGTTTGAGTTAAAACCCCCAGAATGTGTCATTTTGCTCTTCTGAGAAGAGGGAAATGTTAAATTTTCATGGTTGCATGGGACAAAAAGAATGAAAATATACAAATCAGTTATATGTTTTTAGTTGAGTCATATAGCCTATTTTTTTATCTTTTGCACATTCATACTAATAGCAAATGAGAGTTAATTTGTTAAGAAGACAAAATGGGAAATTATAAATAATTTCTTATCCTCCAAAGATAATTTATTTTAACTTTCTCAATTCTGCTTTTTCAAGAACAAAATTCTACATCAGATGCCATCTGCTAACTGAGTGATTTGCTCATCTATGCTAGGAGTTGGCAAATACAGCTTCCAAGTCGATTCTGACCTGCTACCTATTTTTATAAATAAAGTTTTATTGCAGCATAGCCACACCACTACATTTATGCATTATCTATGCTATTTTTGCATTGTAATGGCAGAGTTGAGTTGCTGTGACAGAGACAGTCTGGCCTATAAACCCTAGATTATTTACTATGTGGCCCTTTTCAGGAAAAACATTTTTCCCCCAAACTCTTGTCTGTGAAGATGATACCAGTTGCTGAACCGCTGATAACAAGTAATATCTTTTGAATGTTCTTTACCCTGTTGTCAATAGTTCATTTCATCTTGCAAATCACTACTCACTACATGCTCAGAGAAGGGCCAAGTGAAAACACAGTGAACAGAGTTCCTAGTCCCAGCAGGTAATCAAAGCCCACATCCATAATATAATTGACCTCACTCTCAAATGATGACCATCGATATAAAACTTACTATTAAGCATTTCCATTTTATGGTGCTCTGTCAGGCACTAGTTCTATTTCTACTTATTCCTGCTTTATAGTATTTCCCAATCTAAGACACACAATGCTGAGACAGAGTTCAATCTTATAGTCTAAAGAAGAGTGTTTAACTGCTAATAACAAAAGAAGAAATCAGAATTCCTTTGCAGCTAGATATTTTGTTATCTACTTGCCTTAAACATTTTGATGGAAATTATAAATAGCAAAACTTTAAGAAAGAGAATTGTAATGAAACTTACTTACCAGGAAGTTGTGTCAAAGAGTTAGCTTTAAAAGACATCCTGTTTAATTTTGGGTGAGGGAAAAGGTAAATAATTTTAGACATTCTTTTCTTAATAGGCACAAGCCAAGCTTAATTAAAGAGACAAAATATTGGTTTGCAAAGATAAACAGAATTGATGCCTAATGTTATCTTTTTTTGCTCTGAGTTCAACATACCAGCTGGCTTGAACTGTCGGTGACATACATAATTAAAATTGAAAAAAAGACTAGAGAATCTTACTTATCTGGCTTTCTATTCCTTTTTATGTTGCCCAAATCACAACCCTGACATCATCTTTGCATATAAATCAAGCAGAAATTCCTGCTGATATGATGAATATTTTATTTTTTCAATTTTGACCATTACTCTATCTTCTGCAAATATAAGGATAAATTAATGAAACAAGTCACTAAAAATTATAAATCCTATTAACTAATTAGGTGATCATGAAGAGAATTCAATATCTAAAGTTGATATACTATCATTTTAGCTATTTTGACTGAACTGATCAATATCCAATCAAAACAATACTGTCAAACAACCAGATTTTTTCCTAATTTTTTATTATGAAAAATTTCAAACATGCAAGAAAACTTAACAAAAATAAATGCCCTTCATCAAGATTCAGCAATTGGTAATGACCATATTTACAGTTGCTTGCTTTATTACTGGTATTCATACATCGAGAATAGTCTCCTAGCAATTAATTTATTTAGGTATTTAATTACATTGACTTTTTAAAAAGACCAAGTAAATTTTTTCATAGATAGTCCCACATTTTGAAAGTATCTGTTTTCCTTTTGGTGTTTTTACTGTTTTTCTCTATCCCTTATTTCTGGAAAACTGGAATGTGTGTCTAAAAACCAGATTCACAGTAAATGTTTTGGGAGATTGTATTTCATAGGTGATGTTGTGTAGTTTGCTTTGCATCATATCAAGAGTCACATGACGTCAGGTTATCCCAGTACTAGTGATGCTAAGTTTGATCACTCAGTAGATTTGATGACCAGTGACCTCTCCATTGTAAGACATATTTTCCTTTGGCAACATGTGTATATCTTGTTTTCCAGCAACTATTGCCTAATGATTTTAACCTTTTTAGAAATAATCTTTGCCTGGATTACTGATTTCATGGAGATGGCCAGGAAACTATGATTTTGTAATACTATTATATTTTATATGCTTATTAACTGATATTCTTTTGTGAAAAAAATGCTTTTCCTCCTAAAAATTGATCACCTCCTCCCTTTTAATTACCAGCTGTCAGAGTAAGGAATTGGTGTAATAGCCAGATGACTATATATTCCAGTTTATCCTCAACAGTCCTGGGTATGTCTCTTTTCCCAGCATAAATGTTATTGTGCTCCCATTCAGTCTAGAAAAATTAGACTGAGTAATAAATTTTATAAGATCATTCCATGTATTAGTCACCTTGAATTTCTCTCTCTCTCACTGTCTCTCTCTTTCATTATGAGAATCCTATGTTTATTTATTCAATGTTTTACAAAAACTTAGTTATGCTTTTTGATATTCAAATCTTTTATATTCAAAGAATTATAAAATTATCCTATTTGATACTCAAATCTTTTTTTCTCTCATTCCAAATTTTATGTGTATTTCAGTACATCACACTTCCTCTGAGTATCCAATTATACTGTATATATTTGTGGGTTTTTTAATTTGAATTTTAGTTAGTTAACATACAGTGCAAAATTGATTTCTGGAATAGAATTCAGTGATTCATCACTTACATTCAACATCCAGTGCTCATCACAACAAGTGCCCTCTTTAATACCCATCACCCATCTAGCCCCTCCCCCACTTACCTCCTTCCGTCAACCCTCAGTTTGTGCTCTATCATTAAGTGTCTCTTATGGTTTGTTTCCTTCTCTCCTTTTTTCCACCTTCCCATATGTTTATCTTTTTTCTTTCTTAAATTCCACATATGAGTGAGATCATATGGTATTTGTCTTTCTCTGACTGACTTATTTCACTTAGCATAATACACTGTAGCTCCATTCACGTCATTGCCAATGGCAAGATTTCATTTCTTTTGATGGCTGAGTAATATTCCAGTGTATATATATATATATACACCACATCTTTATCCATTCATCAGTCGCTGGACATTGGGCTCTCTCCATTGTTTGGCTATTATTGATAATACTGCTATAAACATTGAGGTGCGTGTATCCCTTCAAATCTGTATTTCTGTATCCTTTTGGTAAATACCTAGTAGTGCAATTGCTGGATCACAGGGTAGTTCTATTTTTAACTTTTTGAGACACCTCCATACTGTTTTCCAGAGTGGCTGCCCCAATTTGCATTCCCACCAACAGTGTGAGAAGGTTCCACTTTCTCCACATCCTTGCAAAGACCTTTTGTTTCTCATATTGTTAACCATTCTGACAGGTGAGGGGTGGTATTTCATCATGGTTTTGATTTATATTTCCCTGATGATGAGTGAAGTTGAACATCTTTTCATGTGTCTATTAGCCATCTGGAAAAGTCTTCTCTGGAAAAGTGTCCATTCATGTCTTCTGCCCATTTCTTAACTGGATTATTTGTTTTGGGGGTGTTGAATTTAATAAGTTCTTTATAGATTTTGGATACTAACCTTTTATTAGATATATCATTTCCAAATATCTTCTCCCATTTCACAAGCTGCCTTTTAGTTTTGTTGATTGTTTCCTTCACTGTGCAGAAGCTTTTTATCTTGATGTAGTCCCAATAGTTTATTTTTGCTTTTATTTCCTGTGTCTAGTAAGAAGTTGCTACGGCTGAGGTCAGGCTTGCTACCTGTGTTCTGCTCTAAGATTTTGATGGTTTTCTGTCCCACATTTAGGTCTTTCATTCATTTTAAATTTATTTTTGTGTATGGTGTAAGAAAGTGGTCCATTTGCATTCTTCTGCATGTTGCTGTCCAGTTTTCCCAACACCATTTGTTGAAGAGACTTTTCTCCATTGGATATTCTTTCCTGCCTTGTCAAAGGTTAGTTGACCATAAAGTTGAGGGTCCATTTCTGGGTTCTGTATTCTGTTCCATTGATCTATATGTCTGTTTTTTGTGCCAGTACCATACTGTCTTGATCACTACAGCTTTGTAATATAGCTTGAAATCTGGAATCACAGTGTCTCCAGTTTTGTTTTTTTCTTTTTCAGGATTGCTTTGGCTATTTGGGGTCTCTTGTGGTTCCATACAAATTTTAGGATTGTTTGTTCTAGCTCTGTGAAAAATGCTGGTGGTATTTTGATAGGGATTGCATTAAATGTGTAGATTACTTTGTTTAAACATTTAAACATTGTTTGTTCTTCCACTCCACGAGCATGAAAAGCAATGTTTTTCTATTTCTTTGTGTCCTCTTCAATTTCTTTCATAAGTGTTTTATAGTTTTCAGAGCACAGATCTTTTACCTCTTTAGTTAGGTTTATTCCTAGGTATCCTACTCTTTTTGCTGCAATTGCAAATAGGTTTGATTTCTTGATTTCCTTTTCTTTTGCTTCATTACTGGTGTACAAAAATGCAACAGATTTCTGCACATTGGTATTATATCCTACCACTTTGCCGAATTCATGTATTAGTTCTAGTAATTTTTTGGTGGTGGTTTTCAGGCTTTCTACATAGAGTATCATGTCATCTGCAAATAATGAAAGTTTGATTTCTTTGCTGATTCAGATGCCTTTTATTTCTTTTTGTTGTCTGATTGCTAAGGCTAAGATTTTCAATACTATGTTAAATAGTAATGGGAAGAGTGCACATCCTTGTCTTGTTCCTGACTGTAGGGGAAAAGCTCTCAGTTTTTCACCATTGAGGATGATATTAGCTGTGGGTCTTTCATATATGGCCTTTATGATATTGAGGTATGTTCCATCTATCCTTACTCTGTTGAGGGTTTTTATCAAGAATGGATGCTGTACTTTGGGTGTTGAGTTTGACAACACCAAAGAACAAATGATCCAATCAAGAAATGGGCAGAAGACATGAACAGACATTTTTCCAAAGAAGACATCCAAATGGCCAACAGACACATGAAAAAGTGCTCAACATTGCTCGGCATCAGGGAAATCCAAATCAAAACCTCAATGAGATACCACCTCACACTAGTCAAAATGGCTAAAATTAACAAGTCAGGAAATGACAGATGTTGGCAGGGATGCAGAGAAAGGGGAACCCTCCTACACTGTTGGTGGGAATGCAAGCTGGTGCAGCCATTCTGGAAAACAGTATGGAGGTTCCTCAAAAAGTTGAAAGTAGAGCTACCCTCTGACCCAGCAATTGCACTACTGGGTATTTACCCCAAAGATACAAATGTAGGGATTCGAAGAGTTAC
>NC_138374.1:57360301-57383434 GCF_054177405.1 Leptonychotes weddellii
GAAACAAACTGAGGGTTCTAGAGGGGAGGGGGTGGGGGGATGGGTTAGCCTGGTGATGGGTATTAAAGAGGGCACGTTCTGCATGGAGCACTGGGTGTTATGCACAAACAATGAATCATGGAACACTACATCAAAAACTAATTGATTGTAAACTAAATGATGTAATGTAAAACTAAATGATGTAATGTAAAACTAAATGATGTAATGTATGGTGATTAACATAACATAATTAAAAAAAAACCAAACAAACGCTTTCCTCGTACCTCCTCTGGAGCACAGTCTGGGTAAGGCCTGCTTCTTTCCTTGCAAAGGGACCCATCCCTCTTTGCCTGTGTAGATATTCTTCCTTAAAGCATTTCAATAGCAGTTGTACATCTCTTTTTTGCATCATTGGGCTATATTTTCCATTTAGATTTTGATCTCATGAAGATATAGGAAAAGGATGAAACTGATGATACTGATGATTTTGAAATCCTAACATTGTGTAGTGAGCATTTTACTAGGACTAAACATTTATGCCACGCATTTAATTTGAGCAGAAGGATGAGAAAGTGAAGCATCAAGAGGGAATACCTCTTGAGGGAATACCATCAAGAGGGAATACCATGACCAAGAATTCTTAAGAGTCCAGAAATAATTTCCAGCAGAAGGATTTTCAGAAGGGAAACATGGGATGAGAAAATACACCCCTTCTTTAACATACTCAGATATTGTGCTCCATGTTTTGGTCGTTATATTTTCTTCTTAATCTAGAATTTTTTGTGGGGGAAAGGAGGTTAATTATGTACCAAGAATGTGTCCAAGCATTTTACATGCAATATCTCATTTAATGTTACAATAATTTTAAATACAAATATTATTATGTACATTTTATAGATTGGAAACAAAGGCTTAGAGAATTTGAATACCTTATTCAAATCAAATAGCTACTAAGAAGCCAAAGCCAAGACTTAGACACCAATCTTTTTCTAAATAGAATTTAAACCTTTAGTCAATTTTGGAAAAAAGGTACCAGAAGCTTCTACTAGATTCAATAATTTTTTTCTGTGGAACATATTGTCTCTATAATATTTGAGTTATTTCACTCCCAGTAAACGTATCTTAAGCACCTATTGTGTATTGGACATTATTTAGATATTGGCATTAAGGTTCTGGCATTCCAGATATAGAGAAAAAATTAAACATAAAGGAAATCATACAGGATGAACTATAAGGAGGTGAATGTCACAAGTTATGGCAGAAGATTATGAAAGGCCTAGCTGTGCACAAAAATAGTGGAAATGATATGAGGCTTGTAGCAGATTGATAAGTGAAGGTGTCAGTCAGAAATACAATGCTGTTTGAAAATAACACAGACTTAACATGTAGTAACTGCAAAAATCTTCTATCTGTATTTAGCATTGGCTGAGCTCTTATGAGAACACGTTGTGCTGGTGTGTCCACATTATAAGCAAGATATGGGGAGCTTGGAGAGAGTCCAGAGGTCTGCAAAGGAGATAATTAAAATGTAAAAAGGAAAATCCTTGAGGAAATATTTGAGGATTTGGGGCTATTTTGTCTGAGGAGAGTAAAAATGTGCAAGGATAGCCTTCGTAAGTATTTCAAAATACAAAAAGAATTTTCAGAGGCTGGGAAATAGTTGTCCCCCTTTTACACAAAAGAGAGAACAAAAGAAATGTGTATTCCCCAGATGGTAACACCATAAAAACGATATCATCCTATTTAAGTAGAGTCATCTTAATTCTCCCTCTTGGGCAGAAACAAAAACTGTAAGATGGCCAGAGGACAGAAATTTCTCTTCTCACAGCTTTCCTGACCCACACAGCCTGAGAGTATCCATCTAGATAGCAACCAAAGACATAACTGTGCAACATGAATGTTGCCTCATGCTCTGGGAAAACATACAGCATAGACTAGGGGTCTGAAACTCTTTTAGTTGGCCACATATTTTATAAAATTAAATTATTTACCAAAATCAAAAATGTATATTTTATATAATAAATCTCTTATTTCTCTAATTAAAAAAAATCAGAATATTGGGCAAACCTGGCGCCCATTCTTACTGGGCTGAAGGTGTGTAGTGCAGCCCACTTTCAATAGTCCCTGTGCCTTCCAGTGTGCCCAAGTTCCCATCATCCCCCACCATCTCCTAAAGCACTCATACCTAGCCAATTTCACTCCTTCTTGCTGCCCGCCTACTCGCTGTAGATGTTTGACTCGATAACCCTGGGTGCAAGTTAAAAGGAGCAGTGAAAGGGGCACCATTCAGTGACTTTGCCACACCTAGCTAGCTTGCAGAGTTGCCCTCCACCACCACCCACGGTTCTCTCTTGCTATCAATTTATTTAGAGCATGCAACCGAGCCCGAGTTAGTATTAGAGTCCCTGAGCAATAGTGCACAAAGAAGAGATACTAAAAAGAGATAATCCTCCTGGTCTTCCAAGTATTCTATGGGGCCAGGCTTCTCTAAGTTTGGGGCAGTGTAAGAGTGTCTCCTCAAGACACAAAGAACTGTAGCACTGGATTTTCTAGGAGACTCATTTTTATTCAATGATAAGTCATTTTAAAAAATGATTATTATACTAAAACAAAGTATTATATTATGCAGAATTCAAGAACATTTACAAGATAAAGCACAAAAGATAAAGCCATTTGTCACTAGTAACAGTGAACCAGGTTTGCATATTTCTGCCTTTGGTGGTAATTTTGTTGGCAGAGTTTGAGGAGCATGACAGATTTCTGCCAACTCCAAATCATTTTAACTTCTATTTCATGTGGCCTCAGCCTCTCCTGAATCTCTTCTTGGAAGTCTTATAAGCATAGGATATGTGTCCAAAGCACAAGCAAATCCTAGTTAAAATTATTGCCACAAAAATTAAGCAACTTTTTTTTAAAGATCTATTTATTTGAGGCAGAGAGAGCACAAGTGAGGAGGAGGAGCAGAGGGAGAAGGAGCCTGATGTGGGGCTTAATCCCAGGACCCTGGGATCATGACCTGAGCAGAAGGCAGATGCTTAACCGACTGAGCCACCCAGGCGTCCCCCCAATTAAGCAACTCTTAATTTGTAATGTTATTTTATTTTTTTTTAAAGACTTTATTTAACAGAGAGAGACACAGTGAGAGAGGGAACACAAGCAGAGGGAGTGGGAGAGAGAGAAGCAGGCTTCCCGCTCAGCAGAGAGCCCGATGTGGGGCTCCATACCAGGACCCTGGGATCATGACCTGAGCTGAAGGCAGACGCTCAACGACTGAGCCACCCAGGCGCCCCTGAAATGTTATTTTAAAAATTATCTCCACTTGAAGTACTATTTCAATAGAATGTCTTGGTTAAGGACACATTTCTTGAGTCAGGTGGCCTGGGCTCACTACCACTCAATAGCTATGTGACTTTGAACAAGTAAGGTTTTAACCTCTATGATCTTCAATTTCATTGGTCCTTCATAAGATTGTTATGAGATTTAAATGTGTCAACCTTTGTAAGGCATCTAGAAAAACACTTGGAATATAATCAGTGGTACAAAGTTTCTTGTGGGGGAAGTTTTATTTTTCTAACATTTTATTTTCTTTTTTTTATAAAGATTTTATTTATTATTTGACAGAGAGAATGAGAAAGAGAGAGCACATGAGAGGGGGGAGGGGCAGAGGGAGAAGCAGACTCCCCGCCGAGCAGGGAGCCTGATGCGGGACTCAATCCAGGGACTCCAGGATCATGACCTGAGCCGAAGGCAGTCGCTCAACCGACTGAGCCACCCAGGCGCCCACTAACATTTTATTTTCACGTAAAAGGAATACAGCTATTCATATAAGGAGCTGCATCACCTTACCTTGAGGTGGTAACCTTGGGTGGAGCCGACTCTCCAGTGATCCAAAACTCAGTAGCATTAGAAGAGAAAGCAAGTGCCAAAAAATAGAACTTCTAACTCCAAAAACTAGTTAAGTGTGTTTTGACATCCCAAAAAGCAATCAAAAACTAGAACAAAAGGAAGCTCTGCCCAAATAGTATTTAGTTTAGAAAGGTGAGAGACTTGATCTCTAAATTTTACTTTGAAAAATCACATTTTAAATTAACAGGCAAATATTTAATGCCCTATTCTATTCAGGGGCATTGAAATAAGATCAACTATATTTACTTTTAGGTATTTGTTGGGGGGTTGTTCCAGTTTTTGTCTGAAAGATTCTAAAGGCATAGGTTCCATTCCAGGTATCATACTCAAAATCTTATCTATGCCCAACTAGCTAGCAGTAGCTTATTCTAAGAGTAAGAACGCATGTGTTTGCTGTATTATAATATAATCCATAATTCAACAGCAGTAAAAACCTAGGAACCTCCAGTTTTTCTGATAAGCCTTGCCTGGTACTTCTCAAACTTTTTGGTCTCAGGACTACTTTACATTCTGAAAAACTATTAAGAACCTCAAAGAGCTTTTGTTTATGTGGATTATATAAAAAATATTTACAGGGGCACCTGGGTGGCTCAGATGGTTGAGCATCTGCCTTCGGCTCGGGTCATGATCCCAGGGTCTTGGGATCGAGTCCCGCATCGGGCTCTCTGCTCCTTGGGAGCCTGCTTCTCCCTCTGCCTCTCATGAATAAATAAATAAAAATCTTTAAAAAAAATATTTACAGAATTAGAACACTTAAAAAGAAAAAAATTAAATTTCTATTTTAATGCAATTAAAAATACCATGAAATCAAACGGATGGTAAAATAAATGACATCTTTTTATGAAAAAAATAACTATATTTGCCAAAGTCAAAAATAAATAAGCAAAGCCATTAGTGGTAAGAGTGGCATTGTTTGCAAATGTCTGATTTCAGAGAATTTGGCAGAGTTCTCATATCACCTACTGCATTTACCTGCTGCAATATGTGTTTTGGCTGAAATGAAGATAATCTAGCCTTCACAGGTATGTATTTTGGAAGGGAAGAATATTTTAGCAGCCTTTCTAGACAATTTCGTATATTCTTCTGTGATACTCTACTCAAACCTGAAAAGTAGTAGTTTCTTAAAGGATAGTTGCAATCTGGAATCTGAAACCACATCCATGAGCTTTTGCACAGATTGGAGTTACATCTATACGTCTGTCTTGCAGGGTTTTTTTTTACCCATGCATAATTTTTTTAACATTGTGCATGAGTCATTTGGAAAATTTGACTCACTGCATTATGTAAACAATCCAAGTGATGACACAGCAATGTCAAAAACCACATTCGTTAATATACCATCAATCTTACCAGAAAAGCCTTTCAGAGTTGAAATACCATGAAGCTCATGGTAACAGATAAACATTCTCTGAAGTTCTAATTTTTCCTTGAGAGCTCAACTTTTATCATTAAGAATAAATGCTGTCATTTGTGTTCCTGGAAGAAGGAGGCTCACTTGTTATTTTTAAGAAAATGTTCAAATACTCAAGTCAGAATAACTAGTTTGTCAGTTCAGCTTGTAACTCAAAGAATCACACCAGTGGTTTCCTTCCTGATGACCATGATGCTTTGAGATGTAGCAGAAATGTTTTATACATAATTCCCATTTCACCACATAGAATATTAAAAAGACTTAATAAAATCCAGAGTTTGGATTTAATAAAATTAATCATTTCTACCTCTTCATCAAGGGAATTCTTAAGTAAAACTGGCGTTTTCTTTGCCTTTTTTCCCCTGTGAGGGCTGTTCATGGTGAATACGACCACTATGACCACGATACACTTTGATGCCCCTGCCGTGATGCATGCTAAGCGCCAGTTGTTTGACTGATCATTGCTTTTGCATCATCCCTACATGTGGACACAGGAGAAAAAAAAAAGTCGAATGACATCTTAGTATTATTATTAAGACAGTTTTGACCTCACAGACCCCTTAAAAATATTCCAGGTCAACTGCAGACCAGAGTTGGAGAACTGCTGACCTCGCTTAAGGAGATTCTCTCTTCTTTGAATTCCCTGTGGTGCCTATTGCCCTTACAATTTGTTTGACATTCCCTTTTTTCACATCTCTTCTGTCATCATCTTGAATTAACACTTGCATTTTTTATTATTATGGTTATCTTTCCACATGCTCTATTTGGTTCCCTCAATAGATAGTCCAGTGCTTTGCTACCCCAAACCTGGTCCATGGACCAGCAGCATTAGCCTCACCTGGAAGCTGTTAAAAATGCAGAATTTCAGATTGTACCCTAGCATTCCTGAATCGCAATCTGCATTTTAACAAAGCCGACAGGTGATTTGTATGCACTGGTGTAGTGGAGACCTGGTATATTCACCTCTCGTTCTTTATTTCAGAATATCTATCATTACTCTATTTTTTAAAATACCCCAATTCCAACACATGAGGCTGGATCCACTTTTCCTACTACAGAGGTGGATGTACAACTCAGGTAAGCTATTTAGAGTACGCCATCTGTGTGAACAGAGTGATTGGTCCATGGGTGGGCGTGTGTAAACCAGACCAATCAGAATCCTTTTTCAGAAACATCTGGATGTGGGAGGAAGAAAATGCTCTTTTCCCTAGGATTGTTAGCTGTAAAGTCAATGTAAACTTAAAATTGTTGCTGACCATTTTTGGTGCAACATGGAGGAATGCTCTCTGAAATGATTCTAAAAGAGGAGTCAGAAGTCAAGGATGAAGAGAGACCCTCAGTCACATCGTTTGAGCCCCTGGATCTGGCTCTGAAACCGTAGATCCCCATGATTTTCAGGAATATGAATCAAAGATTCTGCTTCCTTGGCTAAAGTTAGTTTGAATTGGCTTTCTAATTCTTGCAACCAAAAAAGTCCTGACATGAGATGACAGAATCTGCAAGGCCAAAAGCATATACTTTACATTTTTGTAACCCTCAAAATATCCAGCAAGTGCCTTGAATGTGATAGTTACTGTTATTTATCATCTCAGCCCTCATTTAATTGAATCTCTTCATTTTATATCTTTCTAGAATGTTCACTGGGTTATGTTAAACCTGACTCAAACACTGCAAGTGATCCTAACCAGCACAGGGAGGAGGATATTTTTAAAAGTTTTTCACAATATAGCTCTACCCACTCTTTCAGCTTCTCTGTCAATTCTTCTCTACCACTACCTTTCATTTCATTTTCTGGTTCTGGAAGGAGACCTCACCTTCTGTGCCACCAAGTCTTTGCACATGCTGTTCTCACTACTCCCTACATATCTAACTGATGATCTCCTATTTCTTCTTAAAAAGCCTTTCCAAAGATCACCTCATTTGGGAAGTCTTTCCTAATGCCCTCTCTTTCCCTCCCTTACATTATATTCCTTCTGGATTCTTTATCAAGCCTTGGTAAAGTGTATTAAAATTGCTTGCATATTTGTCAGGTTAGCCTGCAAAATTGTGAACCTCTTGAATGCAGAAATTTTATCTTTCATCCCTGCATTCCCAGGCTTCGTACAGAACCTGACATTTACTAAGCACCCTTCAAATGTTTGTTAAAATCAAAGAGTAAAAATAACAAGTAACAAAAAGATTTTAGTCATTATCATTGAGCTCTGCCACTTATTTGCTCTGTGACCTAGGTTAAATCACATATGCTACTGAGATCTGGAAATTCTTCATCTATAAAACTGGGATAATAGTGTCCTCCTTGTCCAGTATGATAATTCCATAGAATAACAGGCAGAAAAATGACCTCCCCCCAAAGATGCCCATGCCTTAATCCTTAGAAACTTCGAATATGTTATATTACATGGCAAAAGAGTCTTTGCAGATACACTGGAAGTTATAGACCTTGATATAGTGAGAGTTTAGATTATTCAGCTGAGCCTAGTCTAACTACATGAGCCCTCACAAGAGGAGAATTTTCTTAACTGAGAAGCAGAGGGTAAGGTAGAAGGGGACGCCAGAAGGATTCAAAACTTGACGAGGACTTGATCCACCATTGCTGGCTTTGCAGATGGAGAAAAGAAGCCATTAGTGAAGGAATGTGGGCAGCTTGTAAAAATTGAGACTAACCCCTGGCCAACAGCCACAAAGAAATGGGGACCACAGTCCTACAACCACATGGAATTGAATTCTGCCAATAATGTGAATGAGCTTGGAAGAGAATACATCTCCAGAGCCTTGAGAAAGGACAACAGCCCCACAGGTAGCTTGGTTTCAGCCTTGTGAAGCCCACAGCAGAGAACCAGCTAGTCCAGCCTGTGCCTGTACTTTTGACCTACAGAACTGTGAAACAATAACTAGTTGTTGTTTTAAGTCACTAGATTTATGGTAATTTATTATGGCAGCAGTAGAAAACTAACACGTATGTAATATAACATTTTATAAACTAAAATGTCAGGCACATATGTGCTCTTAGAATTTGATACTGTGATCTATTGGAGATCTGGGGTGAAAGAATGTGCTGAACCAATGTTGGATCTATTATAAGGAGGATAAGGGAGAGAGAAGAAAGGACATGATGTTAAAGTCATGAATTTAGTTTGCTCTTCAAATGTTTAACTTTGAGGTTGCCTCTTTCCAAATCCCTGGAGATTTGGCCTTCCTGCATACAGAGAGGTTTTATTAAAGCTCAAGTCCCTTGTAAAAGCTTTTAATAGCTTTCTTAAAAAAAAAATCATCTTTAACTCTCTCTTCTGTACTATTCCCCTAAATGCAAGAGAGCTCAAAGATACTAAAGAAACACAGGAGACAAAATTAAATCAGGGGCCCTCCTAGCTCCATTATTCAAAGCACTTAGTGGACTAGAAATGATTTAAGAGTGATACAACCAGACTTCTTAGAGTAAATAGTTTTTATTTTCCTTATTGGTAAGCAGGAGAAAGAAGATTCCATATTCTCATTAGCAAAGATTTTGAATTATCTCGTGCCAAAAATAAGAGAGCATCTTTCTTCCTGTCTAGTCTACTTTCTTTTTTAATATGGAGGCAAACCAAGAGTAAAGGAAAGGAGATTACAACTTTATTACTGCTTTTATTGGATAGTTACGATATGCCGGCAGGCTATCGGGCACTGCATAGAATATAGAAATGAGACCCTGACTACTTGGTCTGTAATGTAAATGAAGCCAATCAGAATGTAATATCACTACAAGGTTCAAACCAAAGCTATGGTGTTTCTCGTAACTGCACTTGGCACTTGAATGGTTGAGACTCACAACATGCTTCATAAACATTAATTAATTATGCCGGGTTTAAATTTAATTCCTCCAGTGGATGGGATGTATGTACAGAAGATGAAAGAGTCAGCTAATAATAATAACAATAATAGCTGACACTTGTAATCTTCAAAACACCCTTTAAGCATTTATTAATCAACCATCCCACCACCTTATGGGAAAGATAAATATTATTCTCCTTATTAGTAGCCTAAGAAATTGTGGCTTCAAGTGGAATAGTTTTGCCCAGGGATTTCCTCAAAATATTCCAACTGGAGAGTCAAGAATTAGAATCCCTCTACTCACCAGGGGCAGACTGTAAGGTTTACCAGTACCACATTATGAGAGGAGGTTCAAAGTGGTAAAACTTACAGAGGGCTTCTGTTACTGGAGAAACTGTACTAGGGTACCCCTAGAAAAGAGGGAAAAGGGTGATGAATTGGAACATTGAAGTGCCCCCCAGAGAAAGTCTCCCCCTCAGGGAGTTTCCTGTAACAGCAATGCATGTTTTCCCAATTCCTCCAGCATAGCCAGTCCTGGAATGCTCACTAACTGGGTTAAAATGGAGGTTAAAAACGTCAGGGGTCCCTGGGTGGCTCAGTCATTTGAGTGTCTGACTCTTAATTTTGGCTCAGGTCAAGATCTCAGGGTTGTGGGCTCAGTGGGGAGTCTGTTGGAGATTCTCTCTCCCTCTCCCACTGTCCCTCCCCCTTCCCCTCCCCGTCTCTCAAATGAATAAATAAATCTTAAAAAACAAAAACAATCCCCAAAGGTAACATAGGGCCCACAGAAGTGAGTGACTGGCTCACGTAATGTTTTATTTTTAATTAAACATATTTAGAGTGCCAACACACTTGTACGTTCACCATTGGATGTGAGACAATGCATTTGACCCCTGGGTATTATCATGTGTAAAGCACACGATTCTGGGATGCCTTCCTGCACCCAAAACCACCTCCAGCTTAGGGCAGATGATGCTTCCTTTGTGGAACTATCTCTGGAAGGACAGTGGGGGCGCTAGAGCATCTCCAATTTGCAGCCACCATTGCAGACTTTTCTATTTTTCTCTCCACGCTGTCCCACCTCTTACGTTGCCTCCCTTTCAGCCCTGGTCTTTCCACCTCAGGTCTGGCCTTCTTACTCTCAACTCAGAGATTTTACACTGACTTTCCCCTCTGCTGGGAATGTTCTGAGCCCCATATTTTATCCCTATATCTAGTCAGATGTCATTTTCACCCACCCCATTCCTTCCCTTTCTTTATATTTCTTCACAGCAAATATCACTCCTGAAACTACATTATATATCTCTCACTAGAATGCAAGATTCATGAGGACAGATCTGTTTCATTTACTACTGAAGCACTTAGATCAGAACCTGACAATAGGTATGCACCATATTCAGTGAACCAATGAATTAATAAAATGTGAACTTGAGTTTGAGCCTCACGTTAAGTATAGAGATTACCTAAAAAAAAAAAAAAAAAAAGCCCTGCCAATAAATTGTGAACATATTTCCATGTCAGTTCCCCTATATATCTTCATCATTATCTTAATGGCTGTATAATATTCCACTAACATCTAAATTTATTAAACAATCTTTGGTTTTGGGAAATTGAGGTCGTTTCCAATTTTTTTCTTTTAAACTAGTATAACATGAAGATCATGTTGGGAAGGGGTAAGTGTAACAAGGAGGAAGGGATCAGGATGAAACAAAGCTCCCCCATTTGTTGGTAGTCAGGGGCTGCTCTGCTCCCTTATGACCCAGCTGATTCCTAGCGACTCAATCTCTTTTAACCCAGAGTTCCTGCAGCAGCCCTCTGAGGTTATATGATTGCTTGCTATTACTTGGTTCCCATGTCTAGTTATCTGGGTCTCAGTTCCTGCCTGAAGATGACAAGATATGGAATTATAAACATGAAGCATGTTCTCTGTAAATGTCGAGTCCCTTCCTAACCCCATTGATCAAAGGGGAAGGCCTAAGTTCATGGTCCCTTTGCCCTGTGGCCTTATCCTGTGCCATGTCCCTTTGGGAGCTAATCATGGATAGAGTAATCTAATTACACTAGATTAGGATAATGCATTAATGCAAGAGGTTTTGAATGGCCAAATAACTATCTGCTCAATTTGGAGCCTTTAGGAGAGATTATCAAGCATTGTGATTATTAAAAACAATTCTGGGAGGGGCCAGAGAAGTTAGGAGGCAGAGGGAGAGTGTCAGTGGCTACTATCAAATGAGTCACATTATCGGGAAAACAGTACCCGAGTCACAGAACAATCTAATCCAATGCCCTATTTCCCCCACTTCTCGCTTAAAGTATGTAGACTCAGCCATAAGAATAGATTAGGCCTGTCCTAAATTCTGCCCTCAGTTTCTTGACTGTAACAGAGCATGGAAGCAACTTTGAAGTTAGAATAGATTTTTGCTGAGAACAGATTTTGATCTTACATTGCTAAGAGACCACCCCATTCCACAATGCATACTGAAATAGAGCTTTTGCTCCTCTTATAATTATAAAATGCAAGATTGCTGGGTTTATTTCCTCGAGGCAAACAGTATAAATCTGCATACCTGGAATGCTGTTTCAATATTCATCTTTGTAAAAGCATCTGTAGGTTTTGTCAAAAACACATAGTGTTTAAGGAAACTAAATTAATTACATACACTTTAATATTGAAAGTACAAAATAACAAGCCTTACCTAGAATGCATATTTTATCTGTCTTGCTGAGAGGAAAGACAGATGAAAGAAAAATGAATACTTAAGTATTCATTTAGTAGTGTGGATGGTGAGGGGCAAATGTGTGGATGAAAAATGAATGCTACAATCAGATATTTGTGAAATAAATGGAATAGAAATATTTGTGACTCAAATACAAGTATAATCTCAGGAACTACTGAAACAAATATCATCACTAATAAAATATTTCTGGAGGCTCACAAAAATATAATCAATTTTTCAGTTCATAAAATTTCAAAAAATGGGATTTACATTTGCTAAACCAATTAACAAATTCTAATTTACTCAGTGTTGATGCTTCTAATTGGCAGCCGTGCATTTTTATGAGTCTTCTTGTTAATCTCTTATGGTAATCAAACTCACAAATTTAAAATTCATTGGTGTTCTTGATACATAGAACTAGTTAAAATTCTTAATTAAATTAGGGTGACTAAAAGAAAAGTTGTTTTAAAAGTAAAATTATAAAGTGTTATGACTAATGCTGTACAAATTAGCATAAAGTAGGTTTGGGGAGAATCATTCTGAAGACTTTGCAATTAGGAGCACCTGCTATTAGTGCACTTGTTAAACTTTTATCAATTAATCATTACTCTCTCAAATAGCAAGAAAAATTGTTGTGAATATGAAGAGAGTGATTAATTGCAAGTGGCAAATTGCTGACTGGCTCCATTATTACCTGTGCTTTAAGGATTTTTAGAAGTAAATGTCTATTATCAGTTTTATGAATACATAAATTATACTAATGTGTTCAGTACTGGTTGGTTTTCTGTCTTCCTTATTCAGTAATAATTGTTTTCTCAAGGTTTTAAAGATGACTTAGAGAACACAGATTCTGTGACAGGATATTATTACGGTTTCATCTAAACATCTAATGATTTTATTATTTCATCTTATTCTCTAAATACACACCATCCGTATTTTCCCATCCAAAAAAGCATGGGAAGAGGGAAAAGTTGTTTTGCTATGGTGTAGAAATCAATCTTTATTTGAAGTACAATTTAGGATTAAGCAATATAGCACTATGACTTCGAAATGTTAATTAATTCCCAATTTGGCCTGGTGTTCTAACCCAAGCATTTAGATTACATAGGGCATTTTTGTTAAAACTCATTTTATTACAAGTTAAAATTGCAAAAAAAAAATTGATTTAGAAATGTGGTTCTAAATCAATGCAGCAATGGCAGAGTTCCTAAAGTATTTGCTAGAATGTACTTTTCATTATTCCAAGATTCACACAGGGATCTCTAATGGTCCCTGAAAATCCAGAGATTATCAAGAAATGTGACTTTAAGTACCATGAAATTGCTATAGCTATTTATCTTAGCTACTCATAGATAAAGCCATATAACTGTTAGATGGAAAGAGTCTCAAATATAGGAAAGACTTCAGCTATATTCTAGATTTAGAAAAAAAAAAAAACCTTTAGGACATTGCTCTAAATTAACAAGGTGTTGTCGGGGGAGATGAACTATAAATCAAATCTTTACAAATTCCAAATTCAACCAAAAAGTAATAAATATCAAAGCAGAATTCCGTTTTTACCTTCAGGGAAAAAAATACCCCACACTGTATTGCCATCCATAAAAACTCTGGGATCATGAACTGCATGCTTACGTTTACCTGAGCTCTTGCGTTGGCCTTTCAGATCATGTTTGTTCGTGACTGCCTGCGCCATTAGAAGGAAGTCACCGTGGATGGTAACTATGGTAACTAGATTTATCGTGGTGATCATTTCATAGCATATACAAATATCGAATCATTATGTTGTACACCTGAAACTAATATAATGTTAAATGCTAATAATACCTCAACTATAAAAAAAAGAACAAAGTCTCTGATTTCAACAGAACTTCCTGGCATGGAAAGACATATCTAAATCAGGGTTTTTCTATTGACATTTTGGACTGGATCATTCTTTGTTGTGGGGGGCTCTTTGAAATAGAGGATGTTAAGCAGCGTCCCGGGTCTCTATAGAATCTCTGCAGTTGTGACATCCACAGGTGTCTCTAGACATTGCCAAATATTTCCTGGGTGGTAAAATTGTCCTCCATAAAGAACCACAGTTCTAGAATGATCTAAAGTTCTAGATAATTTTAATGTGATAAACCAGGTAGGTTGGGCTCCCAGTGATGGTGTCCCCTGTCAGGTGTTGGCAACTGTACTGCCTGGGTTCATTTTCTAGTTCTGCTACTCACTATCCATGTGACTTTGGTTATCTTTAAACCTTAGTCTATTCATCTATAATATAGGAATAATAGTAATTTCCAACTTAATAGAATTATTGTGGGGAGTAAATATGATAATGAATATAAGCACATAACAGTGTCTGGCACACTATTTGTCCTCCATAAAAGTTGGTTGTTATTTTTGTATTATCATTTTAGGTTGTTATTGGTCTAGTATCATTTCTAAAACTATGGAATCCTAATTGTCTAGCCATCTTATACTAGAGAAAGTTTCAAGCATAAATAATGGTAATAACTTACATTTGTTTAGCCCTTTAAAGGGTCTAAATCCTATCACAGAGATTATTTTTAATTTTTCCATCAAAGAAATTTTTAGGATCACTATGCCCAATAGTCCATTGAACATCATGAAGGAGGTCAAAAGAAATAAAAGTCTAGTTTGGATATTCAAAGAACGTAAAACCTAGTTAGGGAAAATAATCTACACTTAAAATCACTAAAAAAAATAGATGATGTTGTTTCATGCATATTTATTGCAAACATGTTGAGGGTAGTAATAGTCTTAGACATCCCTTTAATTTTCCTTCTGGCAGTTTAGAAGTAGAAGCAGCTCCATAAATATTGGTGGGATGAAGGAATGGAAGGAATGTCAGAATAAAAAATGTATTTTCTTCCAAAATGTCTCTGACTTATTTCATGGCCTTGTTGAAGCCAGTTCTGTGAGTTGGTCCCTCAATGGAGAAAATATAATGTCTAATACCTGACATTTATACAGCCCCAAATAGTTTACAAAGAATTTTCATTTACATTATCATATCTCATGATAATATATCATCAGTCCCATTCTCCTCTGAGAGCTCAGCAATTTAATTACTGTAGCTATATCATGGGTCTTGGCCCCAGAGTTTTTCTCAGCCTAGGATGTATTTCAGTCTTTAAATGACCTTGATTTTACAAAATTATGCTTTAATAACACCAGACCAAATTTATTATATATAAGATTAAGTTATTATCTTATATATAATACCCCTTAGAATCTTTGATGGCCCAGAGTCACAGAACTAGGTAGGGCCCTGAGGATCAGTTTTGTCTTGTTCTGTTATAGCCGAGGAGATGCAGACCCATGGGCTCAAGAGAATTTCCCACGTTCTCTTGGTGAGTCACTGGCCAAGTCAGAATTAGAAGCTGATTACTCTTTTATTGTCTCATGGTATTAATCATTACAGAAGACAAAGGATTTAAATCTAACTCAAATTAGTCAAGCTTCCTTTGGCTCTGTGAAAATATTTCACTTGTAAGAGCGTGTACATTTTTAAGCCTCTCATTTATTAACTCAATAAACTAATAAGCACATAATTTAGTTAACCAATATGGGAAGTAGTAACGTAATGCAGCTGACATCCCTTTACTAGTTATCTGCTTAGGAAGTTTAAATGGAATTTCTTTCTTTTCAATTTCTGCTTTAACATCTAATGTACATTGAAGCAATCATCTTCATTTTAGATAAATTTTCAACTATCATTAAGTGAAAATGAATCAAATATTTTTAAGTATTATATGTACCTATCATGAACTTTTATTTTCATTTTACTCATTTGATATTTTTAGAGAGAACCTAATAACCCTGCAACAAGCTTTATATGCTTCTTGTGTGATATAGGTCCTCATAGATTTAGATGATGAGTCTCTTACTCCTTTTGGACACAGACATGTAAGAGGTGGCTGATAAATACTGAAAATGTGGTTAGCTGCCTGCTAAGACTTTAAGAACCGCCAACTAAAATTGTGCACTTGGTCTAGTGAGCCATTCTTCATATACTTTGAATGCTTATAGGGTTCTTTATATAGAAAAGCTTCAATAATAAGTATGTACAATAAGAGATGAGTGAGTCAACCTGCAGTAATTATATTTAAGGCTAGAATGAAGGACCTTAGTGAGTTATGTATGTAATCATTGGTGAACTATTGAAGCAGAAGTTAAACTTTTGTCTAACACTTTCTGAAACTGGAGGCACTTTTCATGGTCAGGTTTGGCTGAAAATAAAAAGACTGTGATCAGTTGTAAGTTTCTAAAGGACAGAGACCACATTTTATGCACTTCTCTATATGTTAACGTGCAGTCAGCATTTAATAAATTTTTAACAGAATCATCTCTGTCTCTAGAACATAAGTGAACTATTAGCCCTTCTCTGAAATCTAAGGATGGCACAGCTTCCAAGGAATCTTCTGCTTGCACCTTCATACACAACTAGATTTAAACATATGGATTACTTACGTGGATGCTAACTGGTTGCTAAATTTACTTGTAAAGTTTCTAGAAGCTAAGTTGTCTAATGCTCTGCCACCATCGAGACTTCCCATTTTTTTAAGCCAAGAAAATGACCTATTTAAATAGAAAATCCCAAATCTTAAACCCTAAATCAAGAGAAACATGGTATTCTCAAAAATACCTGGACACCAGGGCCAATTGCTGTAGGTGCATCAGCAGTATTAATAGGAATTAAGGAGAACGTGGACAGAGAGAGATCCTAGTAGAATTCTGTAAATGAGGTCATTTGTGGAACCCTCTTAATTTGTCAGAGCCCGTGATAGGCCCCTCAGGGAAACAGACTATCAAAACTTAAAGAGGAGAGATCCATTTCATCATAGTCAACAGGCTTGCCTTTCTTAGGAAAAAGCTACAGCTGGTATTCTCCAATCCTTTGTCTATATCCCTAAGGAAGAATAACTTAATGACCCACTGATTTAGGCAGCCTTTGATGCCTCCACCCTAATAACAATACTCATCTCATCCAGAAACTTCTATCATGTCTTCTTGCAAGATCTCACCAACACAGAGGCTTGCTTTTTGCTATGAAGGCCCTAAAACAGTATTATATAACCTGTGGGCCTGTACCCAGCTTCCCTTATCCCCTCCCAGACTGAGGAATTAGATATTCTTACTGTCATCCCCCTCAGCCAACACCAATGCCCTGGGTAAAAGTCCCATCATTTTCCAGGGGCGACTAACTCACTAGTATAGGTAACCATCCCTGAAGTTTCAAAAATGCAAACTCTTGCTTATAAATGTTCTCCACGGACAAATTGAGACTGATTTGCCAGGTTGTAAGTGAGCTCTCCACCAGGAGCAGTGGGTTCAGGGAATGCTCACTAAACAATAAATCCAACAGTTTCGATGCTTTACACCTCGTGGGCTCATTGCAAGTATTTCCTGCAAGGTAAAGTTTCTCTTCTATAAGTCAGAATGTCATGGGTCCCAAAGTTAAGGAACACAATGAGCCGAACTTGATGATTATGAGCACCATTTCTGTATGAGAGATCTCAACTTTAAAGTATCCATCTCTCCAGAATCATAGCATTTGATTCTTTATCTGTTGGGAGAAAATATTTTTAGAGCATTGCCCATTCTTTGTCCTGGTTTGAAAGGATTTTCTGGTGGCAAAACAAACCACTAGTAAAGTTGGGCAGAGCAATCTTAAAGGAACTGCTTTTGAGCTGGCTATCTCATATCACCAGAACATCTATCTATTCAGTGTGAGCTTTTATCTGGTATGGTAGATGCAATTTGTTATAACAGATAAATTCCCCTGTCAAGGAAAACACCACCTGCCTGGATGAGTTATTTTCAGTCTTGGCTGCACATTTGAATCACCTAGACAGCTTTAAAAAAATACTGATGCCCAGGCCCTACTCAAGATATTCTTATTTAATTGATCTGAGGCAGTACAAACCCTTTAGTATTATTTTTTCTAATTCTCCAGTGAGTGCCCAGAATTGAGAACTTCTGCTTAGATTTATAATCTCTCTTTGATAATCTTTTAAATTTATTTAGCTTTACAATGTTCTACAAAGATAATCTTCCCTGGAGGACTGAAGGGTAAGATTGATGATGAAGTCAGTAATTTCCCTACCTGAAGCCATTGGGGAATGGATTGGTCATCACTTCCCACTGGGCCACTATTTTAGATATAGAAAAATTAACCTAAAAGGGATATTTATCATTAGATGTGTTCATGAACTGAAGTTGGTGGTGCTAAATGGTAGATATAAATCCAGAGGAAATATTACACTTGTCCCTAGATCAAATATTCTCACTTATCATTTATCATCTAAAGACATATTAAAAAATTCTGCCTTAGTTACTCAGGGAAAAGGTTTCTCTCCTCACTTTCTTTTAACAGATTAATGATCACTTAAACATGGTCTGCCCTTGATCTTCTAGGGTCTGATTTGACAAGGAGGGTTGGGCAGCCAATGAATCCCTGACCAGATTTGTGTGCAACATGTGAAGTAAAAAATAATAAAGACTGATTGTGGTTTTACAAATTTCAAATCTTTCTATGATAGGAAGTTCTGATTCTGCCACAGTGGAGGGGATTAGCCCCCTTCCTCCCAGACCCTCCCCTTCACAATTAAACAACTCTGAACGTAACACAACAAGCAAGTATAGGGATTCTCCGAAAGATGGAAGGAAGGCTGGCTGCAAGAGACCTCGAGACCTGAGGAATAACATACCAGTGAGTTCCCGAGGTCTCCTGATTGCCTCACACTTCCTCACAGGTCTGAGAGAGCACCACAAAAGCCTCTAACAGGTACACACCAGAACACAAACCAACAAAAAAGACAAAGCAAAACAGCACACACACACACACACACATATACACACACAAATGAAAGAAAGAAAAGAAAAAGAAAACCTTCAACAAAAGCCCATTCATCCCAAGCCAAGGGACCAGAAAACATGTGACCTCAAGTTAGAAAACCTTCTTGGCAATACTCACTCTACTCTAGTCAAACACCAAGGGAAAAAAATCACCCCTCCCACCCATGCAGTTTCAGCCCTAGAGTGGAATTTTGATCTTCCAGCACAGTCCCTGCCCAGGCAAAATCAGGCAGTACTTGGATTCCCTCATAGTTTGATGTACAAGGGGCTGAGAAGGGAGCTGATCTTTGATCCTCTGCCCAATGGAAGTGGGCAGTGCTCCAGTATACCCACTGGGGTGGTGGAGCCCTTGGAAAGCTGAGCACTCACCCTGACCTGGCATCAAGGACACTAAACAATGGGTACCATTGGAGCTGTAAGCAGTCTACTTTCACCCCAGCCCTGGAGTCAGCAAGGCTAAGTGGAGAGCTGAACCTCCAAACCCACTTAGCATCAGGGAGGTGGAGTAAAGTAGTATGAGGCAGGGCAGCTGACAGTCCACTTCCTTTACAAGTCCCCACCCCTGGTGTCAGCAGGGCCCTCCCCGAGTCTGGCATCAAAGAGGCAGAAGAGGTCACAGTAAATGGCAGGAATAACTGGAACTCCACTGATATCAGAGGAGCCCAGTGTGGAAGCCAGCTTCTAACCACACCCTGCAGCAACAAAGCAGTGTGAGTTAGTGCCCACTTTTGCCACAGCCCTTCAAGAAGCTGAACATACACAATCACTGAGACCTTCAGGTGCATTTTAACAGGGGCATGGCCTGCACAGAAAAGATGATTAAATAGGGGCCAGAGTCTCCTAATGTAATGTCCAAAATGTCTAGGCTGCAATAAAAAATTGTGCATCATATTCAGAACCAGGATAATTATGCCATGAATTATAAAAGCAACCAACAGATGCCAGCACCAAGATAAATCAAATGTTGGGACAATTTGACAAGGATTGTAAAACAACCATCATAAAAATGCTTCAGTGAGCAGCTAAAATTCTCTTGAGAAAAGAAAAAAAAAAAAAGAAAATCTCAGCAAAGAAATAGAAATTATTTTTTAAAAGAACCAAATGGAAATTATAGAACTGAAAAAATATGGTAAGTGAAACTGGACAACTGATTAATGTGCTTAGTAGGAGAATAGGAATGACAGAGAATAGAATCAGTGAGCTTGAGAACAAACCAATAGGTTTACCTGATGTGAACAGTGAGGAAATAGATTGAAAATAAACAGAGTCTCAGGGACCTGTGGGACAATATAACCCACAGAAATGTGCAGATTCAAGAAGGCAAGCAAACCTCAGATAGAATAAACCCAAAGAAATCCATGCCAAGATACACTGTAATTGAACCTCTGAAAACTGAAGACAAAGAAAAAATCCTCAAAGCAGTCAGACAGAAATGACACATTACTTATAGGAAAACACCAAATCAAATGAAAACCCATTTGACATCTAAAACCCCAGAGGCCAGAAGAAACTGACACATTTTTCAAGTACTGGAAGAAAAGGACTCAACTGCAGGTTCTAATCTGTGAAAATATTCTTCAAAGATGAAGGGGAAATAAAAACATTCTCAGAAGGAAAACTAAGAATTTATTGCTAGCAAATCTATTGTTAAAGAGCAGCTAAAAGAAGTTCCTTAAATAGAGAGGAAATGATAATAGAAGGCTTTGAACTTCAGAAGGCAATAACATCAGAATGGGCAAAAATGCATAAATGTAATAGACAGTCCTATTTCTCATGGGATTCTTTTATCATTTTTGATGAATAAAGCAAAAAGTATAACATCATGTAATGTGGTACTTAAAGTATGTGGAGTAAATACTAAAAACAACTATGTTTAAAAGGTGAGGAGGGAGATCATGCCATTTGTGACAATGTGATGGACCTAGAGGGCATTGTGCTAAGTGAAATAAGTCAGAGTGAGAAAGACAAATACCATATGATTCCACTCATAAATGGAATCTAAAAAAATGAATAAAGAAACAAAAGACAGAATCAGAACTATAAATACAGAGAACAAACTGATGGTTGCCAGAGGGGCAGGGGTTTGGGGGGATAGGCAAAACGGGTGAGGGGGGATGGGAGATATAGGCTTCCAGTTATGGAATGAGTAAGGCATGGGGATAAAAAGCAGAGCATAAGGAATAGTGCCAATGTTATTGTAATAGCAATGTATGGAGACAAATGGTAGCTACACTTGTGGTGAACACAGCATAATGTATAAACTTGTCAAATCAGTAAGTTGTACACCTGAAACTAATGTAACATTGTGTGTCAACTGTACTAAAAAAAAAAAGTAGATAAAGAAAAGTAAAAAAAAAAAAAAAGTGGGGATGTTAAAAGGATCTAAATGGAAGTAAAAATTTTAAACTACACTCAAAGGGGTAAAATATTGATAAAATCAGACTGTAATAACTCACATATGCATATTGTTATATACAGGACAACCACTATTATAACTAAAAATACTGTAAATAAAAATAAGGAAATCCTTAAAAAGTGTTCTAATAGCCCAGAAAAGGTTAAAAAAGCAGAAATAGAGGAAAACTAAACTGAGGAAACAAAGAAAAAACAAATCTTTTCTTCTATATTTTTTGCTGTCTTAAAAAATATATATCAAGTATCCGCATAAGAGTACCTGAATTTGGCAGTCAGATCCAATCATAAAGAAGAATCTGAAACATTATTACCTAGGGTATTAAGTTCAGTGAGTGTACAAATAACTATATGTTTATTTATTTATTTACAAATAACTTTTTAAAGTGACAGTTTAAAGTAAGTACTCAAAAAAATTTTTATTCTGCCCTCAAAATGGTAGCCTTCATTTTAGTCAACTTTTGGTCATTCATATAACTAATATTAAGTTATTATATCATCTGGTTAGATTAAATTGAGGTATTTCCTATTTTTAAAAGGGCTACCTTTTAGTCTTCCAACATTATAATATCATTAGCTTAATAAAACAGCCATGTATATAAAATACTTTAAAATATTTTTAATATAAAGGAAATAAAAATGTAATAATAAATTGAAAGCTAAGGTTTTCAGGCCAACATTCTAGTGAAAGAAGAGGTATATAAGATAATTTTTTCTTCTGATTTTGGTCACTATTACATTTTTTAAATCATACAGTGAAGATATTATTCAAAGTAATAAAAGATTGTTGCTTTTATTAGCATTGTTGCTTTAGTGTATTTTTCTTTTTGCTAATTTGTACATTGTAAGATTTCTTCAGTAGCATGCACAAGGTTGTATATTAAGATAAATATTCCAGAAGAGGACTAAGATGGCGGAGGAGTAGGAGACCTAAATTTCCTCTGGTCCCAGGAATTCAGCTAGATAGGGATCAAACCATTCTGAACACCTACAAACTCAACAGGAGATCAAAGAGAAGAATAGCAGCAACTGTCTGAGCAGAAAAGCAACCACTTTCTGGAAGGAAGGACATGCGGAGAAGTGAATCCGAGGCGATATTTGGGAGGATAGACGGCAGGGGAGGGGGCCTCCATCAGCCACTACTGGCAAGTGATAGAGCCGTGGAGCACAAAATCGGAACTTTTACAAGTCGGCTCTGCTGAGGAACGTTGCTCCAGTGGCTAAGCCGGTGGGGGGGGACCCTTGTGGGACAGTGTGGTCTCAGGACCCTCAGGGTCACAGAAAGATTGGGGGTGCCTGAGTGTGGCAGAGCTCCTAGGTATCGGAGCAGGGAAGCCAGCTGCAGAGACAGAGCCAAGGTGCGGGCTCTCAGCTTGGTGTTGCCATAAACCGTGATCCGCAGCACAGTCGGGCCACTGCTCCTCCAGCAGGGACCCAACAAGCAGCAGATCCAGGGAGACTCCCCTTCTTCCCCTGGGAGGAGTGGCGTGGGAGCACACCGCAGGGATCAGCTGGGTTTGGAGACTCCACATGGGGTCGGGTGCCAGAGATAGAAACACTCGATCACAGGCCGGATGAGCACGGAGTGCGGCCGGAAACCGGGGAGACGGGAGTGATTGCTTTTCTCTGGGGGTGCACTGAGGAGTGGGGCCCCAAGTTCTCCACTCCTCTGGGGCGGAGATTGGGAGGCTGCCATTTTCACTCTTGGCCTCCAAAGCTGTACGGAAAGCTTGCAGGGAACAAAAGCTCCCGAGAGCAAACCCGAGCAGATTACTTAGCCCGGATGGGCAAGGGCAGGGCAATTCCACCTCTGGCAAAGACATTTGGGAACCACGGCAACAGGCCCCTCCCCCAGAAGATCCGCAAGAACAGCCAGCCAAGACCAAGTTTACCGATCAATGAGAACGGCTGAACTCCAGCGCTAGGGAAATACTGCATATAGAATTCATGGCTTTTTCTCCCTGATTCTTTAGTTGTTCAAAGTTAATTTTTGTAATTTTCTTTTTCTTTTTCTTTTTTTTGAAGTTTTTT
>NC_138374.1:57383934-57470065 GCF_054177405.1 Leptonychotes weddellii
AAAAAAAAATTACCTCAATCCACTGTCATACTTGTAGTAATATTGCTTTCAGTTTTATTCTTTACCTTTTAATATGAATTATTTTAACTTTCATTTATAGAATAAAAATTATTTTATGAAATCAAATTAATGACCATCTTCTTTATTTCCTTTATTTCCATTAAACAAGGCAATTAATCACAGGTAATAATGCGAGGTCATTTAAATAACTTGAAGCTACTACTACCACCATCATGACCATCACCACTACCATTTTCATTTAGAATATACAAAATAGAAAGTGAAAATCTGCTTCAATCCTTTGCCCAACCCAAAGCAGAGATAACAGCCAACACTTTTATGTACATCCTTCAAAGCTCTTCTTTCACATAAATTTACAATCTCAATCGCCCTCAGTCTTCTCATCCTTTCAGTCATCAAGCTCAGTAGAACAAAATTTAAGTGTGTTTAATATGGAATTCAAAGCAGTAGGTGCACTTTAAAACACATTTTGAATTCTCTGCTTCTTCTTGTTTCCCAGCTACTTTTCTGGTCCAAATCATCATCAGTTATTGCACTAGCCTGTCTTTCCTACAACCCATTGTCTTCACAGTGGCCCACCAATGACCATTTTAACTTGTACTTTCCTTTAAAACCATTGAGTGGATTTCCATTACAATTAGGTTTAAATATGCATCTTTAACCAGTTTATAATCCCAGGCAGGGATTGGTTACTGTCTGTTTCTGCTGCCTCCTGCCTTGACTCTTCTGTTTACCAACACTATTTTTATTTTTCAGACCCTGAAGCTCTTTCCCAACTCAGGACACATATTGTTCCCTCTCCTTGAGATGTTCTTCCTGCCCCACTTTCCTTCCCTGGCTAACTCCTCCTCGTCCTTCATGTTAAATATCACTTATTTTGCTTTGTGTTCCCTTACTTTCCCCAATCTAAATACTATTTCTCTTTTCGCACTTTTAATTTTCCACTCTAAAATTGACATGAATTGCTAATAACCACTTGTGTAATTATTTACTTAATATTTGTCTCCCCCCAGTAGACCATAAGCTCCATGAGAGAACATGGTCTGTCTTATTCACTTATTGAGAGGGGAATATTATCCAAAATAGAACACCCAGGAGACTTCTAAGGTGCTCAAAGCATTTTGATTTTGATTCAGTTGGTGGTTATGTGATTGTACATATCTACTTTTACATGTGCACAAGTGAGTAAATTTGTAGAAACTCTTAAGCTTTGTAAAGTTTATCACATACACATATGCTATTCCTAATATTTTTGTTTTTCTCCAATTTAAAAGTTTAATAAATTAAATCAAAGATATACATTTTTTCAAAGTTTTTCACAGTAAATATTAGATTACCCTTCATTTCCACTAACATTATATAAGGGTATTCTTATCCCCATATTCTCATCAATATGCTCTTTCCATCAATATGACAAGTCAAATATAATATCACATTGATGTTTAAATTTGCTTCCTTGGTTATTAATGAAACTGAACTAACATTTTTAATCCATCCATTTATTGAAATACATAATATAAGAATTAAATTTATTTTTCCTATCCAGTTGTTCTAGCACCATTTAGTGAATAATCTTTCCTTTCCTCTTTAAATGTTATGCCATTAATCTTTATCATATTTTTGTGATGTCAATGGCCTTGATAATATAATAAATTCTTGTATATAGTAGGATCTGTATCTGAGATATCTGTTCTCATCTATTCATTTGTCTCCATATTGTTGCACCAGTGCCATGCAGATTAAATTAACATAACTTTTAAAAAGTCACCCTCATTAATCTTATTTTTCAAATGTAAAAAGAATCCTGATACTTCAAATGATGTCTAAAATGGTTTTATCACGTCAAAAAAATATCGAGATTTTGATCTGCAGTTCATCTTGGCTGGGGTTGTTTCCTCAGGGAAACAGACATTGAGAGGGAGATTTTTGCATGCAGGTAGTTTATGAGGTAGTGCTTGCCTGTGAGAGACTGAGTGAGGTATGCAAAGGAGAAGGTGAACTGCCAGGAAGGAGCAGCACAGGCTTCAGCTGATCCTGGAGGGAGCTAAGGGCTGAGACGATCCTTCCAACTGACCAGAATTGAAACAAAAGGGCTACATCAACCAGCCAATGGTTACAGGTTGCCTCCAAGGAAGAAGTGTAATGGGCAAGGCCAAGGAGAGTTCCTGGGAAAAAGTGCAGCTGTGAGCTCTCAGTAGCCAACCCTCTCAATCTCTGGAAATGAGAGCCTTGATCCCCAGTGGGTATACGGGCGGGGTACCACAGCATCCACTGCACAATTTTTACCATACTCCTTCCTTTCCTTCCTCCTAGCTTTTCCTTTTATTCAATTATTTTGCGTCTTAAATAACCCTCCCAGGCTAAAAATACAAAAGCAGACAACTGGAAAAATGGAGTAACTTTTCTGTGTAATAACTGGTAGTCAAAAAATAAACTCAGTAGCCTGCAATGATGAGTCAAATCAACAAGAGAACTTAACAAGAATAAATGGCCATCTTTTACCCAACATTAGCTAACAACATAATGTGGTTCTTAAAACAAAGCACAACAAAACAAAAGTTCATCCTTTCCTTTGCTTCACATTGGTTTTTCCAACTCTTCATCCTCCTTGAGCTAAAGTAAACTTCAAGAGCCTGCTCTCATTCTTCCTGCCCCCACTCTGCATCTTCTGACACAGCTGATGACCAACATCTGGCATTTGTCCTTCCAATTGTCTGCTGAATTCGTCCTTCATGTCTGTGTATCTTACGCCCCCAAACCCTGTCCTCCCTTAGTCTCTGGAGGGACCATCTCCAACTCTTCTCTCATAGCCATCTTTCAGTTTGTGGTCAGAACCTACCACATCTACCTGTTAGATATGTCTGAACCTGCCTCTTGTTTTTATTCTCAGTGCTATAGACAAAGTTCACATCAACATCATTTGTTATGTGGACTAGTGTTGTAAACTTCTGATTTCTATGTCTCCAATTATTCCTGTTTATAATCAATTATGTCTCTAAAAAAAAAAAGGCATGACCACCCTACCTCAAACACTTTGAAGACTATTTATCACTCATAGAATAAAATTTAAGTGTGTTTAATATGGAATTCAAAGCTCTGTGCACTTTCTGTCTCACCTGGAATTTTGTTCTATAGCTTTGTTGTGCTGCTTGCATTCTCCTTCTTGTTTGTACTGCTTTCCTATGTCTCTTCTCTACCTATAAATGTAATTATCTCTCTGTCTCCCCTAAAGACACTGTATTCATCTTCAGGACTCAGCTCAAATGCTACCTCAGTGAAGTATTCTTGGATTTCCACAGAAGAAATTAATCATGCATCCTTTTATTTCCCATAGTGCTTTCTTTATATCACTCTTGCAATATGTACCTGCTTTTATATATTTATATGTTAATGTGTTTCCCTGACTGGATTGAGTTTTGGAAGGCAGAAGCTGCTTATGTTATTCATCTTTTTATTCTTCACAGCCTAGTAATTATAATTCTTCATTGCATGAAATATATGGTTGTGGAATATAATTCTGGTGTTTAAAAAAACAAGGAGGGAATTCTTGCATTCACTTGATCCTCATTGGAATGGATCTAGAGAGGTACTGGCCAATATGGTAGCCACTAGCCGCATGTAGCTATTTAAATTTAAATGGATGAAATGAAATGAAACGAAAAATTTTGTCCCTCAGTCACATTAGTCACATTTCACTTACTCAATAGCCACATGTGACTCATGGCTACCATACTGGACTGTGCAGATATGGAACATTCCTACCATCACAGAAAGTTCTGTTGGACAATACTACTCCACCACATTTGCATCAGAATGCTTACAGCTGCAGGTAACACAATACCCAACTTGTCTTATTTTGGGTTCCTCAAAAACAGACCCTGGGACAAGCAATGAAATTTATTTAGAAGACCTTTTTTTTTACTAAGGTCAAGGAAAGCAAATTTGAGGAGATAAAAAGTGAGAAAAATAAGGGAAACAAGCCAGCAAAGGTTATGTTAATAGGTGGGTTTCTGCTGTAGGCTGCAGGGACTCTGTTGGACAGCTCTGAGAAACTGTGTGGAATGCATTTCAGAAATGTCCCACCAGAGTGTGGGGAGGCTTGATCCCCAACTCCACTAAATCCCATTCTCTATTGATTGAAGGTTAGGATGAAGGGGCTTAACCTCCTCCTCTCCCCGCCTCAGCATTGCACCTCAGGAAGAGAAAAGGTGCAGGCATCTGAGGTAGAAAAACATCAGAGTGCTGGCAACTAGCTATTACAGCAACAGACCATCTCGGGCAAAAGGGATGGGTTGGGGCATTAACAGATTCTGCTACACATCTAAATGGAGCTTTAGCAATGACTAAAATTGATTTCCCTGCATAAGAATGTCTGGAAAAGGGAAAAACTGATGTTTGTGAATTCAGCGGCTTCATGGATAAGGAGCCATGGGTTGGTGGCTCTGCAATAACCTTGACTGTCCTCCTGGCATCATCTCAAGTTCTCTGTAGCAGGTCCAAACCTTACAACTTCAGAAATAAGCATCCCACAGATAGAAACCTGGTCTTGGGTTTTTTCTAAAGAGTGAGAACTTTTTATTTTTTATTTTTTTTATTTTATTTTTTTAAAGATTTTATTTATTTATTTGAGAGAGAGAGAATGAGAGACAGAGCATGAGAGGGAGGAGGGTCAGAGGGAGAAGCAGACTCCCCGCCGAGCAGGGAGCCCGATGCGGGACTCGATCCCGGGACTCCAGGATCATGACCTGAGCCGAAGGCAGTCGCTTAACCAACTGAGCCACCCAGGCGCCCAAGAGTGAGAACTTTTTAAAAAAAAACCCTAAAGACTTCCTTTTGTATCTCAGTGGCCAAGACTGCATCACATGCCTGTGAAGGTGGCAGGAAAATAAAATTGCCAGGATTGATTTAAATTAATTAATATTCACCTCTTGGTTTGGGGGTAGGGGTGGGGAAGGATGCCTTTCTTGAGCACCACCCTTTAATATCTGACCAAAGTTGGTCCCTGTTGGCAAAGAGAAGAGGCAACTGGAGTGGGGATGTGTACCTACACAAGAGTCCGTCACAGGTATAGGCACAATATTTTGAGAAAGATATTAACAAACTCAAGGGAATCTAGAAGAAAATGACCAGGGTGGTGCGCCTGGGTGGTTCAGTCGGTTAAGCGGCTGCCTTCAGCTCAGGTCATGATACCAGGGTCCTGGGATCGAGCCCCGCATCGGGCTCCCTGCTCAGTGGGGAGCCTGCCTCTCCCTCTCCCTCTGCCTGCTGCTTACCCTGCTTGTGCTCTCTCACTCTCTGTCAAATAAATAAATAAAATCTTTAAAATAAAAAAAAAAAAAGAAAATGACCAAGGTTTCCAGGGCCTGGAAACTATCATATTTTGAGTAAATAATGGAACCAGGCACAATTCAGAGCTCTGATGTCATTAAATAACTGGATGAACCAATCCTTGAATTTTCTTAATATACACAATACAAAGTTTAAAGGGTATCATGAGAACTATCATTTAATATTTGAAGAAATACCATTAGATAGTGGATTAAGTTTAATTCTGATGCACCAGGGGATATAGCTAAGACCAGTGTAGGAATTAGATTTTTTTCCCATATATTAGACATACATTTCCTTTTAACAATTCATAAATAATATGATAAAGTAAGTAATATCTTCACCAATGAAAAATGAAGCAAAAGCTGAATGATATTAACAATTTACATTCCTGTAGTGCTTTATGTATAAAAAGTATAAACTTAATTTATACCTTTATATATTTCATAGTATAATTACATTTGACTACTCTTAAAACCCTACAAAGTGGGGGGTGCCTCGGTAGTTCAGTTGGTTAAGCGTCCACTCCTGATTTCAGCTCAGGTCATGATCTCAGGGTTGTGAGATGGAGCCCTGAATCGGGCTCCATGCTGGGTGTGGAGTCTGCTTAAAAGACTCTTTCTCCCTCTGCCCCTCCCCCTTGACCCCCTCCCTTCCTCTCTAAAACAAAACGAAACAAAACAAAACCTATAAGGTAGAAGTGTGTAGATACTATTATTTCTGTTTTCCTTGTGGAAAGAATGAGGCTCTGCAAGCTTAATGATTGCTCAAGATCAGGGAGCTAATAAATAGCACGGATGTGATACTCAAATTTTCTGATTCAAAACTATTGGCAATTCCTAAAACTTTATCAGGCTTTGGTTCTACTGCCTTACGTCTTATTACTGGCAATCTGTTCCCAGGAATGCCCATCATTAGCCTCTTTCCCCTTAATAACTTAAAATATCTCTTAATAGCCCCTGCTGCTATATTTCTATATCTCGCAGATTCTGCCTGAACCCCTTTAGCTGAAGATGTTTTATTCGGTATTAGTCATTATGCAAATTTTTACCCTTTCTAGTATTCCACTGGGTCCAGTTTGTGAATAAATAAAAACACAGCTAGAGAAAGTCAATCTTGTTTCTCTCCTTGATCAACCTGAATTTTCTTTCTTTCTTTCATGGAGTGTTCTGGTTTATTTCATGATTCACTGGGACGCAATAAACTCTGTCCTTTCCTTTGTATTAGATTTTAAGGATTAAAACTGTTCCAGTTAGGGGTGCCTGAGTGGCTCAGTCATTAAGCGTCTGCCTTCGGCTCGGGTCATGATCCCAGGGTCCTGGGATCGAGCCCCGCATCGGGCTCCCTGCTTGGCGGGAAGCCTGCTTCTCCCTCTCCCACTCCCTCTGCCTGTGTTCCCTCTCTCGCTGTGTCTCTCTCTGTTAAATAAATAAAATCTTTAAAAAAAAAACAAAACTGTTCCAGTTAACTTCTCTTGTTTTTAACATCCTTAATGGGGGAAGGCCAGTGACTATAACCAGCACTCAATGAATGATCTATGAAATCTCTTCACATAAATTAGGGAATTCTAACCTGAGTTGTGGGATCTTTTGATCTAGTTCTGGAGGTTACTTTATGGTTCTGTTTTTTTTACAGTAGCGCAAACGTACTATTTCTGTAGTTCTTGTGTTGAAATTTTTAACAACCACCAGATCTTCAAGCTTTTCAGGATTTGAAGCAACTCACTATCCTCAGATGCCAAAAATTAGAAGTTAAAAAAAAGTTTAAAAAAAGAAACAGATTTTGCATCTCAAGTATGTTGTTGCAGGATTTTTCTTCAACTCATGCAGATTAATTTTGAACCAGGAAGAGGGACTGCTGATATTGGACTGGTGACTTAGTTTGTGTTATTTGGGGGCTACTCCAAAGAATACCTAAGAATTTTTAACTCCAGGAATAGAGCAAAAAAGAAGTCAAAAGATACAGATTAGGTAAATGACTCTACAATTACTGCCTTAATACTTGTTTGTTTCTTTTTTTTTAATTTTTGCAGAATTTCACTCATATATTTTGGGTTTTTTTAATTAACATAATGTATTACTTGTTTCAGGGGTACAGGTCTGTGATTCATCAGTCTTACACAATTCACAGCGCTCACCAAACCACATACCCTCCTCAATGTCCATCACCCAGCCACCCCATCCCTCTCACCCCCCTCCACTCCAGCAACCCTCAGTTTGTTTCCTGAGATTAAGAGTCTCTTATGGTTTGTCTCTGTCCCTGGTTTCGTCTTGTTTCATTTTTCCCTCTCTTCCCCTATGATCCTCTGTCTTGTTTCTGACATATCAGATAAAGGGCTAGTATCTAAAATCTATAAAGAACTTATCAAACTCAACACCCAAAGAACAAATAATCCAATCAAGAAATGGGCAGAAGACATGACAGACATTTCTGCAAAGAAGACATCCAAAAGAAGACATGAAGAAGTGTTCAACATCACTCGGCATCAGGGAAATACAAATCAAAACCTCAATGAGATACCACCTCACACCAGTCAGGATGGCTAAAATTAACAAGTCAGGAAACTACAAATGCTTGTTTGTTTCTTAATGTTCACTTTGATCTGCTATTTCCTACTAATTGGTGCTTTATTTTGGAGTAACAATAACAAAAATATAGTAAACAACAATATCTAACAGTTATTAAGAGTTTACTATATCCGACACAAGATTCTAGGTATTTTATACATTTTACACAATAACTTTGCCAACATTACTATTATTGTCATTAATTGTGCTCACCAAGTTGAAATTTTTAGAGAGATGGCAGGAAAGCATTAAAAAAAACCTCATTTCTTAGAATGCATTAATGCATCTCTTTCTTCCCTTCAAAAAAATTTCTGCTGTTTTAACTTGCATGTTTAAGTGTTGGTCAACTTTAAATATTTCATTTTTATTAATTTCTACTCTTTGCTATCTATGTAAAGAATATATATATAATGTGCATATGTATATGTATATATTGTATTATATTAATTATATCATATATATATTATATATGTATACATATACATACAATAAATTGTTAGGGTAGGTATTCCTGAGTAAATTCTCTGTTCAGACCTCTAAAATCTTTGAGGTTAGAGATTGTGGCTTGGGAAATTCCTGAAGGGCTGACATGACCTGTCTTGGAAGGAAGTCCAAACTAAGAAGTAAAAGTGACTAAGAGGAACAAAACTAACCAGAACAATGATGGGAAGGATTCTCCATAGTTGTAAGGACAATAAAAGACATGTGAATAAAAGAGATAAAAGGTTTAAATCACAAGTCCTGAGGGAGAAAAGCAGTTGAAGTAGTATAAATATTCTTATAAGGGGAGTAAAAAATTAGGAATGTTTAGAAATAAAAGTTGATCTATAGGGGGGCACCTGGGTGGCTCGGTTGAGCATCTGCTTTTGGCTCAGGTCATGATCTCAGGGTCCTGGAATCGAGTCCTGCATCGGGCTCCCTGCTCTGCAGGGAGACTGCTTCTCCCTCTCTCTCTGTCTGTTGCTCCCCCTGCTTGTGCTCTCTCTCTCTCTCTCTGTCTGTGTCAAATAAATAAATAAAATCTTTTAAAGAAAAGTTAATCTATAAGAACAGAAATTTCAAATTAATCATTATAAATCAGAAGAAAAAAATGAATTTCTACAAAGAGGTACAGATATATACAGGAAAGAAATTGAAATTATTACTACAAGCCTCCAAAAAATGAAGGAAAAAAAGAAGCAGAAAGCCAAGGAGGTGGATAGGGAAAAAGTGTGGCAAAGCAATGAAAGAAAAACAAGAAAGAAAAATATTGAGGGAGCAATATTCACAGAGAAATTCCTATGGTTTTTAATGACACAGATACATAAAATGTGAGAGAAAGGCAGAGTTGAGTCATTCCCACAGCTGGCTGCTGAAGTAAAGACTGCAATGTTTCTTTATTATGACAATTGACCGGCCAGATAAATTATGATTCAGTAAGTTACAGGTGTGGGAAATGGAGTGGAAACGTACAAGGGACTCAGCAAACTGTAAAACTGCATTGCCTTTATCAGTGGACTCCTGTTGAGTCCATCTAGTTGATGAACATCTTTATCAGCCAGCAAATATAAATGACTTATGGGAATAATATTTCAAGGCATAATGGCACAGCTATATCTAGTATTCTTCTAAGATCTGGGTTATTAAATATTAAATATCAAAGCTGTAAATTATAGTAGCAGCTTTATATAACTAAATTAAATTCAAACAAAACCTAATTTCCTTAATCATTGGCTGTAATCCTCCAGGAACATATGCTATTAACTCAACTACAAATGGCACAGAAATTGTGTGACTTCAGTTAAGTTATTTGATATCAAATTCTAATCCAGGGCAGACTTCTCTGTAAATCTCCTACAGGGATTTTAATACTTCTACAATCATATTGGCTTTTTTACAGAGTAACTAATCTTTTCATACTCTTATTTCTCACTCCTTTATCCAATTTCTTTTTATTTTTTTCTCTCAGAGCATATTCTAGGTCATTTTTTTAAAACAAACATCTTGTGGAATTAAAAAAATATTACTCAAAATTATCACCAGAGCTATCATAACCTTAGATTCTATGCAGAGAACTAATTAAACTTAACTGGGAGTATTTATAGATCCAATTAACTGTTTATGGCTATGTATGTCAGTGCAAATCCAAAATAGTAAAGCAATGATCAGTATAATTTGGTTCATTGTCTCCATTGGCCAAATGTTTATCACGGAGTTTGTTCAATGATGAAGTACATTGTATCTATTGTAATTATGAAGAAATGGCTTAAGTGAATTTATTTTGTGCTCTTTTTGGACAAATGTTAGCCATTTTTTTAATAGTCTCTAATGGACATAGACTAAATATATGATTAAGAATCTACAATTGCTTAAAGTACAAAAGTTTGAAGAGGAAGGAGGAATTAGTTCATATTATGGGGACTTAATACAGCAGTAAAGAGATGAGAGTCTTGGCCAAAATGGATGCCTGGGAAATTTGGGCTTCTGTTCATAACCAACGTAAACAGTAATGTTAGGCACGGGAATATTGGTCTCGATAGACACTAAGAAAAAGGAAAGTAATTAGTTTAGGCTTTAATCCTAGATCTCAGGCTTCCTGAATGTGAGGATGGGGCAGTCCAAGACTGCCTTGAATTCAACGAGATGGTAATTCAAGATGGTGGGCAGTTCACTGAGAGGGGAGGGTTGCTTTCCTGAAGAGCAAAAGGTCAAAACTACTCCCTTCTGCATCTGTATGCTGAAGATTCTTAAATGTTATTTTCCCTAACCCAAACTTTCCCAACCTTAGGGTTTCTCCAGACTCGTTTTTATCTGCCTATCTATATCTTCACTTGGATGTCTTGTAGGAAAATCAACAAGGACATGGCACCTATCACACTCAGGATCTCATCATGGGGCAGCTGGCACCCTCAAAAGCTTAACTGAGACAAGTTTAATGAAAAGCAGTTCACAAAGTTGTTGGTAAAATTAAAGGAGCCAATACAGAATGCTGAAGCATCCAGGGATTGGTAACATTGGGAAGCTATTATCTCCATTAAGCCTACATGTAGGAAAGGGGCAAGGAGCCCAGATGGCAGTTTGAGCCAAGGAACGGAGTCAATCAGATTGAAGCAGTAAACCCAGAAAGCAGTCACTGGCAGAAATGGGGTGGGATAGGAAGGAATTAGAAGGAATAAATTCCTCTACTTTTATTTTCTCCTGCTTCCTGCTTTACCTCACATATATGCATCTATGATATATATACATCTATCGATACATCCATCGATACCTCTATCATCTATCTATAGATTTATATAGAGAAAGAAATTCCTCATTCATATGTATATACATGTATATACGCACCAATATTTTTACTAGAAACTGTAGACATCTGGACTGGTTGATCTTTGCCTGAGGCAACTGACTTTAAGCTCTTGCTTCTCCTAGGCTCCCTCCACTGCCTAAGAGCGAGCGTCCCCCAAAGGCTGAGTCCTCAAGCCTCTACACTTTCTCTTTACATTCTATTTTCAGAATTGAATTATTGTCTTTATGCTACTGTGAGTTCTGACCTCAAGGCACAACTCCTTAATTCACAGGGACAATATTTGATTAGGAGTGTAGAATTTAAAGCAAGGTCTCTCCTTTGCTATGAAAAGGTGTAGACTTAAAAATTAAATAGACTCAATTTTGTCTATTTTTGACTAAAAATGAAGCAAGCCAAATGAAATACAAAAGATAATGGGAGCAGATGGTCCATCAGAGTAGCAGTAAAGGGTCTGATATAGATTCTTAAACTATCTGTGGTTTGCTCTATAATGATAAACAAGTTTTGATCTAATGTGATTTAAGACATAAGTAACTCAAATGTTCCCTGGTCTCTCCGGCTTGTAGATAAAGTCATCAAAAGCCTTCCCTCAAGTCCCTGTGGGCAGATGGTTGCCCTGCATATAATTGATACTCTACTGAGTGCTAGTGCCCTTTGGACAGATCATCTCCGGAAGTGCCAGACTGAGGCTCCTGATCTAGCGGCTCATGTGGTGGTGTTGATCACCCATGGATGCTCCCCTCTGGAGCATCATCAGGTCCACACTGCCCTTGGAGCTTCATCACCACTTGCCTTTGCCTCTTTGGTTCTTTTCTATAAGACAGTAGGAACTCACACCTTATGCTTACAGGTGATGTCCCATGGTGGAGTGGCCTGTTTCCTTAGTCATAGCTGGCTGTAACACTCACCCAAAGCAAGCAGGTGACTCAGGGCAGGAGGAGTTATAGAACCACCTCACAGAGCACACAAGATTACTCTTTCCTCACCTGCTCAGGCTACTCGTGTGAGTTTGACTCACAGAGCCAAAATCCTTCATCAGTTTTGGTGAGTGATTTCTCTCAGGGGCCCTCCTTGCAGTGGCTCTCCTACAATGTCTCCCATTATACACTCACCCCCCATTAGACTATATCCCTGCTGTGGATGGAATTCAAGTTTTTTGAGACTTTTGGGTCCCACAGAAGCCTGGGGCATGGCAAGGTCTACTAGTGTGGAGTGTGCAAAGTGGGAGTGGGGTAGTAAGGGAAGAATAAACAGCTTCTTTCTCTCTCTGAAGGCAGGAGAGCAAGTTTCTTTAGCTCCATTTAGGATGAGACTGGAAGTGGGGAGGGGGCAGGGAGGCAAAAGGGTAGGGTAGAAAGGAAGTTTGAAGTGGGAGCCAAGGGACCCGTCATCTACCTCCGACACTAACATGCTCAAGCCTCAACTCTGACCTCCAAATTCCTTGAGAAGTTTATGTGGTCAGCCATATCAAGATTTTCTTTTGTTGGGGCACCTGAGTGGCTCAGTGGTTAAGCGTCTGCCTTCGGCTCAGGTCATGATCTCAGGGTCCTGGAATCGAGCCCCGCATCGGACTCCCTGCTCCGCGGGAAGCCTGCTTCTCCCTCTCCAGCTCCCCCTGCTTGTGTTCCCTCTCTCACTGTGTCTCTCTCTGTCAAATAAATAAATAAAATCTTTAAAAAATAATAATAACTTTAAAAAAGATTTTCTTTTATTATAATCTATGTTCAGCTAATTCCACTAAGGATATCTTTATCTGTGAGTAAATGTTCAACTCTTCATAGTTTTAGAAAAGGATAAAAATTGTCTTAAATGCCCTTGACTCCAAATTGGATTGGGTTGGTTCATGAGAGACTATTTTTGAAGTTTCTTAGGTTCCTTGTAAAAAGTACCACTGTCCGTTAATCTGCTCCCTACTGTTTCCATTCATCATTCATCACTCATTTTACTACCACAACCTTGGGAATTTGTCATCATAGTTGTTATAGAAGTTGGTAGAAGTTAGTAACTAAGCAGTAGCCATGTTGACATATGACTTTTCTTAAGACTCTATGGGAAACAGGGCGCCTGGGTGGCTCAGTTGGTTAAGCGACTGCCTTCGGCTCAGGTCATGATCCTGGAGTCCCGAGATCGAGTCCCGCATCGGGCTCCCTGCTCGGCGGGGAGTCTGCTTCTCCCTCTGACCCTCCTCCCTCTCATGCTCTCTGTCTCTCATTCTCTCTGTCTCAAATAAATAAATAAAATCTTTAAAAAAAAAAAGACTCTATGGGAAACAAAGGCAGCATGTGTGTAATTCTTAGATCTTGGGTTGTTAAAAAATTCCAACTATTTTTTTGCCTGTATTGGGGGTTTTAAAAAGATGAAACACTAAGAATCGCAGTCAATTTCATACTCAATACAGAATATTATAGGCTGAAAACTTCTGTACCAGAGACTTCAAAGAAAAAAAGTGGCTCATTTTAAAGACATAAAGCTTACCTATTCCATTAGGTAATTTGGCAAGCCCAAATAGCCTCAGCCATTGCTATGAAGTCTCCACAATTTTCTGAAGACAGTTACTCTTCAAGTCACAACTGCTGTTCAATAAAAAGAAAAGATGCTGTAGTCATGGCATTTGTGCAATATTTCTGCATTATCAACTTTTGCTACAGAACGAGGGAAAAATAAAACTTTAGTTTCTCCAAGGAAAGTCTGTACCAGTCTATTAAATGAATCTCACATTGTACCTATTGGAGAGTTTAGAAATTGTTTCACAGAAAAATCGTATTGCTTTTATTTACAGTTTCATAGGTCATCTCCAAAATCTATGACTGCTGCACAGTGAAAATTTGAAACACCTAGTGTTGTTACAGACCAGCCTTTTTTGGCTTTTCTTTAAGACATACTGCATAAAGGTGTTATTTTAACATTGAAAATATTTCAAGAGCTCTCTTCAACTTTGTCAAAAAAATAGCCCAAAGAATGAAAACCACCTCCATACAAACATGGGCCTTGCAACAAATTAGAAGTTGGCTCTGTAAGTATAATTGAAAACACGAGACACACACACACGCACACACAAACACACCCCAGACTGCAAACCTACAAACTCTTCAGACCTAAATCAAGTTTTTTATAACCCAGCTGGTAGCACAATGTCAAGGTGTCAAAATGACCAGACTAGGGCAAGTGCTACTCCTGCTGATAGCCAAAGATAATAAATGAAAAAGCAAACACTTCGCCCAGCCAGGGAGGAATAACCTCCAGTTAAGCCTATATGCATAGCTGGGCTTTCTGCTAGACCCTCCAAATAACTTTTTAAAATCATTTTTTTTAATGACAACCTTATAGATTCAGAGGAAGAAATACTCTATCCCAACCCTGGAACCTAGGGCACTCACTAGAAGAGTACCTGAGGGTAAGGACAATGTTTATCTTTTCCTCATTGTATCTACAAGGCTCAGTGTATGACAAACACTCGATAGAATTGACGGCCTCCTCTCTTTCCCAGTCATCCCCTTACTATTGGAAACTTTGCCATGCTGCTTTTGAGAAAACATGGAAAGATTAGCAGTTTATAATTTATAATCCAGGTCTCAAAATACCAGGAAAGTATGTCTTCAGAGATGCTTTTTTAAAAAGCTTCATTTAGGGTTTATGCCCACCTGGAAGTTTAATGGAACGGTTCAGCACATGCAGACAATTGTTGGACTGATGTACTTCAAATAACTTCCCTCTTCTGTGATAGTAACAAATATCTCAGGTTGGGCTTTGGTCACTGTATTAGTCAGGAGGGGCTGCCATGACAAGATAGCACACACTGGGTGGCTTAAACAGCAGAGATTTATTTTCTCACAGTCTGGAGGCTGAAAGTCCAAGAACAAGGAGCCCACAGGGTTGATTTTTGATGAGACCTCTCTTCCTTGCTTGCAAATGGCCACCTTCTTGCTGTGTGCTTACATGGTCTTTCCTCTGTGCACGTGCAGATTGAGAGAGAGAGAGATCTGGTGTCTATCCACCAGTCCTGTCAGATTAGAGTCCCACCATTATGACTTCATTTAACTCTAATTATCTCCTTAAAAGCCTTATCTCTAAGTACAGTCACATTGATGATTAAGGTTTCAGTACAGGAATTTTGAGAGGGGACACAATTCAGTCCATAACATCTCACTCTCAAAGTACTTAAATTATGAGATATCAAAGAGAAGAGTAAATATCACTCATGGGCTTTGTTGCCTCTTCTGGGAAAAGGTCAGTGTATTTTGGTTGTACACAGGATAGTTGTATCATGTTGGTGATCTTGCTATTTGCTTTATTTTGAGATTAAGTACAGTTTAAGGAGAAGTGTATGGGTGACAAGTTGACAAGGGGTAGACTGGTGATGATCAATTTTATGTGTCCACTTGAATGGGCCCAGATATTCAGTCAAACATTATTCTGGGTTTTTCTGTAAGGGTATTTTTGAATGAGATTAACATTTAAATTGGTAGACTGAGTAAAGCAGATTGCTCTCCATAACATGGGTGAGCCTTATCCAATCAGCTGAAGGCCTGCATAGAACAAAAGGCTGGCCCTCCCCCAAGTAAGAGTGAATTCTCTTGCTTCATGGCCTTCAAACTGGGACATCTGTTCTTCCTGGTTCTATAGCAGCCTGCCCTTCTTCAGACTCCAACTGGGACGTGGACTCTACAGATTTTTGTCTTCCCAGACTCCATAATCTCATGGACCAATTGTTTATAGTAAATCTCTCTCTATATTTTTTCTGGACTTGACTAATACAATCATCCATACCTTTCAAAGGTCAGCTATCTCTGACTTGTCACTTAATCATATATACACACATTTATTGTAAATGTCTCCTATGTAGTCAACTTTACAGTTTGTTGTTGCACAATTTAGGAATCAGAAAATCCTATAGTTTTCTGACTTCTAATTTGAGTCAGAAATTTGAGTGATTGCAAAATATTCGAATGACTACAAAATATTTCCTAAATTCTCTAACTTGCCAGCTGCATGACCTAACATGAATTGCTTATCTTTTCTGAAGTTCCTCATTTGGAAATGGGAATACAAATACATCCCCTTCCTATCTCATGAAATCACTTTAGAATCTCATGAGATGATACATATGAAAGTTATTCTGAAGATGGAAAGCATCATCATATGATTGGATTTATTACTATTACTACATAATACACATATGCATTTGTTACTGTGGGTTGATCTTAAAATAAAAATTCCCAACCTTGGGAAACAGATCTTGTTATGACAAACTCTCCTGGTTAAGCCAGGGACAGTAACTGGGTAGCTCGTGGGCTGCTACTCTCTCTGCCCACTCCCCTGGCAGACATCCAAAACCTACCACCTAGGCACTTTCTCATGGAGTTTTATGAAGAGCTTTAGGATTATTCTAATGCCTCCTATTCCTGGCAACCTCTACCAGTGGACCTGAGTAGGCACACAAGTTGATACCTTGTTGTCATCTCTGAGTTAGTTACTAATCCATCAATTCTGTGGGCCAGCCTGTTCTGTCAAAGGAATGTGTAGATTACTGTTAATTTATGTAAGGCAATATGGATCTGTGGATGAGGTGGGGAACATATATCTAATCTCAGCTACTGACTGCATTTAGCAATAAGAATCATAAATTCTTCATCTGCTTTGCCACATATCGCTCAGCATTTTTAACCCTTGTGGAAGGAAATACAGACATGTCTGCTCTCATCTGCAAATCTCCTTACAAATGGGAGTTGTCTTTGCAGAAGAGAGTTATTTGAAAGGGAGCAAGAAATCAAACAGATTGCGTGCCAAAAGAAGAAAATAAGCTAAATTATCCACCTTCCTCACCATCCCTTTCTTACCCTCCCTCCACCCCCACATAGGTACAACAAGTTCTTCTGGGGATATTTTCTCAGTTCTTCTTCAGATTACATAGAAGAAACCTGAGGTCTGTGATTAAAGTATGCAGAAGGTTTTATGTTTCTTTTGTCACTGAGTCATAGAAAAGAAACAAAACAAAACATGTTCAGCTCAATCGAAATCTAACCAATCACATAGCTTTATTAAACATAGCATCAACAGAAAGAAAATATGAAGTCCTTGCCCAGGAAGGATGGATGCCAAGAACAGAGTAATGTTCTGGCTTTGTCCTTGATATCTATAAATTTTATTCTTTGTGCAAGTCACTACATTCCTGTATAGCTATTGATATTAAACATTGGGGGGAAACTTACAAACGGACAGTGAAATGCATTAGTGATTACCAGATGTTAGCTAGCCACACTCCATGAGAACCCCATTCACATGTTTTTGACCTCCAGAGTACTTAAAGCATTTTCTTTTCTCTTCTATTATTTGATCTCCTTATTTTTGTGGCCAAATATATATTGGATGCAAAAACTTTTTCAGACCAAAACTTGGCATGTGAAGTCTTGATTTGGCTGCAGTTGGGTTACCACCAATTTGCAAAATAAAGTATGAATAATAATCCAAGCTGTAAGAGTGCTAAGTAAAATAAATCTCTACTTTACCATCTTATCAGGGAATATAAATCAATTTGGCACATACGTCAACCTTAATTTCTGTGTAAAGATTCCAGATGTAGTTATGATTCTATTTTATAAATATAACCAACATGTTATATACAATGAGAATTAAAGACCCCATGGATCTTGTGAATGGCCCTTTCCTTATAAACACAACCTGAGCCCAGAGCCATGGAATTCGATTGAGTTCACTGACAATGTTGCCTCTCGACAGGTTTTTCTCATCTCTTTGTTCCTGCGCCTTCCTCAATTCAACTTCTTTCCCTTCTCTTTATTTTCTGCTGTGTCTATGCCTCCTCCCTACCTATGGACAACAGATTAGCCCTTTGGAGAACATTCGGCACCCCAATGGGAATTGTTTTTAGAACACATATCTGCAGAAGTGATTTGGGATGTTGGCCTCTCCCATGTTTTGTATCTCAAAATAGACTTCAATATTGAACTCTTTCTTGCTACTGGTTTTAAAAGCAGAGCCTTCAGTCCTATCAGAACCTGTCACTGCTACTCTGCCTGCCTGAGACCAGGGGAGCAGCTAGGGCTCTCTGTCCACCGTGTGCAGGCCTCACTCAGACAGGCCAGCCTCCCAGGACTCCCAGCCACAGTCAAATGGAGAAAAAACCCACTGGCTCTCACTTATTATGTATCTCCCATGTACTGAGGTATGGGTGCACGGCCTTCTTTAGGGCCACGACAGAGCTTAGAGCAGAGCTCTTACAAGTGAGGAAAGGGAGGCTTAGGGAGTTAATGGACTTGCTTGTAGTTACACAGGTGGGTTGGCCTGATCCCAAAGCCCATGACTTCAACATGAACTGATTCCCTCCCGGCTGTATTAGAAGCAATCTATTCTAGCCATTCCTCCCATTTCTGTGATCCGTGGTCCCTAAACAGAAGGCATCTCTACCCATGTCCTCTCCTTGCTGCGTTTCCATCCCTTACTGCTTTGCCATTCTGCAGCCTTGACAACCCCAACACCCGGGATGCGTTCTGGCACCCTACCGAGTTTTTACCATCTGGTAAGTGTCATCCTCTGTTGAAGTCAGTGTCACCTGGGTTGAATGTCCGTTGCCTCTCTCAACCATCTGGGCATCTCATTTGATTTACTCAGGAACTCCACATGTGGATTAGTCTTCTACCAAATTTAGTTTTAAGAGATTTTTACTTTCCCTTATCCCTATAGAGACATCATATGTCCTGCTACCTTGATTTTCTTCTAGTCTGTTGACTTCCTCAATTTCCCTTTTTGCCCTGCCCACCCTGGGCTTTATAGCTGATGTCTGAACAGATGAGATCAGCCATTCTTGGTTCCCTTAGATCCCTATACTCTGCTGGCCCTGCCTGGGAATACTGAACCCAAAATGAATGCTACAGTCCATTTCCTCTGTACTTTCTCTACACTTGGACAGCTGAACGTTGCCAGAGGAAATTGCATATTCCCATATGTTTGTACTAATGCCAGCTCAGAATTGTTCATTAGCCCTTCCCATTTACTTTTGCTTACATTCTACTCTTTTCCCTCAGACACAGCTCCAAATCTTTACCTCTCTCACCAGATTGCCCACCCAATGCCCACCCCTCACTATCAGCATATGGCTTCATATCCTACTTCACTGTGATGATTGGTATCCTCAGGCCTGATCTCAGCCGACTTCCGGTAGCCCTTCAGCTCCTGCTTTATCTAAACTCACACCCTTCCTTCCTTGCAATCTCAAAGGACAAGTCCCTTCTGCCTGGAATCCCTTCCTGCTCTCTCTTCATTTGGCCAACTCTTCACTCATCTTTTAAGACATCTCCGGTGGTCACTCTTCCATGAGTGTTCTTTAAAGCTGGTCCTGTAGTTGGGTCAGATGCCTCCCCTCAGAGTTTCCTCAGTGCTTTTGTCTGCCCCTGTGCTTGGGATGTTCTAGTGGAAAGCTGCTTAGGTGTTTGCTTCTTAGACCAGGCTGTGAGGTCCTCAAGATTAGAGACCAGATCTGTACCCCTTTAAATCCTCAATGCCTCATACAGGCCTGTCACATAAAAGGGACACAGTTTTATTTGTTTTTGTTCTCAAACTTCCTTCCTTAACTGAGCTGGATGTATTTCCTTCTTGGTCTAGACCGAAAAAAAAAAAAACAAAAAACAAGCCAGCAGACTAACAGACCCACTAAGGAAACTGTATTATGCTTTTACATCTTATTTCTGTTAAAAGAAAGATTATATACATAATGCAATATATAATACATATTATGTGTATGTACATATTTCTGCACAAACACACGCATATATATATGTACTTTTTTAGTACTCTCATGCAAGTTAAAAAAAAATCTTTTCTTTCACATTCTTAGCACTGCCAAAAACTAAATGAATTGTGACTTTGGACAAGTCACCTGCCCATTCTGGGCCTCAGTTTGCAAAGTGAGGAGGATGATAAACTCTGTGGTCTCTTCAGCACTGAGATAATTTTGTGGATGACTATGATAATAAAGCAAAGACTCTATTCATGGGAGACAGCAAATGAATAATTGACTCTGCTATTCTACAAGTATTCTTACAATATCACATAATTCCTTTCTCATTTTTAAAGTGAGTCTTTGAATTTTTAAACTACTTTCAAGTAAAATGAAATAACCAAATAAAATATTATATGCATTTTAAAATAAACTTTTTAATTTTATCATAGTTTTAGATTTACATAAAATTTGTAAAGATAATTCAAAGAGTTCCCCTAATGCCCCACCCAGTTTTCCTTCTTCTCACATCACTGCGTTATATCAGTCACAACTGTAGACACAACATCAGTATATTACTACCAACGACTGTAGATCTTATTTGGATTTCACTCGTTTTCCCGCTAATATCCTTTTTGTGTTCCGGGATCCCATCCAAGATACCACAATACACTTAATCATCATGTCTGTTTAATTTCCTCTGGTCTGTGAGAGTTTCTTAGTCTTTTACCTGTTTTTCATAACCTTGAGAGTTTTGAGAAGTACTAGTAGGGTATCCTGTAGAATGTCCCTTGATTTAGGTTTGTCTTAGGGTTAGATTAGGGTTATAGATTTGGGGGAGGAAGACCACAGAGATAAAGTACCATTCTCATCACATCATATCAAGGGTACATACTATGGACACGACTCAGCACTAGTATGTTAATCTTGACCTCGATGTATTTTCACAGAGCATTTTCATAGTCATTACCTCATGTGATTCTTTTAAGGATCATGGAGTGTACAAGGCTGGCCCCTTAGGCTCCATTTTTTAAAGGAAGATCCTAAAACAGAGCTAGAACCAAGGCATTATGACTACTACCCCACTAATCTCTTCTTAGCACCCTGACCACTTCTAAAGCATACCTAAAAGAAGCATTTATAGGAAGCAACTTCTTACAATGCTTTCTAGTGTAAATTCATTTTAGTGCTCCTGTGGTTAAGAATTTTCATGATTAATATGACCCAGTAATTCCACTTCTGGATATTTACCAAAGAAAACAAAAACAGTAAATCAAGAAGATATATGCTCCTCTACGCTTATAGCAACATCATTTACAATAGCTAAAATATGGAAGCAACCTAACTGTCCACCAATAAGTAAATGCATAAAAAAGATGTGGTATATCAGCACAATGGAATATTACTCAGCCATAAAAAAGAAACAAAATTTTTGTCATTCGCAACAACATGGATGGATCCACAAGATACTATGCTAAGTGCAATAAATCAGACAGGGAAAAAAAATACCATATGATTTCACTTACATGTAGAATCTAAGAAACAAAACAAATGAACCAACACAAAAAGTAGAAATAGACTCACCATTAAAGAGAAAAAACTAGTGCCTGCCAGAGGGAGCAGTATAGAGGGATGGGTGAAAGAGGTAAAGTGGGTAAAGAGGAAGAAAATTCCAGTTATAAAATAAATAAGTCATTGGAATGGAAAGTACAGCTTAGGGAAAATTATCAATAATATTGTAATAACTGTATGGTGACAGATGGGGACTACACTGATCGTGGTGAGCAGCAAGTAATGTATATAATTGTTGAACCACTATGTTGCACACCTAAAACTAATATAATATTGTATGTCAACTACACATCAAAAAAAAAGAATTTTCATGATTAAATGATATGTAGTATCTTCAAACTATAGCTATAACCCTAGGCTTCTTTGAACAAATTCAAAATGGATCAAAATATCCATTTAACCAACCATGTACACAAACTACATGAACTAAGCATCATGATTTAAATTCCTGTTTTGGATAAACTTTCTTTTTCAAACTGATTATTTTGTTTTTTTATAGTCATACTTTATTTTGTTAAATATTCAGGACTTCTTACCAGACCCCAAATACCATTCAAAAGAAGGTTGTTTTCTCATCTGTAAAATAGGCTTGTAATTACAAAAAAGATGCAACATTTTGGGTGTGTAACCATGTCACTCACTTTCCAACCATATAGGGAGGGCACCTGATAACTGTACCGTCTGAAGACACTAATAACAACAATAATAATTATCACTGTTTATAACTATAGCAATAATAATAATAATAGCTAACATATTTAGCTCTTACTATGAAGCAGGCTCTGTGCTAAATGTGAATCTCATTTTATCCTCAAAATCTATGGATTAAATCTTGCTAATATCCTCATTCTGCCAATGAGTTAACTGAGGCTCTGAGAGAAAGAGAAACCTACCCACATTTACTGAGATCATATGCTTGAAGCATTTAGTTTGCTTGGGCTACTGTAACAAAGCAGCACAGATGGGGTGGCTGAAATGATAGACATTTACTTTCTCACAGCCTGGATCACAGAAAGTCCAAGATCAAGGTGTTGGCCGGTTTGGTTTCTTCTGAAGCTTCCCTCCTTGTCTTGCAGATGGTGGCCTTCTTGCTGTGTCTTCACATGTCTTTCTTCTGTGCTTTTGCATCCCTGGTGTCTCTCTGTGTGCCCAAATTTCTTCTTTTTAAAAAGACACTAGGGGCGCCTGGGTGGCTCAGTCATTCAGCGTCTGCCTTCGGCTCAGGTCATGATCCCAGGGTCCTGGGATCGAGCCCCGCATTGGGTTCCCTGCTCAGCAGGAAGCCAGCTTCTCCCTCTCCCACTCCCCCTGCTTGTGTTCCCTCTCTCGCTGTGTCTCTCTCTCTGTCAAATAAATAAATAAAATCTTTAAAAAAAAAAAAAAAAGAAAGACACTAGTCAAACTGGATTAGGACTCAGCCTAATGGCTGTATTTTTATTTAATCGCCTCTTTAAAGACCTTATCTTAAAATCTGGTTACATTCTGAGGCACTAGAAGTTAGGATTTAATGTGTGGGTTTGGGGGGAACATAATTCAGTCCATAACAGGAGCTGTGATTCAAACCCAAGCCGTATGACTCCAAAGTTAAAATCCTAACTACTCATAACTACTCAGCACTCCTGGGAGATGAGTCTCACACTGTGGTGTCTCTACTTATCTGTGATCTCTTCAGGATCTCCTCTGGGAATGAGGCCTTGAGCTCAGACCAATGACATTTACTGGCTTTATAACTTCCCCTATTATTTACAAGCAGCTGGCCTTAGAAGACGACTCAGCTATGGTACCAGCTGGGGAATAACACATTTCTGTTTTCAGATGTTATTCATTCAACCCTCACTCATATCTTCAGTTATTTATACAACAAATATTTACTGAGTGCCTGCTATAAATCAGGCATTTTTATAAGCACTTTTGAAATATCAACCAATTTAATCCTTACAATAGACACAAAGATACTATCATTCTTACTTTATAGATGAGAAACCAAGGCTCAAGGAGATTAAGGAATTTGCGATCTACAGTCACATCACTTAGGAAGTGAAGCCAGGGCCCAAGAAGGCAATTTGAAGAAGGCAACCTCTCTCCAGGTCCTTTACCTGCACTTTAGATTTCTCTTCCTTGCTAGCTTTGGTAGTATCTGAAAATTAATCACTCCACTGAAATTTACTTACTTTTTAAAAAGAAAAGTAAACATTACTGTTATTGCTAACTTAATTGCTGCTTTCTTCCACTATCATATATAATGTGCAACAGTTGCAGTTGCTCTTCCTATTTAATCCACTTGTTTCACAACAGCAAAGAAATCTGTGAGTTTTCCGATTCAAATTTTGGCCTAGAAACTAAGACTTCACCTTTGAAATGATAAAAATAATTTTTAAAACCAAAGAGTATACAACAAAACCAGTACTAGGAAGTATGAAGGGGTGGACCTAGAATGTTGAGGACTTCCAGGAATATAGCATTGGACAGACAGGATTGGGGTCCATGGTGAAACCAGAGCAGAAGAAAATAGCCGTAGCTTGCAGAGGTGAGCATGGTTCTTCTGTGAGAGCCCCCAAGAAGCTGAAGTCATACCTGCAAGAGCAAAGAAAAGTCGTGCTCAAGGTATCTGTGAAATAATTGTATTCGGGACAGCAGAAATGCTTGAAGATCTTCTCTGCTTCCTTACTCAGAGTCATCAATGATTTCCAGCTAAATCTGAGAGCTGTTCTTTACAGACAGATGGGCGTGGGGTGAAACTCCTAGTAAAAGTATAAAGAGAATCAGAGCATCCCTGGGGGAGGAGGGTGGATACAGATATGCACAACAGCCAGGGCTGGGGGATGAAGTAGAGAAGATAAATCAAGGAAGCTCTACCAAGGACAGAATGAAGTGCACTAAGCACTAGCTGTCGGAGGAACCTTCCTTACCTTGACACCACAGCTTGTTTCCCCTAACTGAATCCCAAAGGGAAGCTGACCTGACAAGAGTACCCTGCCCTAGTCCTTAGCACCATAACCAACTCTCCCATTCAGTAGACAGCAACTCAGAACACCTATATCAACTATGTTCTTCTGGCCAGCCTATTCATTATTTGCAAATATAAATGGACAACAAGGGATCATTTGATTATTTGAGGATCACCAGATTATAAAACCCTGAAAGTGAAAGAATGGAATAAACTGAGCAATCGATGAGTCATAAAAGCAAAAATAATTCAAGAAAGACAAAATTAAAAGTTACAATATTCTTAAAAGAATTTTGAAAGCTATTGCATCCATCAAATAAGAACAAGCTGCAGTGAAAAAAAAATGAGATACCAATTAATTAATCAATTAATAAGACAGGCTTGTGACAAAATAAATTGGCCAAAAGAATCATTGATAGAGTTAAACAATAAAATAAAATCATCTGAAGATTAAGTTAGACATCAAGAAGATAAGGTTAGGAAACTCTCCTAGAACATAGATCAAAAAGACAAAGATGGAGAATATAAGGCATTCCAGAAGGAGAAAACAGAAACAATAGAGAAGAAATTATCAGATAAATAACAGAAGATTTAACTTCCCCACATAGAGACACATGACTACTGTTGGGGTAGAGTATATGGAAAAAGTTCAATATGTATGCATATTCAAATGATAAGCCTTCCAAGGTTTGAAAATATCCTTAAAAAGTCCAGAGATTAAAAAAGTACTTATCTATAAAAAGAAGACAGTGAGAGGTCATGAGACTTCCTATCAGTAAAACTGGATTCCAGAAGATAATGGATGTCTTCAAAGTTCAGGGGAAACATACATTGCATATGAAAAATACATTGAACAATAATTACATATTTTAAATATTTTTTGTTCATTTTCAATTTTTAGCATAAGCATAGTATACTTAATTATATGTAGAGAACAGAGTGTTGTTGTTATAGACAACATCATCATTAACAAAATTTGGGTAGTAGGTGGAGTGTGGAAGAAAGAAAATACTGTGGAAGTATTGGACTCCCCAGCTTTCAAACCGAGAAGTCAACAATTTTGTAAGTTGGCAAATTAAGAAATGGAGAAACGTAAGGTATATTTTAAAAAATATAATTTTAACTACTGGGATAAATACAAATGGAAGGTGTTAATTTATCTCTGGGAAGTAGAAGTATACTTTCCTATAGTGTATTATTTTTACCATACATCATATTATACACACACACACACATATATATGTATGTGTGTGTGTATGTATAAGAATGATGTCTGGGGGTGCCTGGGTAGCTCAGTCAGTTGAGCTTCTAACTCTTGGTTTTGGCTCAGGTCATGATCTCAGGGTCATGCGATAGAGTGCCATGCTGGGCTCTGCACTCAGCCCCTCCCCCACTTGTGCACACACACTGTCTCTCTCTCTCAAATAAATAAATAATAAATAAATAAATAATTTAAAAGAATGATGACTGAATAGGATCAAAATGGAACCAAAGGAGGAATGAAAATTACCAGGAAGCTGTGGCTTTTGAGATCCACTGCAGCTTTGGTGGCCTCAGGATGCAGATGTGATTTTGGATTGCATTGCTGTTGGGAGGCCATAGGTGAGCCCGTAACTGCATGTACAATGTTTAAGTAGTTTCAGACAGGGACATCTCTAGCACTGTAGGCATAAGATGTGTGCATATCAGCCGAGGGGTGAATGGTCCTAGATGCATCAGTCAATGTGCCTACTGTGACCCTTCCTGCCCTGCTCAAACTGCCCCACCCAAAATGCAATGTTGAAAGATGATGAAAGCAGCATCAATGTTGGTCTTTGCTTAGGGATGGCCAATGACTGGATTACACTCTTGCAATAGCCTACTCACTGGTCCATGGTGTGACCTGGTAACTAGAGTTGAAAAAGTTCAGTGAATTCCTTTTCTCAGGAATTTGAACTCAGAACGTGGAAAGATTTGCCTGGAAGTGGACAGGGTTAGAGAGCTGCTGTGAAAAGGTCTACAAACTGCAACTGTGAGATCCCTACAAACTGCAACCAGGAGATCCCACTCAAGTCCACAGCTGTCCTACAATTCCAGTTGCCCAAGGCTTTATGGTACTTTCTGTGCTTGATTTCCAAGGGGTCCCATCTCCTTGTAAGACCATATGTACCTTTCCAATAACTACTCCTTTTACTTGAGTTAGCTTGAGACAGACTCTTCCATGCAACCAAAATCACTCTAATTGAAAGAAAGCCCTGACAACAGTTTCACTTTGCATTCAAAAGGCGAGAGGCATGGTGACTGCTGTCCCCTGGGACAATAGGGTGAGCTCCACTTTGTGCAACCCCACCCTATGCCACAAGAACTAGGTGCATGAGGCTGAAATTGCTTTTTTAAGAAGAGTAGTTTAAAAAAAAAAACTGCTTAGTTTTTTCTTTTTAAAGCTTGCTGCTCTATTGGATTGGAGATCTCAAGATAGTTCTCGAAGCCTCCAGTCTTTTTTTTTTATATATAGATATATTTATTTTAGAGAGAGAGCACATGAGCGGGGGTGGGAGGGACAGAGGGAGAGAGAGGATCTTAAGCCCGCTATGCGCTGAGTGCAGAGCCTGAGGCAGGGCTCAGTCTCACGACCCTGAGATCATGACCCTGAGATCATGACCTGAGCCGAAAACCAAGAGTTGGATGCTCAGCTGACTGAGCCACCCAGGCACCTTAACCTCCAGTCTTCTAAAATGAGCTTAGGAGAATTTTTTTTTTTAAATAACCTTAAAGTTCTATTTAATGACGATTTTGTTTTTCAGACCCAGAGGTAATGAAACCTATACTAAACCTAAACCTTCAAAACAGAGAGCAACAAAGATGTTTAGAAGCTGTAGACTGACCTCCTTTCTTTCTTGTTAGGCCCTTCTCCTGGAGCCCTTCCTAGGAAGCCTGAGAAAGAGGGAAGCAAGCCCTGACAGCAGGCAACTGGTCTGCCCCGCAGCCAGGCCTTGCCATTCTTCTGTTGAACGCAAAACTTTCACAGAGCATGAACATCAAGCAAAGCCATTCGGTGAGCCTGATGGATCAAGACAAAAATAGGATCACTCTCTGGCACCTGGGTGGCTCAGTTGGTTAAGTGACTGCCTTCGGCTCAGGTCATGATCCTGGAGTCCCAGGATCAAGTCCCTCATCAGGCTCCCTGCTCAGCAGGGAGTCTGCTTCTCCCTCTGACCCTCCCCCCTCTCATTCTCTCTCTATCTCATTCTCTCTCTCAAATAAATAAATAAAATCTTTAAAAAAAATACAAGATCACTCTGTAATTATGTCTGAACTCAGACAAAACATGAACATTGCCCTAACTGCCCTAATAGTCCCCTATCTAAATAAGCTTTGTTACGACACCCCATCACAGAATTAACCCCACTTCCTGAGATTACCCAATTAAAGTGAAGCCCAACTTTCTTAGGCCACCTTAAATCACCTTTGATGTGTTAACAAGCCCATATCGTTTCTAGTAAGTCCTCTCTAATCCTTCTAATTCATGCCTTCTTCCTGAGATGCCCACAGTTCTCTCTGGAATGTGCTCTTTCTCCCTAAAAGACCAGCAAACCCAACTTGTTCAGCAACAGATGTGTTCCTGGTGGTGTTCAGCCAAAGGGTTTGACAGGTCTTATGAGTGTCATGTTTGTCTGCTCCATTCCTAGTATTATTTGTCTCAGATCATCAAAGAGTGGTTCCCTGGAACTAACTTTCCTGGTCCAGGCAATAATCGCCAGTGTTTACCAAGTACTTATTACTGCCAGGTGCTTTATATGGATTAACTCATTTGATCTTCACAATGGCCCTGTGAGTTAATAGGCTTAGTACCCCCTATACAGATGAGGAAACTGAGGTACAAAGTTTATAGCACTACTAAGTGGCTGAGGCAAGACTCCAAGGCAGCCAGCTGGCCTGGCTCTAGGCTCCAAAGTCCACACCACCCTGCCTCCCCCATTGCACTGGTGCACTGTGCTCTTGAGTATCACTGAATAGTGTGAGGTCACTGGTCACTATGCCATCACCCCACAAGGAAAAGCACTATGGTAAGCCGTCCCAGGAAATCACTGCTCGGTTTCCTTTAAGATATGGAAGAATGCACACCCACAGGGAAAAAGAAACCTTCCTGATAACAGTATCAGAAATAACTGAGCTTCTAAGCAACTGGATTTTTTCACCTCATGAAATGCTTGTGGGGGGGGGGGGCGGTTGAGAGTAGGGACGACATCATAAAGAACATCCCTTTGCTTTGATAACCCCATGACCAGAGTGGAAGTGACCGGGGCTACCTCCTCGCTTAATGAGGCGCAGGGACCGCTCTCAGTAAGCCGCATCGGATTTCCTCTAGTCCTGTGAAGTTTTCATTCTTCACACTGCGCAGGAACAGCGTTTCTAAAACTGCTTGGACAGCGGATTCTTTGGCGCTCCTCCGTTCCAGCTTAGAGTCACTATGACAGCTTGTTCCGGTAAGAAGTGTGAGTGAATTAAACTACTTCGGGGGAAAAGCCAGGGAGGAGATGCCACAGATGCGTCCTCCTCCCCCCTTTCAGGCTATGTAGCACCTCGACCCTCACTCCACCCCATCCCTCGGAGTCGGGAAGTTTTGGAGGACATCCTGCGGGGATGGGATGGGGTAGATTGCAGGGATGGAGCCTGGCTCCCGGGATTGAGAGGGAAGTGGGCAGCGCAGGGGAATAACGCCCCGGAGCCCCCGGAGGCGCAGCCCCAGACTCCCTGGAAAGCCCAGCAGTCTAGACAGGTTGGGTTTAGATTCTCGCCTCTGGGAGAGTTGTCAGGAAGTCTGGGGGAGGGGCGAGCCGCTGTCTCCTGTTCTCCCGGGCTCGGGAGGCTGAGGAGGGACGGCAGCAGCAGCGGGTCTCGAGCTGTCACGTTCCCGCCCACGGGCGGGCTCCGGGGCTCCCGAGGGGGCCCGCGGGGCGCAGGCGGAGGACGGGGGGCGGTGGGCAGAGCGCGCGGGCCGGCATGGAGGGACTGGTCCTGCTCAACGCCCTGGCCACCCGGCTGCTGTTCGTGCTGCACTCTCTGATTGGGGTCTGGCGAGTGACCGAGGTGAAGAAGGAGCCGCGGTACTGGCTGCTCGCGCTGCTCAACCTCTTGCTTTTTCTGGAGACTGGGCTCACCCTCAAGTTCAAGCGCGGGAGAGGCTACAAATGGTGAGCGCACCCCGGGAAAGGGAGGGCGCGCGGAGTCCCTGGGCACTGTTCCCTATGGCACTCGCCAGCAGCCCAAGAGCTCATCTCCCCCGCAGTCCGCCCATTCTTTACTCGGATCCGGACCCTCTTTGTCCTCGCCCGGAGCTTCCAAGAAGCGCGAGATGCTTGCGCATCTCTGGGACATGCCGGAGTGCCTTAGGGTCCTGCCTGTCCCAGGGCAACACAGGGAAGGCTCAGTCGCTGCCCACTGTCACCCAGTCCCAGCAACTTGGAAGATTTGAATAAAGAAGGGAAGCGCTTGCCTGCTCTGCAGAAGGTGCTCCAGAGCAGGCGAGTCATGGGGCCAAGGGGATGTCCATGTGCCCTGCTTTCTGAACTTGGGGTGTGTGGGTGTGCACTCGTTATTCTGTGCATGCAGGTGTGGGGATGCGTTTCGCTGGGTACAAGCGACTTCTGTAAGAGCTTGTGTGCATAGAACAGTCTCCCAGGACGAGAAACCCCTCGAAGCACTTCTGTGCCGCCCCGCTCCCTTCAGCCTGGCGCCCTGACATATGGCACCAGCTTCAGGTGCCCCAGGTTGGTTCCTTCGGAGCTTGGTTAATGGAAGTTCATCTTGTCAAAGAAGGGTTGCCACGCTGGTGGAGGGACCAGCAAGGAGGGTTCAAACTTAACATCAACCTGCAAGAACTACAGGTTCTGTGTGATATTTTATTTCCTCCCTGAAAACTTGAGTGACAATAGAAGAGTTGAGAAAAAGATTCTCTTGCCATTTACGAAGAGTTTCTACCTCCAACCCTCCACTCCCAGTAGATTTTCATCCAAACTTCTCCAAGCTAGGCCTCTTCCTGTATTAATTTTTAAAAACAGTAAAACTATGGTCACATAAAAATCCAGTAAAATGTATGCTATACATTAGTAAAAAAAAAAAAAAAGTAAGGCAATATTTTCATATATGTCAATACTTTTAAAAATACCTAATGCTAGAAGAAACACCATTAGTCAAGTCAAAGAATTACATACACAATGGCATTATAGTAAGCCACCATGTTAAGGGGGAAAAAAACCCCTCTCTACAGTTTTACATACTAAACTGCAAAAGGCTGTGTATCTCATGACAGTCCAAGGGTGAGAATGTGTTGTTGTGTCTCTTAAGATGATGTGAATCTCACTTAAATTTTCCATTGTTGAAAAATTACTAGAATTATCAGTGAAAAAATTATTCAGGTAGAATCCTAATGTAATACAATAAGGATGGGACTATTATAGCTCCTCCCCCACCCTATGATCAGCTTATTAAGCAGTAAAGATTTGAAGTACTTTCCAATGTGCCTTTTCAAAACCTCAAAGAAAAATGGCATTAGCTTCCCCAATAAGCCTTAGAGTTAAAGAAACAGAAGGGGAGAAAAATGTTCATCCAGCAGGTCGTATGAGATTTATTTCATAGCTTTAAGATGCTAGGGTAGAAAATATCTTCAGTAACAGGAGCATGAGGTCTGAGGCTGAAAAGTGCTCCATGGAAGGTAGTCCTGTCACCAACCAGCATAGCTTCTGGGAGAAAGGTCAACCTTAAAAGGGGGACCAACCCACTGGGCCCCAAAATATCCTCCCTCATGTTCCAAGAGTAGACCAGAGGCCTTCATTCATGTTAAGTCAAAATTCCCCTCCAGTTATGTAGAAATATTGTAGCCAGTTGAAACTTTACCTTCATGTCTATACCATCATTGGTAGCTGGTTCTAACTGGTATGTAACTTACAACTATGAGAGGATAAAAGATTGGGGCAAAAATGCGTGATCAATGTTAAATAGGGTACCGGGGATGTATTCGTGTATAGAGTGTGGTCTCAAAATCAGAAGGAAAATGGAGCAATGGAGCAATACTTATTTGCTCTGAGGCATTGAGCAAGTTACTTAACCTCTCTGACCCTCGGTTTCCTCATCTATAAATACTTATCGGTTGTTATAAATTAAATGAAATAATATATTTCATGGTTGATGAATTAAAAAGGAATTTTTTTTTTTAGATCCCAGGATTTTTTCTCTTTTTTTCTTCTTATTAAAAAATATTATGTGTCAACTGGACACATTTTTCTGTCTATACAAGTCCAACAACTTCACTTGAGGAACTGGCCAATAAACCATTGGTTCAGAATCAAAAAGTAGAAAAAACTTTCTCACCTTTATTTCAGAACAGGCCATGATGTGTACTGTGTATTTTAGCATTTATTGAAAAAATTGTGCTGGCTCAATATCTAGACTAATATTTGAAAATAAGCAAAGAAAATAGTGGATTTGGCTTGTAAAATTTCAGGAACAAATGAGTCTTTGTAAATGATCTAAATAGAAAGTTGATTAATGAAGCTTTGTTCTACTGATATTACTAAATGCTTTGTTCTACTGAGCCTGCAAATGTGGTCATTTTTGTGGTGGACAAAACTCACACGCTATTCTGTCATAAGTTTGAGGGGGAAAAAAAGTCAGAAGATGGGATGCTGAAAAAATATAGAAAATTATCCCTGATATAACATGGTAAAAATTAAAAAGTATTTGATTTGGGACATATTTCATTTCTGGGTTGAAGTTTTCTGAGTAAGGCAAGGCATGATTTTTTGTTATTTTTGAGTGTTAAAAAAAACAGTTTCCATCAGGAAATCAAGACTGATGAAATTTAAAAAAAAGCTAAGTAAATATTATGACCGTATCTAGACGTCTCTCTAGGAATGTCAATATAGAGAGCTATATGCAGATCTATATATTATGTATCCTTTGATCCATTGGTCTTATATTTTGGAAACTATAGAACCCAAGATGGTCATATGTAAAGGCATATATACAAAAATATTAATTTCCATCTTGTAAGTAAAAAATAAAGCTAAAAACAATCTGATTATCTGTCAATAGACTGATTGAAAAATTATAATATACCCATATTGTATATATTTTGTTGGTATTAAAAATAATGCACTAGAGTTTAGCTATTGACCTCAAAGGATCTCTGTGATATGTTGTCAGGAGAATAAAGTTACAGAATTAGGTATATTATGGGCTAATTTTTTAAAGGACTTGTCTAAGAATTATCCTTTGTATCAGTTGAATACATTATCCATTTACAAGTTAAGAAGAAGAAGAAGGTGAAACCTTCCCATATTTTAAATCAATCAACCAATGAAATACTGCCTGAATGGTAGATCAAACTCTGTACACACAGGAGGTGAAAATTTCTTTTCCAGAACATCAGATCCATGAGCTTCCTTTAGACTAGTCTGGTCTACTTTGAACATTGTGCTTTTTACCAACATTTGCACCTGGCCCCACATAAATCAGTGGAATGATACATTGGAATGATACATTGACCTATAGAGGAAAATGTGAAAAAAATTTCCTAAAACATAGCAAACATATTACACTTGTCAAAAGAATGTTTCTTTAGCTATCCTTTGGAAAGGAAACATAGAACTAGTGCTGCTGAGCTCAGCGGTCCAGCGACAGCAACATTACATCACCACTAATAAAATGCAGTTGGAGAAGTTTAATTTGTTGGAATCCTATAGGATAGAGAGGGTAAGCCAACGACAGATGCCTTGTTAAGCCCAATAAATGTGTGCTGGTGGAATTGGCTCCTTTTTACCTGGTATTTATTAATTTCACGTGCACATTTCACTTACACTCCTATAAGATGGAGATGAGTATCACTTGCTTTATTGTTTCTTGATTTTATTTTCTTTTGTCCAGGTAACAATCCAATAGATCTATGAATTACCATTTAGGTAAAGTCAAACACAAGACAGTGTTTCTGTTGTTTATTTGCCAATACTGATAAAATAGTCCTCAGGGTTAGAAAAATGACCAAGATTGTGACAAGTTTGAGGACTGTTCACTTGAAAGCAGGTGGTATCTGAGAATAAATAGAGATCTAAGTTGAATTTATTGGCGAAAGTACTGAATTTTAAGCACTGAGCTTTCCTCATCAGAATTTCAAGAATATAAGGTAAATATAATTGAGCTAATAAAATACCTCACTTACTTGGTCACCTTTCTTCATTATATCTCTTTCCTTTTTCCTTTATTGAGCTTAATCAAATGTTTATTTGTTGAATTACCCAATAAGTACATGTGATACTATGCTAGACGCTGTGTGAACAGGCAGAAGAAACAGAAAACAAACATATTTGAGATTTTAAAATGAAAGGTAGCATTCTGATTAAGTGTTCGAATATATGGGAATAATTATGAATATTTAGCATTTGTTGATGCCCAGGCTCTTCCAAGTGTCCTACAGAGATTATTCCATGTGCTCCTGACAGCAGCTGCAATGATTTTCTGTTTCTCTGTTTTCCCCCATTTTTAGATGAGGAAACTGAGGTACAGAGCTATGAGCTGTCAATTGAAGTAGCAGGGGTATCAAGAGTCCAACAGTTTAGAGGAGAAAGGATGTGATGACGTGTACGGGGGTGGGTTGGATAGGGAGAAGGGCCATCATGGCATTTGAGCTGGAGCAGGAGAAATGGGTAAGAGACAGGAGTGCAAAGGCTGTGTAGTTAAAGGACATCCTGAGGGAGGTGAGTGTAGGAAACCTTGAGCAGATATCTCTAGAGGAAGCACACAGTCTTATCAGTCTTCATTCAACAAACATGTGTGGAACAGCTAATAGGTATTAGACACTGTTTGAGTGTCAAGAATATGGAGGTGAATAAAACAGGTAAAATCCCGCCCTGAAGGAACTCCCATTTTAGTCCAGGGACTCAGCAAATAAAGAAGTCAGTAAGAAACAAGTGAGCTAAAAAGTAACAAATGAGTGATCTGAACTCTGGAGGACTCAGAGGTAGCAGTTACAGATGGATGAAGGAACAGGGAGAAGACTCCACTGGGTGGTCCGAGAGGCCTCACCGGGGAGGGGACATCTGAGCTGAATCTATTTAGAAAGGAGAAGGAGCCAGTGTGGGAAGAGCCAGGACAATGAAAAAAGAGAGAGAGAAGGGCCAAGTGTGCCCTGGGACATTTCTGACATACCCCCCAGAAGACAGATAAAACTGCCTTTCTTTCCTCTTTTTCCTGGTCTCTACTCTTCCCCATGTCCTTGCTCCAAGTGAAAAATTCCTTCTAAGTTTTATATTGTTACCATATCTCATTTGAAACACCATGTGTTAGGCAATGTCTGGGTGGCTCCCAACTAAAAACAGGAAAGACAAATTAGGAATCAGAAGAGATTCTATCCTAAATTGATTTCAAATTCAAAGTAATTTTGTAAAACAACAACAACAAACCCACCCCCACCCCCCCAAAAAACACCACAACTCAATGAAATCTGTTTTGAATACTTAATTGTATTTAGAAGGTACAATAGGAGAAGTGGAAACCTAGACTTGACAGAAACTGTATGAAGCCTAACCTTGAACAAGTCTTGGGTAGTGTAGGAGAATCTTTGTCATTCTGTAGTGTTTGACAATATGTATCTTCCTTCATCAAAATTGTTTATGAAAATACCAGTGAGAAAGTTGGGAAATAAAAGCGCTCTTCTCCTGCTTATCTTTTTGGATGTCAGGGAGGATGAAATGGAGGGATTTAGAAGGAGACCCTATGATTTCCATATGACCAACTTGGGCAATGGAAAATCTTCCAGCAGATAGACTATTTCTCTCATTGTTCACACTTGCTATCCAGATTTCTTGAAATCTCTGTTTAGCTTTTAAGTTATTCTAGGAACACTTTCCACTGTGCATTGGATTTGTCAGCCCTGTCTGCAGTGTGTATCCAGAGTTTTATAATATTCATTGTCTTCACATTTTGTTTGTGTGTGTTTTATATCCTGAGCCTTGAACTCAACGCACAAGGATGACTGAGGTTTGCATCTTTTTTGGAAGCACACATTGAATGTTATTAGTAAATGACTTTGTTTTTAGTTATCTGGGTCATGGTTTAAGAAGAAGAGTCTTATCTTAACTTGAATTAGTACTGTGCTTCACTCCTAAGAAAAAGTTGTATTTTCTTCTTTTATTTCACAATGGACTTGGGATCAAAGCAATAATTATGTCTGTATTTAGAATGGGACCCCCAGGAAACTGAACCATTAAGTGATGTCCATGCTTTTTCCAAGAGTATGTTCAACGGAGACATTTAGAACTAAAAATTAAGGTTCTAATATTTTGTAACTTCTTGTACTTGACAGGGAGAAAAACAAAGTGCACATTGGTGTGGGCAGCTCCCGTGAGCCAGTATAAATATATCCTTCCTTCTGAATTTCATGCATTTCTCCTTCTCATGCAGTGCCATTATTTGCATACAGCATCAGGACAAATCTGAAGAGTTTAACTTCTTTTCCAACAATGGAAAATTCACCTTTCCCTCAAGGTTTCTTCTCCCCAGGTGCATGTCCCTCATTACTCCAGAAGTTTCTCTGGAGTACTGGTGTCAGGAGAGTTAGATCTAGGGGATATTAGTTATTTTGTTAAAGAAAACCACTGTTTAGTTTTTAAATAAAATAGGGGTTTTTATATGCAGGTATCAAAAATTGAACTTGAAGGTCACATTGAAGTAATATTAAGCACATACAAATTGTTAATATAAAATGCCAGGGTGGGGACTGATTTGGTTTCTTTTCTCTGAATACAAACCTAGGGTAGTCGTTTAGGGAAGGGTGTTGTATTTTATCTTCAGTTTGTCCGACTGATTTCAAAAAGACAGCGGGTATACAACTGACATAATGTTGTATGCTTATTAGAATAAAAATTAGGATTCCTTAGGGGAAAATAGTCCTCTCTACCATCAGTGTTGCTGCCAGCCCTGGTCAGGTCCTTCATTATTCCTTTGCTTTCTTATGTCCCTGATTGAGCCTCCCGTCTCACACACTTGTTTTAATCTGCCTCGAATAGCCTCCTAATAAATTGGCTGTGTCATTTTCCAACAGCCCGTTAATAGTAGTGATGAGCATGATGATGAAGGTGATGATGATGGTGACAATGGGGTGGAAACAGTTATCAGTTACTGGGTACTGACAACGCTCCAAGCCTGCTTTACATCCATTATGTCAGCGATCCTCATGACGACCCTAGGAGATAGTTTTTCTCTCTATTACCATTTTATGAAGAGGCCACTGCTGCCCAGCAAGGCTCTCTCACTTGTCTAAGGCAACAACTAGTTATACTAAATCACAAAAACAATTCCTAACATCCCGTGAGCGCTCACATTTATTGAACCAGGAAGGTACATTGCCCACATTACCTTATTCAGTCCTCACTAGAGCCCTGGAGGTACTATTCATGCTTCTACCTGCACAGGAGGAAGCGAAACCTCAGAGGCGTCCCCATCCCAGCACTGAACTCCATCAGCTGATTTCTTGTGGTCTGTATTCAATAAGCAGATTGGGTTTTGTCTGTGGAAGATACAACTACATAGATTTTTAGGATCAAGGATTCCCTATAGTGGGGAAGGGTTCAAAGTATCTTGTTCAAAATTGGGGTGACCTGAAAGTGGGCCCTGGGGTGATTTTGCTTAGAATGGAATGTAGGAAAGTCCAGACTACACATGGACGTGGCTCAGAGACACTCTTGCATAAGCAGACATGCTTGGAAAGCCAAAACAGGACGTAAAACAAAACAGAAGAGGGGGAAAATCCTCGAGCGCCTTTATTTTTGGTCCTAAAGTGAAGAAACAATCTCTTCTACAGAACAGAAATACCACTGTCTTTTATAGAACGAAATGAGTTACAGCATTACATAAATAACATCCATCATGCATTTTATCCTCTCAGAGACCATTAAAATTCCTGTAGTCATTAGCACTAAAGTTCACTTAATCATTAAACAATCATTTATCGTACTAAGTGCTAGAATGATGTTCTTGAAGGAATATAAAATACATGCAGTTATATGAGAATAGGAAAAAAAACAACACCCTGAGAACCAAATAATTTCCCACAAATTAAGTCCAAGACTGCAGAATGTCTGCAGAATAAAGATACAATCATTACGGTAGGCTTGTTAGACAAGGAAAACTTCTCAGGTAAGTGATTTATGTATTGGCCTCTGTAGTAGCTGGGGATTTTACAAGAGTGCAGAGAAGAGAGAAGGGTTTTTCAGGTTGAGGGAATAACATGATGGCAGTACTTAGGGTTTTAGTTAGAACCAATTCATTTAAGAAGATGTCATGATTTTCTTTGACTCAGAAATTATGTGAGAAAAATAGTACATAGATCCTAAAATTGATGCATATTTTGTTCCTATAACTTGTTTAGTCATACTAAAGCATACTGCTGAGTTTTGAATGTGAGCAACTTCAAATTTAATAAAACTTGTTCTTGCTTTAGATATCCTTTCGGAAAATTTTAAGTGAAGTATCTAGAACTAATTTTGCTGCCAGTTTATATCATGATTTGGGAATATGACTTTATTAGAAAAACAACTGGCAATAACAAACAATGAAAATTACAATGAAGAGCCCTACTATTCACCTTCAGAAGTATTCTCTTGGCAAAACCTAAATGTGGGCATTTGTTAAGGGTTTTCAAAGCATAAAGAATGGGCATTCCCAGCCCATATGAAATTCCTCCTGGTCTCCTGTGATCTTGTACTTCACCTGCTCTCCCAGAAGATCACGGACAAGACAAACCAATCATCTGATTTGGGCACCCATTAAAACGTGCTCACCCCTTAGTCAATTTTCCTTTCGGGGGGAGTTCTCATGAGCTTATGTCCAGTTGGTTGTGGCCTCCTCCCCTCCCTAATGGGCAGGCATAAGCAAAGGCTCTGGGAAGGTCGTGACTGGGAGGGTGTCTGCTTACGAAGACAAATGGGTGGTATCTGGGGTTGTATTTGTGCCTTCCCAGGTGTCTGGAGTTCTGTGTTCTACAAGAGCATCTTCAGCTGTGTGTGGAGGCTGTCATGCTGGCCACTCTTGCTGCCGTGGACTGACACTAAGCTGTTGCTGAGCAGCCCAGGTGGAAATCGCGGATGTTGAGGACTTATAGAAAGCAGTCTTGTGAAAGGAGGACGTCTAGACAATCCTTAAGCTGTCAGACCCTGTCTGGGGGCTATGAAAGGGTATCTTGACCTAGTTTATTGATTTCCATGAAAATAGGACTATTATTATAAAGTGCTCTGGAAATTTTATTGAGGATACTCAAGGCAGTTTAATGTGAGACTGTGGTCTAGTATCCTTACAACTCCAATCTGCCTTTCTAGCATAGGAAATACTGAGGAATGAAGTACAAATAAAATGGTGATCCGCACCAAAGTAATCTTAGAACATTAGTTTTGCTTCACTTAAATGTTATCTATTTTCAGATCTATGCATATGATTGGAAGACTAGAATCCTCACTGTTTGCAAAGAGAAAAGCCAAACAGGGTAGTGGGGATATTATGGTTAATTTTTCTATTTGCTTATTTATATTGTAATAGGTTTCTAAAAGGAACGAAGCTTACTTTCTCAATAAGAAAATAACTGTCATTTTTTAGAAAAAAGAAAATGGAACCCCAACTTTAGACTAATGGTGAGCCAAAGTAAATAAGATCCCTTGTAGGGCTAAACTGCTAAATGTCATGACATCATCATTTTGTGAAAAACACTGTAATTTGTTGAAATGACAACTTTGTATGATAAATAATATTTTATTTTTGGATGAAACAAAAAAATGAGGCTAGCTCATTAAGAGCTCAGGGCAGTGTCTAGCAGGTAACTGAGTACATAAACAAATAGAGAAAAAAATCCTATAAGACGTTGCTCCTGCCATGTACTTTAGAGAGAACCAGTGGGTTGGATAAAGGCTGTGGTTTAAAAAACAAAACAAGGGGGCTCCTGGGTGGCTCAGTTGGTTAAGCAGCTGCCTTTGGCTCAGGTCATGATCAGGCTCCCTGCTCAGTGGGGAGCATGCTTCTCCGTGCCCCTCTGCCTGCCCCTCTGCCTACGTGTGTGTGCGCTCTCTCTCTCTGTCAAATAAATAAAGACAGTCTTTAAAAAAATTTATAAATAAATAAATAACAAAACAAAAACACCAAACTTCTGTGGAGAGAAAGAATATCTTTCAGAAGGTTTTAATTAAAAAAAAAAACTAAGTAAAATAATTTGTCATTAAAGTATTAATGTTGGGCACCTTTGTATTCTGACAGGATAGTGGTAATTGGTATCATAGTATATTTGAATCTCTAAGGCCAGAGAGCTGATTAGTAATAGGGTATTACACATTTTATAAAAATTTCCCACTTGGACATGTCTTATGAATTTACCATAAGTTTACCAGTTTTTGTTAGCTTATTAATAAATAGTATATCTTATTTTCATAAACAAGTATCCAGAAACCTGATTTAAGTTATTTCTGGGTTGGCTAGCCCCCTCTATGGTATTAGACTTTGTACAAAGTACTTGACATTGACTTACTTTTGATGCCACTGAGATGTAAAGATTGGAGTAAAATTATTTGGTAGCTCCTAAGGAAAGGCATGCAATTTGATTAATTACATAGAAAAAGATAGGATCAGGCCTAGTTTTTCATTTTTAGAGTTCAGATTCTCCTTGGTTCCAAAACTGAATTGCACTGACAATGCATGATCTAGAATATGGCAAACCTTCAAGCTAATAAGTAATGGCTAGAATGTCACCTTGGAATATTAAATCTTTCATAGTAGCAAAACAATATTAAATTCATATAAGAACAGAATAATTAGTTTCCCTCAGTAAAACCTCTGATAAGAATCAATTTATGGTGATATTTCAAGAAGAGGTTTCTAGTCAAACCAGCAACAGTGTCAAGAAAACAGAAACTTTAAATCATCCAGGGCCTTATCAAATCAACAAATATTTGTGGGGAACCCATCTTGTGCCAGGTACCGTGGGAGGCGCTGAGGGTATAATGATGAACACACAACTTTTGTGCTCATACTACTTACAGTTGCTGGGAGACAGTTAAGTGACAGTGAACACACACACATATGCACATATATAATTATAAATTTTGAAGATCTATAGGATAAAAGTGAAGAGTGCTATAAGACAGGTATAACAAGGACATCTAATTTAGACTGGAGGGACAAGGAAAGTTCTTCCATGGGGTCTCATATACCCAACATGAACTATGAGAAGAAAATAATCAGGTGAAGAGTGGGGGTAAACAAATATTTCAAGGGAGAGAAATACACGTATGACGGCCTGAGTTAGGAAGGCATGTAGGTTTTCTCCAGAACTGAATGAAAAACAATGTTATGGGACCACAGTGAGGAAAAATGGCAAGCAACAAAGCCCAAGAGGTAGGCAGGGCCCTGAGCATGCAGCATTTTGTAGGCCATCATGGGCAGACCATGGCTCTATGACAGGAATTGTCTTAACGTCAAATGTGGAGTTGGGGATAATGACGTCCTCAGCAGTGCAATTTCCTTTGATTCAAGATGTCTTCAATAGGTTCAGTTGGGGAATTATAGTTTGAAAATAGGATTGATTGTGAGTTCTTTGAAGAAACAGCCTTCTGACCTGGTATCCTCTGGGTCCTCTTTAAGTGTAGGTACTGAATGTGTAGCTGTGTGTTTACTTGCAGAGCTGAGCCTAGGTAAGGTAGCAACACACATGTGTTGAGCTGTACACTATTAGGCCCATGACACACACCGTCTCCTCTCATCCTTGCAACCATCCTATGCACTGGATATTTTATCTCCATTTTATAGATGAGGACATTGAGTCACAGGAAAGGTAGCAAATTTCCACTACCTCGGAGGATGTACCTTGGAACAGATGATTCACATCTGGGTCTCCTAGGTTTATGTAGTAATTCCTCACGGCCACAACTCTAGGAGCATACTTGCTCCGGGATCTCCTGACATGGGAATAAAAAAGGTCCTTGTAGATGCCAGTACGCTCCATTTCCTCCATTTTATTCATAAATTCAGGCACTCAAGGATTTAAGCATTTTCTTTTTTTTTTTTTTTTAAGATTTTATTATTTATTTGACAGAGACACAGCGAGAGAGGGAACACAAGCAGGGGGAGTGGGAGAGGGAGAAGCAGGCTCCCCACTGAGCAGGGAGCCCAATGTGGGGCTCAATCCCAGGACCCTGGGTTCATGACCTGAGCCGAAGGCAGACACTTAACGACTGAGCCATCCAGGCACCCCTAAGCATTTTCTTAATAAGCATTTATTAAAGACTTAGTAAGACACCTGATATCACTGAGAAGAGGGAAAGATGAATGAGAAGAAAGAAGGAAGAGATATAAATATATATAAGACAGAATCTGCCTTCAAGGAGCCTATATTAGGAAAGCTAAGGCTTATATACACATAACCATGAAATAGTGGAGAATGTGTTGGGTCACAAGAGACATATAAGCTAAGATTAATTCCTGCTATGCCTCTGAAATACAGGTAAGATGTTGATGGGTAGAGAGGCAAGAGGAGAGCATTCCAAAGCAGGCAGTCATAATTTGGAGGGACATTTCCTCTAAAGTCATTTCAGAACCTCTCTTCTCAGATTAATCAAGCTGACAGAGCATGGAGCACTTTGTTCTTAAGAAGGACCCACGGTCAAACAAAACATATGCTGTATGTGGCTGAAATGTATTCCTCATATCCAAAATAAAATATATTTAGACACATTTTAATACTTCCCTAGATAAGAGGGATTTCTATTTTCTCCATAAGGTTTTTTGTTTAATTTCAGCTGTACAACTACCACGGCCAGCTACAGGGGAGTTAGAGAGAGAGGAAGGAGAAGAGGAAGCTTCTGATGGTGATTTGCTATTGATCACTTTGACGTGCTATCCATGTCACCAGTAACTCTACTGGAAGCCTCCTAAAATTCCAGCAAATCCTCTCAGGTGTAGGGTTGGTTAAGAGGGTGGGACATATGGGGAGAAAGACTACAGACTGAGTTGAATGTGATAAATTCCTGGGCTCTCGGTGTGATTGCTTCTTTCTACCCCCTTCTCATTTATGTCAAAAAAGACTATGAAGACAGACTGAAGTGAGGGGAACTTTGTAGAAAACCTTTTGTTTTATTTTGAGGTTGTAGTGCAGGAAGAGAAACGGGAAGTGGAAAGACTAGAATATGGAGGCTTTAATGTCAAATTATGGAATTTAGATGTTCTGTAGCAGGTAACGTAGAAAATCTTGGATCTTGAAGTTTGTTGTTGTTTTGTTTTTTAGTGGTTTTTTTTGTTTTGTTTTACATAACCAGATTTCTATTTAGAGGAAATACCTTGAAATAGGGTAGTATTTTTTTTCCAATTGTAGAAATAAGTCTTATGCATAGAAGATGTTAAGAGTTGTTGTTTGTTTCATGTTTAACCTCTTTCAAGAGTTATTATATGTTCAGTCCATGGTTTCTCTAGATATTCTTGTAATGGTATTTTTAGGGGAGTCAATCCCAAAATTAATTCCAAGGGAGTCAACAAAATTGCAATCCAGTCAACATTTGACATAGCCGAACAAACATTTACATATTCCAAATGTCCTTGCAACTGGAATTCATTTCCTTTCTCAATCTCACAAAGGAAATACTCTCTCCTGGTGTTTCCCTTGATATGTAAGGTCAAGGAATTAATTTTCCCTTTTCTTTTTAAGAGTATGTTCAACATGAGGGCTTTTGCTATGTTGCTCTCTGTCACCCAGCCATCTTCCACCTCAGATTTCAATAATATCATGACCCATAACCTTTTGTTTCAAAATTGTTTTTTTGCAGGAAATCAAAGGTGGAGGAGTGTCTCTATTAAATATTGATTTTTTAAAAAGACCTCACTTTCTTTTGTCCTTTCTTCCTTCTTTCCAGAAGCTGAAAGGCAATATTAGTGAAAGGGTTAACAGCCTTGGAAAAGTCCATTCTAGATGTTCTCTTCCATTTAGGTTTGCTCACTTTTCTCTCCTGGATTATAATAATATGGTTTTAATACCATTTCATCTCAAATAATTCTATTTGTTGAGCAATTAACATTTCTATTTTTCAGGTCATTTTAAACCATCACATGCATATACTAAAAGTATTTTAATGAAATTATATTAACTTACAATTTTTTCTTTGAGGTGGCCTATAAAGCAATAGTCCAATCTAAAATGAAGTGCAATTTTAAGAAATGAATTTGGAAAGTATATTATTTTTATCTTATTTCAAATTTCTAAGGGCATATTTTCATTGTATAATGTCCTATAAAAATACTGATAGTAGTTAGTAGTTATCTATTATGGAATACTCACCTCTGCCAGGCACTGCTTTACAGAAAATATAGTAAAGACTTCTGTGAGATAAATGTGACCACTATGGACGGAATTGTGTTTCCCAAAAATTCTTATGTTGAAACTCTAACCCCTAGTATGAATCTTTTGAGACAGAGCTTTCAGGCAGTTATTAAGAGTAAATGAGGTCAAAAGGGTGAGATCTTAATCCAATAAGATTGGTAAACTTTTAAGAGGAGAAGAGAGAGATCTCTGTCTCTCTCTGCTTGTGACGTGCATGCCCCGAGGAAAGGCCATGTGAGGACACAGCAAGAAGGTGGCTGTCTGTAAGCCAGGAGGGGAGACCTCACCAAACTTCCCACCTCCAGAGCTGTGAGAAAATAAATTTCTGTTGTTTAAGCTACCCAGTCTCTGGTACGTTGGTACAGCAGTCCAAGCTGACTAATACAGTGACTGCCTCCATTTTGTGGACTGGGAAGCAGACGGAGTCACTGGCAAAACTGGTATTTGAACCTGAATATGTTTGACTATACAAGCCCACTCTTTGGACTGCCCTCTGAATTTTGAGCCAGAAAATAATGAATATAGATAGCTTTTTCAAACAATACCAAGCACTTCATCTGTTGTTGTTTGTTTGCATTTTTATTTTTACTAGGTTTAGCAGATATACGCAAAGTCAGTTGCTTTTGCTCATTCCCATTCATCATCATCTGATTTTTGTGTTCTAGCAGGATGTTACTATTTGAGCTTTCAGAATCCTAATATTAAAAAGTGTAGCCAATCTTCCTGAAATTGCAATGTTGAAAAATCCAAGAAGATTTACTATTGCTGTATTTGCTTGTTGTAAAACATATTAAATACAAAATATCCAGTTTTGTGCCTGAAACTAGTTGGCAGTGTCCCATTAAACCATATTAAAATTAACTTCTATTAATTGGATTAGAAATTCAGTGAGAATGACAGCTGCTAGTGCCTTTTGCAGTTACATCATTTCTCTATAATCCATATGGCAGAAATCACATAATGCTTTTTTCCCCATTGAAATAAACATTTGAGATAAAAAGGTTTGACTTGATGTGCTCAGGGTATGTGTATTTGTTTTTCTTTCTTTAAAAAAAAATCTTTTTGTAAAAACTGAACTATCTTTTTTCCTCTCTTTTACAGGTTTTCACCAGCCATATTTTTATATCTGATTAGCATTGTTCCATCATTATGGCTTCTTGAAATGCACAATGAGACCCAGGTATGTCCCTTTGGAAAGTAGGAAAGTGGAATATTCATCAGTAAACTACTTTCATACCATAATCCAATTTATTTCAGAAATGCACTTCTCAAAGGAATTGCAGTTATCAAGAACTGAATAAGTAAGAGGCCATTAGCAAAAGAAAGTGAATTCATCATCTACCAAAACCAATAAAGATGTTACATTTGTTTAAGATTTAAGATTACATAATTAACAACTTACGTTAAAGATGTTCCTAAGCCCCCCTGGCCCCCAATGTGTTAGCATTTACATGGGGTAGGGGATGGCTGTGTGTAAAAATTTGGTTAACTTTGCAAATTCAATGAGTTTCTATATTGTCCTAAGAATGGGCAGGGCTCAATAATCTAGCATCCTATAAAATGACATTTTTAAAAGTGGCAAAAACTAAAAAGAAACCCCATTGTCTAGACTCTGCTATGTAAAATGCAATCAAACTTGGAGCGGATATTTGAAACAGTCTGTCTTAAAATACAGGCCTTACAGATTACAAAAGATTCCTTTTTGAGACCCCCATGAGCTGTTTTAGTGAAATAGGAATTCTACTCTGGAGCCAGACATGAAGGGTAAAGGAGAGGAGTATGAGACCCACCATTGGGAAAGGTGGGCTATATGTATTAGGATCACACTGACTTAAAAAATAAACAATGGTTTCCAATGAGAGTCCCTCACCTATATACAGAGAAAGAGCTACTAAATTTTAAGTGAGTTGCTTCTTACGTGGGCAACTTTAGGTATCAGGATCTGGACTAGATTCACATTCTATTGCTATTACTGTTCCTGTACAACCCTGGAGAGGGCAGACTCCAGCAGATTCCAGCCTGAACTTCACATCTTCTGGGGTCAGGTTATGGGACTATGTCACAGATAAGCGATAGTTATAATATTATTCTAGTACTTTCACTGATACGATGCATTACTCAAGATAAGAATTTGCCCCTATGCAGATTTCTTTGCTGCTGTTGGTCATTTTATAGTAAAGTTAAGCCTCTGATGTATGTTTCAGATACTCAAACCTTATCTGGAAAATGCTTGCTCCAAATTTTAGGCACACACTGGGGAATTTAGGTGTGTGGACTATTTTTGAAGAATTCCACAAGCACATACCAGTAAAATAGGCATGAAGAAAACATTTATCTGCTTTAAGTCCCCTATTTAAAAAATATTAAAGTCATAGGCTATCTCTATGACTGTAGCAAAATATTTTTGTAACACTAGATTGGCTGGTTCAAGTTATCATGGTTTTTAAAACCATGTACCATAAAACTGTACCATAAGGAGTTAGGAGACTGTTTCAATTTCCTTACTACTTACTACTTTCAGGGGTATGGAAATAAGCTCTGGTGATTTGAATCATTTCTTTCCTTCACATCCAATGCTATAACATGACTATCATCCACAATAACAATTCATTTCCCCAAATGCTTTTATAATATAAATGCGTTGCACAATTAATTGATATACAGGTCAAATTCCATTACAACAAATAGCATGCAACCAAAGCTCTCTTTTTAATAAAAAAAGATTTTTGAGCCCCAGGCAGTACCTCTCTAATTTTCATACTACAAAAGAAATTGGACCTTTGTAGTAAAGGATTTGACTCATTTTGACACTAAGAATTAAAATGAATGCCCAAAGATTGAATTGGGCAGGGTGGGCAGAGGATGGAAGTAGAAAAAAGTAAGAGAAAGGGAGACAGAACAGTACTGGAATTGCATTTAAAGAAATGAGAAATGGCAGAATAAAGGGAGGTACAGCAATTCTCTTAGTCCATTCATTTAAAAAAAAATTGGTTGTGATAATAGCCACTTTTCCTTTCGAAGTATTTCCAAATACATTTTCTCCTTTATGAACTCAGCATATAAGTTAGGCATGGTATATATATTTTTGTTTTATAGAAGAGGACCCGAGACTCAGAAAGGTTAAGTAATTTTCTCAAGGCCACACAGCTAATCAATAACAGTTCTGGGGCTTAGCACCTAGGTCTTAACCCCTACTCTGTTAAACCATACTGCCTTTCTCAGTTATGTGTTCTGTGTTTTAGAGGAGTTCTCATCTAAATCATCTGATTTTTTTTCATGACAGGAGAGTAATTTAATTTCCTTTAACATTTTCAATTTATTCTACATCCTGAAGGTTCTAACCTATGTCTTGGCATTGGGAAAACATCCTGACCTACCTCATAAAGACATTCCTCCTAGGTGATCAGTTCTGTACCTTCATTTCTGCATCTGGCTAGGTCTACATGACTGGAAACAAGATGATTATGACAACAGTTATGACTGTAACTCTTAGGTGGCACAATTAAAGCAATGGAAACTTTCTGGTACTGATGGTATTAGGGTCTGGTTTGACCCAAAGGAATATTCTTGAAGCTAATAAGAGTTTTTAAGACACAGCCCATGAAAAAGTGGCTTGTTGGTACCCAGATCATCTACATGAACTCACCTATACAATGCTAAATGGAAACAATATCACCATAAAAACAATACAAGTCAGGTTAGGTTGTAGGAATCAAACCAGTTGTTCTTTGGAGTCCTAATGCAGCTACCCCTTGAAGGAAAATCTCATCAATTTGTAACAAGTAGAATTACAAGAATGGACTGGGACTCAGGTTGCAATATCATAATATGGACTACAAAGCTATTTGCCACTGCAGGGCAGATGACTTTTTTTTTTTTTTTTAATAATCAGATGTCTATGGATTTTTGGTGTTAAGGATGTTTAAAAAAAACATATCAAGGTCACCACTTTTAATAAATAGTCTCTTTCATGCCTACAGAATAAAGTGGTCAAAATTATTTCCTCTTGCCTATTTGATTCTCAAAAAGCCACTCTGCAAAGAGGATTTGTTGCTTGGTTCAAAGATTTAATTTTTTATCTTCATTATCTTTTCTTGGACTCTTAGCTGTACAGAAAAAAAAAGTGTGCAAACAGCTGGATTTTTGCTCTGAGAGATATGGTACATGGCCATTTTTCCTAAGTATTCTTGTCATTTCACCTATAACACTAGTTGTTTTGATGGGGAGTAGGAAAAAAAATAGCTTCTTAGACAGACTTTCTTTTTACATTTTCAAGTAGCTTATAGAATGATCGATGCAGTATCCAGAGTAATTAAGAAAAATACACTTCTCACAACGTTAGCATTTTTTAAAAAATTAGTTTCTCTTTAAATCCAAATATGTTCCCGTGGATATGCGATGGTGGTGGTAGTGATGTGTGTATATGTATGTCTATGTTTCAAAAGTATGTTAGCCCTGCAGGTGTTTAAAAAAATCTTCAACTTTTTTTTTTAAAACAGCCTGTGAAATAATCATTAGCTACACTTATATTTTCAAGTGCTACTCTTTTTCTCTTTTACATACTTTTTCTCTACCTCAGATTCCCAGCATCTGGATAAAAATCATGCACAGTTCACTTGTAGAAATTTACATGCAAAACGAAGGAATAAAAAGGGAAAAACATTTAGTTTGGGTCTTTGTCAAATTTTCCAGAAACCTAAGTTGGACCTCTAAACTGACACTAAAATGTGTATTTTGATAGAGGTACATGTTAATTTTTTTGGTTGTTTCAGTGCTTAACAGGCAAGATTGAAGATGATTGTATTACCTACTTAAGCAAATGGTATTTTAGATAAAGAGCCTTCTGGACAAGAAATAAACTCTTAGAATAGATGTTTTGACCAGGATCATACATGTTTTAATGCTGCCATTATCTATTTGTTCTATAACTGGTCCAGGGTTCAAGAGAGAAACCCCAACTATCACTCCATGAATGGTACAGCTTTCAAATACCAATAGCAATTTTCACAGAACCAGAACAAACAATCCTAAAATTTGCATGGAACCAAAGACTCTGAATAGCTCTAAGCAACCTTGAAAAGGAAAAGCAAAGCTGGAGGCATTACAATTCCAGATTTCATGTTATATTACAGAGCTGTAGTAATTAGAAGCAGTATGGTACTGGAACAAAACGGGATACATAGATCAATAGAACAGAATAGAAAACCCCGGAATAAACCCATAATTATATCATCAGTTAATCTTCAACAAAGCAGGAAAGAATATCCAATGGGAAAAAACAGTGTCTTCAATAAATGGTGTTGGGAAAACTGGACAGCAACCTACAGAAGAAGGAAACTGGACTACTTTCTTACATCATACACAAAAACAAATTCAAAATGGATTAAAGACCTAAATATGAGACCTGAAACCATTAAATCCTACAACAGAACACAGACACTAAATTCTTTGACATCAGCCATAGCAACTCTTTCTAGATATGTCTCCTGAGGCAAGGGAAACAAAAACAAAAATAGGGGCACCTGGGTGACTCAGTCAGTTAAGCAGTCAGGTCATGATACCAGGGTCCTGCTTCTCCCTCTCCCTTGGCTGCTCCCCCTGCTTGTGCTCTCTCTGTCAAATAAATAAATAAAATCTTTTAAAAATAAATAAATTAATAAACTCTTGGGACTACATCAAAATAAAAAGCTCTGCACAGTGAAGGAAACAATCAACAAACTAAAAGGCAATCTATGGAATAAGAGAAGATATTTGCAAATGACATATCTGATAAAGGGTTAGTATCCAAAATATATAAAGAACTTAGAAAATTCAATACCCAAAAAACAAATATTCCAATTTAAAAAATGGGCAGAAAAATGAAAGGAAAATTTCATTAGCATTTTAAGAAGGAATCCTAAATGGCATATATTTTATCACCAGACCTAAATGTCTTATTCATTATAGTCTGTGGTCAATCATTGGAGGTAAAGCCTCAGGGTATAGTCCAGATGCAGTCATTAAGTGCTAACTATGAAGGTTGAGAGGAATTCAGTGACTGCACATTTAGGTAACTGCTTTAAAATACATTTGATAGGGGTGCCTGGGTAGCTCAGTCGATTAAGTGATCGACGGTTGATTTTGGCTCAGGTCATGATCTCAGGGTCTTGAGATCAAGCCCCATGTCAGGCTCCATGCTGAGCCTGCTGAAGTCTGCTTAGGATTCTCTCTCTCCCTCTCCCTCTGCACCTCCCCCACCCCACCCCGCTCACATGTGCTATCTAAAATAAATAAATAAATAAATAAATAAATAAATAAAATGCATTGGATAGCATAAAGAAAGTGAATGACATACCCATATTTCTTAATTCTCAGCTAAAGGAATAGAGTAGTCCCCTCTTTTCCATGAGGGATAAGTTCTAAGATTCCCCAGTGGATGCCTAAAAATGTGGATAGTACCAAAGTCAATATATGCTGTTTTTTCCTGTACATACATACTTATGGTAAAGTTTAATTTATAAATCAAGCACAGCAAGAGATTAACAATAACTAACAGTAAAAGAGAACAATTATAATGATGTACTACAATGTGGAAGAAGAAATGGGCAGAAGACATGAATAGACATTTCTCCAAAGAAGACATCCAGATAGCCAACAGATCCATGAAAAGATGCTCATCATCACTCACCATCAGGGGAATACAAATCCAAACTACAGTGAGATATCACCTCACACCTATCAGAATGGCTAAAAGCAACAACACAAGAAACAACAGGTGTTGGCAAGGATGTGAAGAGAAAGGAACCCCTGTGCAATGTTGATGGGAATGCAGACTGGTACAGCCACTCTGGAAAACAGTATGGAGTTTCCTCAGAAAGTTAAAAATTGAACTACCCTATGACCCAGCAATGGTACTACTGGGTATTTACCCAAAGAATAAAAAAACACTAATTCAAAGGGATACATACACTCCTATGTTTATAGCAGCATTATTTACAAAGCCAAGATATGGAAGCAGCCCAAGTGTCCATTGACAGACGAATGGATAAAGAAGATGTGGTGTATATATTGGAATATTAATCAGTCATAAAAAAGAATGAAGTCTATTCATTTTCAAGGACATGGATGGAGCTAGAGAGTACAATGCTAAGTGAAATAAGTCATTCAGAGAAAGACAAATACCTTATGATTTCACTCATGGAATTTAAGAAAGAAAACAAATGATCAAAGGAAAAAAAAGAGATAATCCAAGAAATAAATTATAGAGAACAAACTGATGGTCACCAGAGTGGAGGTGGATGGGGGAGTGGGGGAAAACGGTGATGGGGATTAAGGAGTGACTTGTTATGATGACCACCAGGTGATGTATGGAATTGTTGAATCACTATATTGTAAACCTGAAGCTAATATAATACTGTATGTGTACTAACTGAAATTAAAATAAAAACTTAACAAATTCTACAGCTCTGTACAATGAACTTGGAGCATCTACATCCTCATAGACTTGTGGGAAAATAAAACATGTATAGTTGACTTCTCATATTAATTGAAAAGTGGTTTTCTATCTTAAGACTATACTCTGAATTTTGGAAATATTTATGCATATTGTGTAAATCCACATATCTACTCATAATCTCTTAGATAATTGAAGCCATTTTAAATTCTACATATTGTGGGGTTTTTTTTAATATATTACTTTTTTACAAAATTCTTAGTACTGCAGTAGCCATTCTGAAGGAATGTCACAAAATACCAGCAGCAAAGAAAACTTCAATCAAACTTTGATATCAAGTGAACAAGCCAATGGAGCAGATGATCTCATTAAGACGGTGAGAGATTTTTTCACTGTATTTTAAAGGATCTAGCAAATCACCTTTTCATTTGGTGAGGATAACATGCTCTACACCTTTCAGCTCATTCTTTCCTAAGGAAATTTGCCAGTTGTTTAATCGTTTGGCTAAGGAATTTGCAAAATAATTGTATTTTTATTAATTAAACACATTTAATATGCAGAATAGTCATATATATCATATATATTAATAGATATATTTAACTTGCAGCATTAAGTAGCCTTTAACACTTAGGTCAGATAATATATGCACAAGGCGAGATACATATTATTTGTGAAAGAATGATAAAAGATTGGGATCTGGCCTATATATTTTTAGGTGTTATATTAATAGGGAAGTTTTCCAGCCCAAAGAGAATCACTTCTTTGTTCTTCACTTGCCTGATATTTGTGAAACTAACCATAGCCTATTATAAAATGGTATATGGGAGAGACCCAAGGCCCAGACCCCTACCAATGAGCCACATTTTCAACAATGAGACAGATTATTGATTCTAAGAGGTTTAATTGAATTAGCCTTGGATTCTAATTCAAGCTCCAATCACAGCTGACTGATATCACTTTGAACAAGTCATTTAATCACTCTGTATCTCAGTTTTTCATCTGATAATTGAAAATATTAATATTCACCCTGCTAGTATGCTTCTTGTAAGAATCAAGTAGGATGTATGTGAAGTCTCATAGAAAAAATATGAAACACTGTGTAAATGAAAGATCATTGATCCTCATGCTTGGCTTCAATCAGGCTAGCATCCTACCTTGTCTTTTATCCTCCCTTTACCTCTACACTTGACATCAGTAAGTAATCAAGAGGGGTAAATAGGTTTTGAACAAATGTAGTTAAGTTACTTGTATAAATCAGTTGGAAGCAACTATCAAAGTCACTGGAGACCTACACTCCTGTAGTCTTTAAAAGATTATAGCCTCTAAGGGCCAATGATATATTTTAAAACTTACTTAGAAGTTAAATGGGCAAGAGATATTATTCAGAATACATGAAAGGGGTGTAAATTTTTCTCCAAGTTCAAGATTAAGGGCAGAATAAAATTTGGTTGCTAGTTTATGGATTTTTCAATAGTATGTTAAATATTCAGAATAAAAATAATAACTATAGTTATTCTCTTTCTTTGTATTTAGGTAATGAATAAACATGATTATACATTTTCTCATTTGATGTAGTAGTGTTTTAAAGCAATAAAAAACAAGAGATCTGTACTATGTTAAAATATTCCCAGATTAATAAATTCAGACTTGAAATCCCTGAAAGAAAAATACAGATTTTTTTGTGATTTTAATATGGTATTTAAAAAGTTTTGCTGTTACTTTGTTACAGAGAAGAGTAAAATGAGAAATGATCTTTAAAACGTCATGAAATTGGCCCTTTAAATATCAAATGCTACAATCCTACTAGCAAGTATGAGGTTTAAATTACTTCTTGTTATAAGGCTGCCCCTTTTTAAGGACCACATTAGCTTTTTTTCCCCAGAGTGTCCAGCTGAAAGGAGTTTTACTTTCTTTAGTAAGTGAAGAATCATTTTCTGAAAATGACCTTCCATAAAAGTTAATTCTTGATTGAAAACCTTGGTGAAGGAGGCATATCTCTCCAAGGTGGTAGCTCACAATCTTCTCTCTGTATCACATTTTTGTTACATAGGCCAAGGGTTTTGTAAGTAACTTAACTACAGTATGTGAGAAAGTTTGGACTTTGGGACTCCATCAGACATTCCTGTTGATGCTCATAATTGGAAGATGGCTTCTACCCATTGGAGGAGGGATCACTCGGGACCAACTCTCTCAACTTCTCCTTATGTTTGTGGGGACAGCTGCTGACCTACTGGAATTCACAAGTGAGACCCTGGAAGAACAAAATGTGAGGTAAGCAGGCCTACAAGGTCAGGCCTCCCACATTTGTCTATTTGTTCTATTATTTATATTCTGCACAAATAAGGATTTTCAGTCTATTATATGTCCAATGATAGAATCATAGAATTTCCTAATGTTCAGATGCATATTAGGTACCAGCCCAGTTTATATGTATATATATCTGAACTTCCTGCTAAAGAAAAAGGGCAAATAATATTTCCTTTGGGTGAGAACAGAAAAGCTCTACACTTCTGCATGACCATGGGTTAGGTGGGGCCATGGTTGTTAGAAAACCTCAGGAGGTGGAATGATCATCCATTGCTCCTCTCTCATGTTCTCAAGTGTCCTGGAATGTAGCCAATCATAAAATTCTCTTCTAGAGCACAGCATAGCTATAAGTCCAGGAAAGCACCTAGAAAAGACATAGAGAAATCTCTCCTCTACCTAGTTGAGAATTTATATTTCCTGGTGTGAATGGAGATTGGGGCAGATTAAGTTTATTTTACTAAATTTTATTTTTAGTCAGTTTTGTTCAAAGTGCCTAAAGGCCTTCTGGTATAGATGCCTATAAATTAAAACTTATTGAGTTGGTACTTTTATTTTTGCCACAAGCAAATAAACTCAGAATCCATGATCACATCTGTTTATGGAACCACTTTCTTACCTTTAGGGATTTAAGTCTCAGTGCCTGAATGTACTTTCAGCTTGGGTTGTTTTGTGATATGCTATAAAAATAAATTGCAATGAAGCTGGCTCTTAATGCTACAGTTTACTTTATGCTGTGTTTCTCAAATAACGAAACATAAAGCCAAGCAAAATACACTAACTTACTGAGTAAACTTAGTATCCCAATTATAGCACAAAGTATATCTGTAACCAGAGGTTACCTTTACATGATCATTTCCCATTTCATTTATACTAATTTTTCTTATACTTTATTAAGTAGACATAGAATTTTAAAAAGAATCTAATTTAAGTTGATCCATTGTCCTCAAAACATTGATGTTAATTTTGTAACTTTAATACCTAATATTTGGTCAGTGCTGTGCATTGTAAACAAATTCTCAGATACTTTAAAACACTTGTAATATAATGGGATTACAAGAAAAACATGAAGAAATCATAACCAAGCACATAAAAACAGTAAATAACTACAGGCACAGTGACAGGGACATAAAAATATAACTATGACTAGCTATACCTATATAGAAATAAACACATACATGCTAAATATCTAGTGAGATGGGAGAGATATGGGGTAGGAAATGGAATATTCTGGAAGGATATGTTTCGTGGGGCCGGTAATTAAAATGTGAGAAATGCCAAATCCGGCTACTTAAATGGTCTGTTTATTAGGTCCATCCACAAATGACACCAAGGTGCATTTTATAGATCAGTATTTGCCAATAGATGTTAAATATTCAATGTTAATCATTAAAATCTTAATTTCCCAGAAAAAAAATCTTTGAAAATCATGAGGTATTTATTCATTCATCAACTGTAGATTGATTATCTGATATGTACCAGGCAATGTGCTGGGTGGAGATTGGGGAGCAAATGGTAAGTGGTGAGAGAAATTCTGGACACACCGTCCTCTCCCAACCCAGGTGATTTCAATTCAGCAATTTCTTCTGCCACCTACAAATTAATCAAATGTTTCTAAAATCTTTTTTTTTCTCATTTTAAACTTGCATTATATCCTCAGAAGTGGTCAAATAAAGAATGCCATGGTTATTGTTTTAAAATTTATTTTCAGGCTTCATGGTCTCAGACTGAAGTCATTTTATTTTTAATATAACTGCATTGTGTCAGTGTGTAGTCTCTACTCCCTCATGTCTCCATCACTACTCAGACTCCAAAGTCAAAACCCATAAAGAACCTAGAATTTTTTCTCCCTCTTAAAACCCACCTCCTGACTTGTAATTTTGTCACTGGTTTCATCTATACTGCAAGAATTGATACTGCAAATGTCGGTCTCTTCAAAGGAGAGACAAACTCTCACACTGCGGCAAAGCTTTCCCCTTTGGACTCAAAAAAGACAATCATGAAAAATAAATTTAATGTACTCATAAAAGATGTTCACTTGTAATAGCAAAGGAGGTTACTTCATTAGAACCCACTTAGCATTACCTATTTTTACATTTTATTTTCTATTTTATTTTATTCCATAATTTAGGCTGACAGATTTAGGAGAAAACCTTCTATAATGCATACACTGCAACAATGTCTACCTCTCTTTCCTGCATCCTTGCTAAATACCTTAAATCCAATTTTTTTAAACTTAAGTCAATTTCTTTCCGTATGTCAACTTTAAGTTCATTTGACTAATTCTTATGAATTTACATGGACTTGTGAGATGCTGCAAATTTTTCTTAAGAGCTTGACTTTACACACCATAAAATTCAACTATTCTAATTCTATGGTTCAAGGATATTTATTAAATTTATTGGTGTGCAACCATCATGAGAATCTAGATTCCTTGTGGCTGTTGGGAGTCAATTCTCACTCCTCCCACGACCAACCCTAAGCAACCCCTGATATGCTTTCTTTCTGTACAGTCTCCTTTTCCAGAAATTTCATGTAAGTGGGATCATAAAATATATAGCATTTTGTGTGCGGCTTTTTCACTTAGCATGTTTTAGGATTCAGTCACACTGTTGTATGTATTGGTAGTTAGCTCCTTTTTAATTGCTGAATAACATTCCATGCATATACCACATTTTATTTATTCATTCAATAGTCGATATACATGTGTATTGCTATCTTCTTGCTATTAAAGAATGATGTTGCTTATGAACATACACTAAAATCCTTTGGAAAGATTGGTTTTCATTTTTCTTGGATCTATAGCTAGGATTAGAATGACTGGGTTTATGTTAGTACATGTTTAGCTTTTTAAGAAACTCCCAAACTTTTTGCCAAAGTGGCTGTACCTTTTTATATTCCATTCCTTCACATCCTCACCATTTTTTTCAATATTTTGACTATGACCATTCTATTGGGTTCTTGTGGTATCATATTGTAGTTTTAATTTCTGTTTTCCTAATGACTAAATGAGCATCTTTCCATGTGCTAATTAGCTAATCCTATATCTTCCTTCAGTGAAGTGTCTGTTAAAATTTTTGCCCATTTTTTTGGTTGGATTGATTTTCTTGTTGTTGAATTATAAGAGATTGTAAGAGTTCTTTATACCCTGGACACAAGTCCTTCATTAGATACATAAATGTGAATGTGTGTGTGTGGTTTTTTTTTCCCAGTATACAGCTTGCTTTTCATTTTTGTCATTTAAAAAGTCCTTTCAAAAAATTTTTAATTTAAATTCAATTTAATTAACATATACTATATTATTAGTTTCAGAGGTAGAATTTAGTGATTCATCAGTTGCATACAACACCCAGGGTGCACTAGATCAAGTGCCCTCCTTAATGCCCATCACCCAATTACCCCATACCCTCAACCCACCTCCTCTCCAGCAACCCTCAGTTTGTTTCCTATAGTTAAGAGTCTAGTATGGTTTACATCTCTCTGTTTTAAAAGAGAATATTTTTAAAAATTTTTTATAAAGTCCCATGTATCACTTTTTAAAATTTTAACTAGTGCTTTAGGAGTCATATCTAAGAAATATTTTCCTCACCCCAAATTGGAAATATTTCCCTCTATAATATTCTGACTTGACTTTTGTGTAGCATGTTGTAAGATCTAAATTTGTGTTTTATCTTATTTTGTTTTGTTTGTGGCATTATCCCAGAACATTTTTTGTCCTAGCTGAGACCAATTGTCTCTGCAATATTTGTTGAAAAGACTATCCTTTCCCTATTAAATTGCCTTGATATCTTTGTCAAAAATCAGTTGGCCACATATGTAAGGGTTTTTCTAAACTTTCTATTGTATTCCATTGCTCTATACATTTATCCTTATGCCAGTACCACACTATTGTGATAACTGAAATTTTATGGTAAGTTTGAAATTAGATGTTGTAAGTCTTCTAACATTGTTCTTTTAATTTTGGGGCAGGGGGGCTATTCTAGGTCCTCTGTATTTCCATTTAAGTTTTATGATCAGCTTGCCAAATTCTACAAAATAATCCTGCTGGAGTCTTGATAAGAATTGTATTAAATTTAAGCAGCAATTTGTGAAGAAATGACATCTTAATATTAAGTCTTTTAATGTGTGAACATGAATTATCTCACCATTTATTCAGATGTTCCTTAATTTCTCTCAGCAATGTTTTGTAATTTTCAATATGTGGGTCTTGTGCTGATTTTCTTAAACTTATTCTTAAGTATTTTTTTCTTTTTGATATAATTATTTTCTTAATTTCTTAATATCATTTTCATGTTTTTTATTGCTACTACACAGAAATGCAATTGATTTTTGTATGATGATCTTGTACCCAGCAATAATGCTAAACTTCTTTATTAGTTTTGTAGATTCCTTAGGATTTTCTACTTATAGGATAATGCCATTTGTAAGTAAAGGTAGCTTTCAGTCTTTCTAATGTGTATGACTTTAATTTCTTTTTCTTACCTTATTACATTGGCTAGAATTTCTAGTACAATATTAAATAGAAATATGAGTGGGCATTTCAATCTCAAAGGGTACGCATTCTGTCTTTCACTATTAAGGATGATGTTAGGTACAGGTTTGCACAGATACACTTTGCACAGATACACAGATCAGTTGGAGGAAATTCCTATTTATTTCTAGGTTATCGAGGGTCTCTTTCTTTCTCTCTCTCTCTCTCTCTTTTCTTTCTTTCTTTCTTTCTTTTTCTTTCTTTCTTCTCTTTTTTGGACATTGGATTTTGTTAAATTCATTTTCTATTTTTATCAAGATTATTATGTCATGGCTGTCTTTCATTCTATAAATATGGTATATTATATTAACTAACTTTCAGATGCTAAACCAACCTTGACTTCTTAGTATAAATCTCACTTGATTATGGTGTATAATGGTTTCAATGTATTGCTGATGTGGGTTTGCTAACATTTTGTTAATTTTTATATCTATGCTCATGAGCATATTGATCTATAGTGATATTTTCTAATGATATCTTTTTCTGGCTTTAGTATTAGGATAATACTGGACTCAGTGAATACCTCAGGAAGCATCCCTTCTTTCTTTATTTTCCAAAAGACTTTGCAAAGGATTGGTATTTACCTATGAAGCTATCTGGGCCCAGGTTTTTCTTTGGGGAAGATATTTTACTACCAATTCAACATATTTATTTCATTATAAGCCTATTCAGTTATTCTATTTCTTCCTGAGTTAACTCTGATTACATTTTTCTTTTTTTATTCCTAGGAATTTTTCCACTTCAAAGAAATTATCTAGTTTTTTATATAAAGTTTTTAATACTAATTTTTTATATTATTCCTTTAAACTTGTGTCGGTTTCTATAGGGTCACTTATTATGCCCCCTTTTATATTCTGAGTTGGTCATTTGTGTCTTCTCTCTTTTTTTTTCCTTTAGAATTATCAATTTTGTTGATCTTCTAAAATAACCAACTTTTGACTTCATTGATTTTTCTCTATTGTTATTCTGTTCTCCATTTCATTGATTTGTGCTCTGATGTTTAATTTTTCCTTCCTTCTACTTGCTTTGGATCTAATTTTCTCTTTTTTCCCTTAGTGTCTTAAGATGGAATCTTAGATTATTGATTTGAGATCTTTCTGCTTTTCTAACATGGTGTTCAAAGCTACAGATTTCCCTCTAACTATTGCTTTATCTGTGTCCCATAAGCTTTGATATGTTATCTTTTTGTTTAATACAGTTCAAAATATTTTCCAGTATCTCCTGTAATTTATCCTTTGGCCTATGGATTATTTAGAAGTAAGCAATTTAATTTCCATATGGAGATTGCCCAAATTTCTTTCTGTTGTTTTCTATTTTAATTCTGTTGCAGTCTTTAAATTATTTTAATCCTTTTCAATTTATTGGGACTTATCTTATGGCATAGCATGTGGCCTATCCTGGAGAATGTTCTACATATGCTTGAAAATAATGTGTATTTATCTGTTGTTTGGTTGAGTGTTCTGTAAATGTCAGCTGTGTCACATTGGTTATTAGGTTATTTTACTCTTCTGTATCCTTACTTTTTGTCTAGTTGTTCTATCAGTTATTGAGAGTGGGGCATTGAAATCTTCAACTCTAATTGTTGAATTATCTATTTCCTTTTCCAATACTGTCAGTTTTTGCTTCAAGTATTTTGAGGCTCTGTTTTTAGGTGTGTATACTTTAATTTTTTTAAAACATCTTCCTGAGGTAGTAACTATTTTTCATCATGAAATGTCACTCTTTTTCTCTTCAGTAATATGTCTTGTCTCAAAGTCTATTTTGTGTCATAATGAGCTTAGGTACTCTATTCTCTTATGATACTGTTGCCATGGGATATTTCTTTTTCCATCCTTGTACTTTCAAACTCTTTGTATCTTTGCATCTAAACTGTGTCCCTTATAGACTACATATAGTTGGATTTTCATCTTTTTCCCCAGTCAAACCTTGTCTTTTAATTGGAGTGTATATTAGTTTCCCAGGGCTGCCATAATGAAATACCACAAACTGAAAGTCTTAAAACAACAGAAATTTATTTTCTCACAGTCCTCAAGGCTGAAAGTCCAAATCGGTGTCAGCAGGGTTGGTTTCTACTGGAGGCTGTGAGGGAGAATCTGTTTGGTGCCTCTTTCCTGGATTCTGGTGGTTGCTGGCAATTCTTAGTGTCTCTTGGCTTGTAGACACATCACTCCAATCTCTGCCTTTGTCTTCACATGGAATTCTCCTCAGTGTTTCTGTCAGTGTTTGCACATTTTTCCCTTCTTAGAGGGACACCAGTCTTTGGATTAGGACTCAAATTAATCTAATATGACTTCATCTTAACTTGTTTACATCTGCAAAGACTATTTCCAAATAAGATTACATTCTGAAGTCTAAGTAGACATGAATTTTGGGAAGACATCATTCAACATATTACAGTGTATTTATTCCATTCATATGCAATGTAACTATTGATTTGGTTGGATTTCTATCTGCCATTTTGTTATTTGTTTTTTTCTAAGTCTTAAGTCTTTTTCATTCCTGTGTTACTCATTTACTACTTTAAAAATATTTTTAACAAACAATTTTAATTGATTTTTTGTATTATTTTATTGGTAGTTACTATAGGGATTACAATATGTATTTTAAGTCTTCATATGCTACTATAAGTTAATAGGTTCATTTCTTCTCCCTCTTTTTTGCTATTGTCATTACATTACATCTTTATATGTTATAAACCAAACAATAGTTTTATAATTATTTTTATAGACTTTAATATTTTTAAGAAATTAAGAAAAGAAAACATATGACTGTATATTTATGTGTTCTCTTATATTTCCCCACAAGTTGAAGATTCTCTATTCCTTCTTGTGAATTTGAGTTACTGTCTGGTATCATTTCCTTTCAGCCTTCTTTTACAAAGGAACAAAGACTTCCTTTATTGTTTCTTCTAAGGCAAATCTGCTACCAACTAATTCTCCCAGTCTTTGTCCAGAAATGTGTTTATTTTGCCTTCATGTTTCAAAAATAGTTTTGTTGGATAGAGAATTCATGGTTGTTAATTTTTACTTCAGCATTTTACATATATAATTCCACTGTATTCTGGCCTTCATTGTTTCTGATGAGATGTTAACCATTGTTGTTGTTGTTGTTGTTACCCAGTACAAGCTGAGCCATTTTTCTTTTGCTGTTTTCAAGATTTTCTCTTTCTTTTTGACTTTCAGTCATTTGACTGTGATGTATGTAGGTGTAGTTCTCCTTGCCTTTAACCTTACTACAACTTTGTTGATTATTGATCTTGGATCTGTAAATTATGTTTTTCCTCAAATTTAGGAATTTTCAGCCATCATCTATTCAAACATATTTTCTGGTCCATTCTCTCTTCCTTCTTCTGAGACTCATATTACAAATAAGTATGCTTAAGTGTGTTCCATAGGTTTCTGAGACTCTGTTTTTTCTCCCATCTGTTTTACTCTCTTTTCATCAAATTGGGTAATTTTCTTGATTTATCTTCCACATCACTGATTCTTTCTTCTACCATCTCAAATGTATATGTAGACTCAAATCATAGAGTACACCTACTGAATTTTTCATTTTGGGTCCCCTATTTTCAACTATAGAATTTCTATTTAATTATTTTTAGAACTTATATTTCTTTATTTAGATTATCTATTTGTTGGGTCATTGTCATCATATTTTTCTTTAATTTGTGGAACATAGTTTTATTTTATTTTTTGATCATATTTGTAATAGTTGCTTTGATGCCTTTGTCTGTTAAGCCTAACACCTGGACCCCATTAGAGTCAGTTTCTATTGACTTTTTTTTTTCCTGAGTATAGGTCAGTCATTACTGGTTTTTTGCATGTTATATATTTTTGGTGGAAACAGAACATTTTAGATTATATTTTGTAGCAATATATTATCCTCAAGCTTCCCCTGTACTTTAGGCTTCTTGATGTTGTTTTTGTTGTCTCAATAAATTGCCTGAACTTAATCTAAGGAATCTCTTCCCTTAGATTGTAGCCACTGATGGCTCTGCTTTTTTTTTTTTTATTCCTTCTTTTGCTTGTTTGTTTTTAGCATGGCTTATTAGGGTTATACCTATAACTACACAGCTTGTGATTAGCCAATGATTTGGACAGGATTTGTAATCAAACACTTCAAGCCCTTATGACCTACACCCTCTGCCAATGGATCTGTGTATGGGTTGGATAGCACATTTAAATTCAGAAAGTTTTCATATATACTCAGTTTTCAATTTCCACTGGGTTTTCTTGGATCTTCCTGGCACATGTCTGGTGTACATGAAGCGCTTATCTAGCCCATCTAAGGCTCTCTTATTTTCAAAAAGTCTCCATTAAAATTCACGTTAGTCTACCATTCACCCCAACTGGGATTGCAACCATAAAGTAGCAAGGCTGTGGGCTCTCCCATTCATTTCCAACCAAGTTGATTACTTTTACTGACCACACCTCTAAGCATAAGATTTCACAATCTACTCCAAGCCAAGTCAGCACACTGTGGCCATGAGGGGCCTCTGGTTTTCATTGTCAAACCCTCCCCAATAAAACTACTACTCTGACTGACCAAGACAGCCTTAACATTCCTCTCAGTTTGACTAAACTTTCAAAAGGTCTGTTGCAACTAATGAATTGTTGAACACTACATCAAAAACTAATGATGTACTATATGTTGGCTAACTGAACATAATAATAATAATAATAAAGAATAGTTACATGAAAAAAATTAAAAATAAAATCTTTTAAAAAACTAAGTAAAATGAGGGTAATGGTATTAAATAAAAAAAAAATTTAAAAAGGTCTGTTGCTGAGTATAGACCTTTGAATTCCCTTTCCTTACAAAATTTACTTTAGAAAACTTGCAGTTATAAGTTCTTTCTCTGCCCCTTTGAGATTAAGTCTTCTCCCAGGCTCTTTCTTGTTTTACTACCCAGAAATCTTTCTAATGGATGTAAGAGTCATCCCTTTGAAATATGATCATCAAGAAAGATAACACCCCTATCTCTTGGTCTCTTTGTGATGTTAGAAGCCTAACTTATGTTGGTTACTGCCAGGAAGAGCCAACTGGTTATTCACACATTTAGAGATAATCTTTAATGTGCAGTCTTTTTTTGAACACAGATCATTTATTAAGGAGAAAAAAAAATCTGTTCTTATAACATTACTGTTATCTCACTGTATTTGACCACACAAAGGAGAATTTTCCTATGTTTACACTGTGTTTGTTTTTCATTTAACTCTTTTTGCTTTTCTTCTAGGGTAGGTTAATACTTCATTTTTCATTTTCTTTCTCTCTCTCTCCTCTATCTTTTTTCCTTCTCTGAAGAGGTTTGTTGGATGATTTTCTAAAAACTAGGTGAATTAGGGGAGTCTGAGTGGTACAATCAGTTAAACTTCCAACTCTTGGTTTCAGCTTAGGTCATGATTTCAGGGTTGTGAGATTGAGTCCTATGCCAGGGCTCTGCACTCAGTGTGGAGTCTGCTTGAGTTTCTCTCTCCCTCTCTCTCTGCCCCTCTCCCTGTACTCACACACACTCTCTCTCTAAAATAAATAAATAAATCTTTAAAAAAATAAAAATAAAGATGAGGTGAATTCTATCCACTGATTATCTCCTATCTACAGGAACATTTACATGTCCAAAAAGAAATAGTTAAACAAATTAGCAATGTATGACTTTATTTTTACTTTACACCCAATAAATTTGGTGCACTGATCTACCAAATTCAATCTTTTATCCTCCTAATTTTCCAAGCAGAGAAATGATACTCACATATATAATTTATTTGTCAAGATCTTTTGCTCTTTATGAATAGAGTCCATTGTCTGCTTACATGCTTCTCAGTTGACATTTATGAAGACATTACACATGAGAAAATGGGGTGAGACAATTAGGGGAGACAGTTACACAATGGAGATAATGTTGGATAAATTCACTCCAAAATTCCTTCACATTTTGAGTGATTGCCGTTTAAGCTCGGTGATTCATTTACTTTCCTTTTAACCTTCCTGAGTAACTTTTACTATCTGACTTAGTACAAATTTGTCTGCTTCAGAAATTTTCTGGCCATTTTTTTCCAAAGTTATTTTTGATAAATTTACTAATATGTTTCTCAGCACTCACATTTTCCTATGTTTTGTGCATGCTCAGATATTTGCATGTGCAAAAGATATATGTTCATTATTGTAGTGTTAGAATCTGGCTTACTTAAGGCTAGGGATTTTTTATTATTTATTCTTATTTTGTATAATGATAGAATTAAAACACAAAGCATTTAAGAAATATGTTCACATAGTAAAAATACCACTGCTACCATTACTGTTGCTGCTGCTGCCACTATACTACTAGATAATGGTCATTCATTTGTTTCTGTGCTCCAAGTACTGTTATAAGGGTTTTAGTTGTGCTAAGTTACTTAGACTTTACAATACACTATGAGGTAGATACTATCATTATCACCACTTTATAAGCTGAACTGTGGCAGGCAAGAGAAGATGAGAAAATCTCAAGGTTACATGGTAATAAAAAACAACACCTAACTTGCATAATTAGTCTGTTTTGAGTGCTGTTCTAAGACCTTTATATGCTTAATATATTTTCATAATGTACTTAATATAATTATCATATAAAATCTAGGAGCTATTAAGTTATTATTGTTATCCTCATATTGAATAGGGGTAAACTAAAGCATATAGATGTGAAACTATTTGTTCACGTTCATGTAGTCAGTAAATATCAATCTGGGATTGGAAGCCCACATCCTATCTCTCTGGTGAAGGTTGGAGCTAGTATTTGAACTCCAGCAACCTACCACCAGACCTTATGCTTTACCACTGATTTCTGCTGCCCTGCAGACAAATTGCACATGAGTTTTTGGTAGAATTATTGAGGTTTGGGATTAGAAGAAACTTCAAATTAGCCATCTATTGAACAATCTATTTTACATCTGTTGCAAAATCCTCTCCAGAATTTTCTCAACAAGTTTTTGTCCAGACTTTCTTTGAAAATTTCACTAATAGAGACTATACTAACCCCAGGGCAACTCATTCCATTTTGAGTTGATATTATTAGAGAGTACTTTTCTCTATTGTGATAAAATTTGCATTCTTATAGGCACCACTAAAATTCTTTGAATCTGAATTGGACTTCTGAAGTCACAAGAAATAAGTTTAATTCCTTTTCCACATGATAGCCTTTTAAATATATGAAACTTCTTTAGCTATCCCACATATAACATGGCTCTGAAATCTCCATCCTAGCCTCTCTCTTTTGGACCAAAAACTTTATAAATTTTCCTCCTAAAACATAAAGCACAATACATAATATTTCTGATATATTCTGAACATCACAGAATACAGCGGGGCTAAAACTTTCTGTTTCCTTTATGGAAATAGTATAGTACCGTGGTTAAAAGGGTGGATGCTGAAACAAGCTATCTAGTTCTGACTTTTGCTTCCAACATTTACAACCACATTACTTTGGACAACTAGAGTTTCTACAACTCTATGCCTCAGTTTCCTCACTGGTCAAATAGGGATAAGTATAACTATTTTGTAAAATTGGTATGAGAATTAAGTGTGATCATAGTTAAACCATTAGAAAACTTCCTGAAACAGCATGAGCTCAGAAACTGTAGGTAAAATTATTTAAAAATTCAGGCACTTACTGGAAGTCTATTATGTATAGACATTGACATTGCAAAGATGGAAAAAAGTTATAGACTGCATTCCCTAGGTATCTCCACTTAAAATTCTAGACTTTATACTTCTTATGAAATGACCTATGATTGCATTTGATTTTGGAAAATCATAAATCCATGTCATACTGTGGACTTAAAATTAGATAATAGTAAGGGAAAATCCTTGAGCCTTTTTTATGGCAGCTGCTGTGAAATGTTACCTCTTCTGTCCTATTCTAGGTCATCTGGTTACATCTTGTCAAGATCTTTTGAGATCCTGATTGTGTCTTCTGGGGTAATGGCTTCCCATCCAACCTCCATGTCATATGTGCATATGAGAAGCCTTCCATCAATGTGGCAACCAAGTGATTGGTGAAATGTGAAGTGGAATAGAATCAAAGGCAGAGCCTGCAGCAACCCTTAGAGAGCTCCCTTTGGGGAGTCGTTTACACAGTTAAGAATCCACCTAACTGTGCTTACACCCAGAACATTTCTTAATCTTGTTAATAAGAACACTGCGGGAGGCTTTTTCACCAGCCTTATTTAAGCCCAAATGTCTAATATTAATTTATATATCATTACTTGCTTGGTAATCCTAACTCTATTGAAGAGAGAGAGAGAGAGAAAATCTTAGTATGCTGAGTGTAATTGTTCCAAGTAACCTGTGCTAATTCCTAGTAATTATTGTCTTCTATAAGGGCTTTTAGAAATCTTCTAAATAACCACTTATATAACCTAACTAGGGATTAATAGTAAATGTGCCTTTGGTACTTTAAGATACACTTCTGCTTCATTTTGAAAATTAAGACTTTGTATATTTATTTTGTCGTCACCCTTGTCTCTGCCATTAACTGCCAAGATAATGATGGCTTAGAAATATCATTTACAATTTCTCTCATAGTTTTTGAGATCTAATTTTTCCAGACCTCAATACTTGAAGCATTTAAAGATATCCCTTACAACCACCTCATTTATTTTGGTTTCAACTTCTCCTCCCTGATGCCTTTCTATCCCTTTCCAATCTGAAAATCCCTCTTGACAGAGAAGTTGGCAATAAAATATGCTATTATACCACTAATCTCAAATTGCTAACTTCCTTTGTATTTTTGCTAAAAAAATAACTTTGATATTTCTTTTATATCCTTTCTATTTGTATAACATCTATTCTTTCTGACTTCAGTCTTCAAGACCATTCTCCTAGGTCGATGACATTTGTATATTTGTATATTTGCCAAGTATGGCCCTTCTTTTGTACATTCAGTAATTCCTTCCACAAATAATTGTTGAGTGCCTACTATTTGCTGTTCTAGGCACTGGGAATACAGTAGTGAATTAAACTGTCATATTCCTTGACTTACATCCTAGTAAGTGGTGTAAAATTTTTTATTATTGGATTTATCTTCCCACTTTTTTCTCCTGACTTAAGGTAGCTTTCTTTTACATGCTGAACTTTTAATTTTGGGGCATCATGTAGTTCTTTTGAGATATATTTTTAATTTAGAGTCTCATGATCTTAGGAAAAAAATTTTGTTTTTTCTTATTGAAAATTCTTGAAATCAGCCCTCTGAATTTCTTAGTCAAAGTCTAACATTTTCCCTAGCATCTATCTCCAATAATGTTTCCATGATTTTGTAAAACTAAGAACAACAATATGGGACAAAGAGGCTTGACCATAATTTACACAGATGTTGGCACATGTGAAAGTTGGATTTTAAGTCTCAGAGTTTTTTTTTTTACTTCTTCATTATTCCGTTATAATCGTGAATGGATTTTTTTCATGGATTTCGTATATCACCAAGATATTTTGACAACTCTTGAGAGGCTTATTAGGGTATACTCAAATATGAGAAAAAAGAGAAAATACTTCTTTAAAAATGATCATATTTTTATTACTAATTTAAAATTTTGTCTGCATTCTAGGAATAGTCCTGCCCTAGTCTATGCCATCCTTGTTATATGGACCTGGAGCATGCTGCAATTTCCACTTGACCTGGCAGGTAAATGTCTCGATATTTGCTCAAACAGAAAATTATAACTCTTGATTATAAACTATAATGAAGTTAAGGAAGCATTTGAGAAGATAATTATTTTTATAATTTTGATATCCCAGTGTTAGTTCCAGTTCAATTTAGAAGAAAAGTTGACTGAAACTTAGGAAAGCCGCTAGTGGATCCATTCTGGTACACGATGAGCCTGAGATAGTTGAATGTACTGGAGCACAGCTTTACATTCACTTCAAAAAGTGGCTCCATCACATATGCATTGTAAAATCTCCCACAAATTAGTTAAGACTTTTGTGCCTCGATTTTCACCAGTGAAATGGGTTCTTGTGATGACTAAATAAGAGTTTGTAAAGTGCTTAGCACAGTTGCTGGGATACAAATGTTAGCTCTTGATATTTTGGGGGCTCATTTTCATTCTTTTGTCAGACCCATGTATTAGATTATCACAGGGAGTAAGAGCAGTTTTGGGGCCACATGGAAAATTAAAATTTTCCTCAGTAGTGGCCCTTGATATTCCATTGGTCCTATTAATAAATACATAAACTTCTAAGACTTTGTAAGAAGAAACTGTTTTCCAAGCATATCATACTAATGATGATCTAGACCTGCACTGTCCAATACAGTATCCACTAGCCACACGTGGCTGTTTAAATTTAAATTTAAATTAATTAAAATTAAATGAAATTAAAAGTTCAGTTCCTCAGTCACACTAGCCACAATTCAAGAGCTCAACTGCCACATATGGGCTACTGTAGTAGGCAGAGCATTAGGCAGAACATTTTTACCATCACAGGAAGTTCAATTGAACAACATTGATCTGGAGTCATCCCTTAACTTCTAGGAAAGATACCTGGAATTCTGACTTGAGAATTCTCCAAGATGCCACTTTACTCTGAAGAAATTCTAGGATTTAATAACTACATTTTCCTTAAACCTGACTTCTGTTTTTTATGGCACCCTCCTCGATGGACTCAGGATTTAATCTTTTCTGCATCTTCTTTTGGCTTACTTTAATAGGCCCAGAGCTTTCAGAGGCAATTTTAGAATTTAGCAAACACTCTCTGAAACAAAATTGTCACCAGAATAGATGGAAAGAGTGGCTGTGGTTTTTTAGAAATACCCAAAATTTAATACTAGTTAACAATTACAAACAAATGTATGCCAATAACACACACACACACACACACACACACAATTTTGTCGAAATGTGCCCAATCTATACCTCTTGATCAGGTGGTGTTTCCTGACAGAATATTAGGTATCATCACTTTAGATGTTGAAGAACAGTCTTAGGAGGTCCCCTTGGAACTATTTCCTGACCCTAACTTCTTAAGAGAGGCCACTCTTGAGGCATCTGGGTGGCTCAGTCAGTTAAGCATCTGACTCTTGGTTTCGGCTCAGGTCATGATCTCAGGGTTGTGGGATCAAGCCCTGTGTAGGGTTCGGCCTTCAGCATGGAGTCTGCTTGAGATTCTCTCTCACCATTTCCTTCCCACCCCCCCAAAATAAATAAATAAATCTTTTCTTTTTTAAAAAAGAGAGGCCACTATTGGTCTTATGTTGGTGTTTCTTTTGTCATTCACTCTGCTGATCCTCAGCCTCCTATATCTTGTGGTTTATAGCCTTGCTAAGAAAATTTTTATTTGGGAAAGAAATTTTGTAAACTTTCAGGGGTGCTAATGTTATGCAGCTGTTTGAAAAACAAAGACCAAATGTTACTTCTGACTAAATCACTATTGTATTTTCCAACAAACAGTACATTATGTTCACCCATATCAAAGCAGCTTCATAATATTTGCAGGCTCCAGTAGACGAAGGCATTCTTTGTTTGAAAATTCCAAATGGAAGGCTTCATTATTATAAAGGATTATTTTATACCCTTGACCTTGAATTAAATTAGCATTTTAGAAATTAAAACAAAAAAGTTCATCTGTTGATTGGGCCTCCTTTTGTTCAACTGGAAAATCAGTAATTATATCCAGTGTTTCTTGTAAACTGTGAAACAAAACCATAAGGCATTAGCCAAAATAAAATAACAATGGCATTTATTTTGGGCTTTTGTCCCCCCACCATTAGAAAAATATGTTTAACATGAATTAAGTTTGAATTTGAATTATAAACACTTGCATTTCCACAACATAATTTACAAGTATGGCTGAGTGAGTCAACCAGGAAACAGGTAGATCCCAAAGGGAGGATTCAGAAGGATCTGGGCCATGTATCTATACTCTGTTCCATCTCCCAAACTCAGCAGTCAGTTAAGTCATTCATTATCCCAAGGGAAAGAGAGAAGTGAGAAATCAGAGAGGAACCAGGGGTGTTACTCTAATGGAAACAAAAAGAGCCAGTGAATAGGGGCCCCTCTCCTCACAGACATCATTGTTACCTTGGTTTTCAAAGGAAGAAACTGGGGCCCAGGAAGGTTAAGTAACTTGGCCAGCATCTTGCTAAAACAAACAAACAAAACAAAACAAAATAAAACAAAAAAAATGAGGCAGGCAGGCTACCTGTCTTGAGGCCTAAAATGCCCTGCTGTGCTCTCTCTCTACACCGCAGACCCCAGGGACAGCCAAGGTGGTTTCTTGGGTTCTTCATTCTCTCTAACCCAGTTGATTGTGCTTTCCCCAGGATGGGGACTAGAAGGTGATCTAAAATTTGTGACATGGAGGGAAACCCGAGGACTGCCTTTCTTTGGTGTGTTTTATTGAAATTACAACAGATTATTGATTTTAAAAATAAAATGACCAGGGATGTTAAGTGGTTAAGGGGTGGCTAAGGGTGGTGTTCAGTGTTAAGGGTGGTCTCACTTGTCCCCCACCCCAGAATTAAATTATAGAATCACCCCCAACTGTTAAGTAGCACAGCACCCATAGTTGATGACTTGTCCCCATTTCATACTGTCTTACACGTTTCAGAAGGGAGCTAATTGGTCTGTCTTGTGTTCTCAGTACAGCATGTCATCTGCCCCTTGTCGGTGGCAATGAGGAGGTTCCCCAGCTTCTTCTTTTGCCAATACAGCGCCGATCTGTGGAATATTGGAATCAGCATCTTCATACAAGACGGCCCCTTCCTCGTCGTGCGTCTCATATTGATGACCCACTTCAAAGTGATAAACCAGATGCTGGTGTTCTTTGCCGCCAAGAATTTCCTTGTGGTGGTGTTACAACTCTACCGCCTGGTGGTGTTGGCGATGGATGTCCGCACTTCCTTGCTACGTCAGCCGGGAAGCCTGAAAGCAAAGCACCTCTGCCCCTGTGAAAGCACCACCAGTGGGCTCTCACCTGGAGATCCGGAAAGCGGCTCAAAGGCGGATTTGGGGGTACCCTTGCAGGCCTTGCCAGTCACCCCCGAGGACTCTCAAGCCACCCCGTAGCTCCTTACTGACTGCGGCTGGCAGCTAGAACATTTGACTTTCTGGTCCTTCTTACAGACAGAATCTCCTCTCTCTCCCTCTTTTTTTAACTTTGGCATATAATAATTTTCCAAAGAACAACATAAAAAGTGATCTTAAACCAAAGCTGAGGAATTTTCTTTTTTTCAATTGAACGGAAAAAACTTTGATTGGTGGCTATCGCTACAACTTCTGTGCGATTGTATCAGATGTTATAGTTGTTCAACGACGAAGTGATTTGTTTGTCTTGAACTGTTTGAAGAGCTATGGACAGGGTTACAGTGACATGCCCTCAAAAGATTTAGTGCAGACAAACTGTCACGGCTGTTACCTGAAAATAGAGAAGCTTTGAACTTTGGCTCCATTGTCAGGCTATCTCATCTGATCTTTTCTGCCATGTCCCTGACATCAAAAAATGTACATTCAGTGAATGCAGAACAAATGAAGGGAAAAGTTCTTTTAAAATTACCTCACTGTGAGCTGGAAGCAGTGAAAATCTCTGCCCAGCTTCCATAGCATTGAGAGCCCTCTCCATCGCTGCACAGACCTTCCCAGGAAAATCATTTTTCTGGGCTGATGTGGTATTCTGTCATGGCGCATATGCTCTTACAGAAATTTTATTGCTTTTGGCTTGGGCGCTGCAAAATTCACAGCAAGCCATTTTGGTTGTGAGGCAGGAAATACTGGTAATGCTAGCAAAGTCACAATTTCCACTCTGAAACATGATTTGCGGTATTCGTCAGTATTTTTCTTAACTCTTACCATTTTCTATATTGCCAAGTCAAATTATGTGGGCTGATGCAAGGAAGCACCAAAGCAGGGAGTAAAGGTGTTTCAGGCCTTTTAAGTGTTACCCTAGTTTCTGGAGCTGGTCAGCGGTAGATGGAACTCCTCCGAACTGCCACTATGGGAGACTGAGTCGGCCTTTGGCCTCCAGGAAGGTGTCGGGGATGGAAGCTTGCATCAGCCCGACACGCAGCCAACAGCCCTTGACTGGTGACGGGACGCAGAACACGCCACGGCATTGTGGAAATCAGGAAATTTGCTTTTCTTTCCTGCATTAAGACTTCACCTCCTCAGTGTTGAAATAGCCATACTTCCCCTTACATAGCTCTGTACTTTCCAGAAGGAGGTCATTCAGAACATTTTAAAATGATTTTTGCTGTTAAAGATACAGTGTGAAAATTTACCTGACTATATAGCAGTGATTACATTTGAGGCAAGCAGTTCTGAAGCTGTTTTTTTAGGGTTCAAAGCATAATTCCTCCTTGTTAGTATGCTGAGGAATTCAAAGGGACATGAAAGATAAGACCGAGTAGGACCTTAAATTGGGTGTGACCGTTTGACAACCAATGGGGACAATTTTATCTATAAATCTGTGTGACAGGATATCTGTTCAAAATATTTGATTCAAAGTTTCATAGGCAAATTCTATTTTTATACAGAGAAATTAATATTTTCTACTCCCTGGCTTTTTCAGCGTCTGATAGCATGTTTCTATTTCTTCCGTTTCTTCCTTGTGTTTCTAATTTTAACAATATGATTGTAAAATTACACATGAGATGAGTGGAATACATTGATAATTTTCATAATAATTTTATGAACGCTAAGATCAGGAAATTATATTTATATAAAGTAAAGAACTTGACAACTTTTAAGGGCATGTTATTTAAAATGCTTAGCAATTGGAAGCAAAATAATAAGTGCTACTATTTATAAAAACGCCTCGGCAGAATCTGTTTTTCTGTTGATTATTTTATGTTGAACGTTTTCCTCCGCAACATGTATGTGCTGCTTATTATTGCAGATTTGCTCATGGCACACTTTTCATGTTTTAATTTTTTTCTTCCAGCAAAACAAACATTGAATATCTAAAAATAGATAAACTATAAAGTAGTACGACTGTTGCAAGGATATTTTTAAACATTTTCAAATCTGAGACTTGGCTTGGCTTCGTGAATGAGTTCCTAGTGTTTCAGTAAAGTATTTTGTAATTAGCACTCCTCCAAAAGCCTGGGAAATGGGGAAGTCCAGAATCTGGCTTTACTTAGCATTCCAGGAAGGCAAAGAGCACGGAGGACCATCTCAGCAATGAATGGTGGCAGAAATAGACACACGCTCGACAAGGTTTTCCAGGAAAATCTGCGAAGGGCATCATTCATTAACCTAACTGCTGGTACCGCTACTCTCTAGCGCTATTTTTATAGCAGAAAAAAAAAAAATCTGTAGTCATTTAGTTTATTTAAAAACAAAACCTAAATCCAGGTTGTGTCTCTAGGACCCCAGATGAAAAGAGTTAAACTTGTATTCAGTTAATTGTCTGTTTTGATTCAAACACTGCAGTGTTTGAAAACAGCCCAGCGTTTGCTATAAAGTGGTTAGAACAGCAGTTACCATACGTATATTGATGTCCCGGGACCTGCTTCCATGGGATGTGTAATCAGATAACTGTTCAGATCATATGTACAACGTGTCACAGGCCATACGTCTCTACGCTCACAGACCCACAACACATTTGTGGTGATGCCATTATTGTTGTGGTGGTTGTTACCTAAATGCTTGACGGCAGCTCAATCAAATGTCCTTCTTCAAAACATCCCATTCTACTTGTCAGGAAACACAGGGTACATGTTTTAATGATGCTGCGTGGAAACATACCTTATAACCTTGGCATAGGTTTTCTTCTGACCCTGACTACATGAGTCCCAAAGGACATGACTTCCCATTACAAGATCTGTAAACTGTCTTTATCTTTCATTAGTCTGTGAATTTTTATTTAAGCTGGAACTGCTAACATAGGAAAATAAAAATTTGTATTGGCCAATAACATTCTAGCTAACCTTCCAAAATGAAGAATCTTACACGAATTTACCAGTTGGGCTTGTCGTGCTTCCACTAATATGTTGCAGCACTTCAGGCCCTGTAAGACCAGAAAGACACAGCCAAGAAACATTGGGTTCACCACTGTAATATTAATTGTGAATTCGTGATTTAATAGAAAGCTTCCAAAGCCCCAGAAAGGCATGCATTGTAGGTGCACCTGGTTTAGGTTTCCTTCCAAGTTTCAGATTTCAACACGGACATCTATTCCCTTTGGCACTTAATTTCAATGATTCTTAATCCATTCTCTTGTTAAAAGAGAGAAAGAATTACAGAAGGTCAAGCATCTGTCCACCTTCACTCTACTTTGGCCCTCGGAAAGTGAAATGCTGAAATTTATTGCAGAGCCTTAAAGACATACATTAAAAAACAGCCTTGAATTATAAGAAGAGATTGCTATGTTGTTCTGTTTTGTTTTGGGGGATTGTTGGTTTTTGTTTTTGTTTTTGCTAATTTCTTTTTACTTTTGGCCATTCTGATCCATTCTTGCAAATTTCTGATTTGGGGGTAAAACTAGGCAGCTGGAGGATGTTTATAGCCCTGAGACTTCAAATAACATTCCATATGATGGGAGGAACTTTAAACAATGTTCGAATAATCAACTGCTGCAGCCTTATATTTTATGCATGTCCATCCTCTAAATCCTTTCTAGAATATTTTGTGAGAATATTTTCTCTGAATTATTTATATCGATACTATTTTGCTATGAATGACCTTTGTATTTTATCATATACATTAAAGAGTTTGTGTACAACGTTATCTTGATGTCTGGTTTTTGTCTGCATTTCTTGTCTTTGTTCTCTACTGTCATTTGTTTCATTTCATTTTTAAGCTTTGATTTTAAAAAACAGATCTATTTAGAATGTGACTAAAGTGGCATTTCAAACTAGCGAGGAAAGACTGACCAATTTTATAAACGATGTTGGGGAATTTTGTGAACCATCTGGAAAAAATAAAGTTAGATTTTTATCTCACGCAATATATAGAAATAAATTCCAGATGGATTAAAGAACTAAATATAAAAGTGAAAACTATAAAATATTAGAAGAAAATACAGGATGTGTCTTTAGCATTTGGGGAATGGGACAGATCTTCCAAAGCAAGACGTGAAACCCAGAAGCTCTGAGAGAAAAGATGGACAGGTTTTCCTACGTAAAGGTTTAAAATTTCTGAATGGCCAAAGGTGTCAGAAATACATCACAATTATCCTCCTTCCTGGGGAAAAGTGTCAGTGCAGTTATACAAGAGAAATGAGAGTTATAGAAGTTAGAAAGGAGTCAAATTTATCATTTAATTGTAGAAGATTGAATCTTGAACATCCAAGAAAAGCATATAAAAACATAAGAACTATTAAAAATAATAATCTAAAATCATGCCAAAATCAATGCTTTTCTATATATAAACAAACATTACATAAGATATGTATTTGAAGATTTCCATTGTGATATAAAGTAGAACCATCAAATACATAGGAATAAATTTAGTAAATGTGCAAGATCCATGTAAAGAAAACTTCAAAATGATTTTGAGGACCATCAGTGGATAATTTAACAAATTGAAGGTTATATTTCTATTGGAAAGTGGTTAGTTGACTTGGTATTTTAAAAAGCATTAATTTCTCCTAAATTGATCTATAAATTTAATAAAATCTCCACAATGACAGCAATAAGATTTTAATTTTTAATGACTACCCATGTTAATTCTAAAGATTTTATGATAAAATAAGCATCAAAGAATACCTGGAAAATATTAAAAGTAAGGAAAAAATGAGAAAGAGCTTTTAGTATATTTAAATATATTACAGAGTTACAATAACCAAGAGAATTCAATTCTGTCAGGCAGAAAAATAGAACAGAATAAGGTCAAGAAATAGACTGAAATACATAGGATTTTGATATATGATAAATCATGAGTGGGGGGTGATAAAATTTTATAAGTGGCTTAAGGTTTTTAAAATATCAAATTAAATACCTACCTCAATCCTTATGTCCAAAACATTTCCAGATGGATCAAAGAATTAAACATTCAAAGTTAAAAAAGAAAAACATAATTGCAATGATGAGGATGTTCACTAAGCAAGATAGAAAACCAGAAACCATCAGAAATGAATAAATTTCTACTTGTAAAATTAAAAAGTTTTAGAATCATAAAAATACCGTAAGTGGATTCAAAAATTGAACAATGAGCTGGGTAAATACTCTTGCAACAAATGTAACAAAGCATTAGTTTTCTTAATGAGCAAACAGCTTTTACAAATAAGAAAAAAAATCCTCTGTAAAAATAAACAAAAGATACATGATTCAATGAAAAAGGAATAGTCAAGGAAATGCAAATCAAACCACAATGAAATACCATTTTTCAAATGCAGACGAAACCCCAAGATACCATTTTTCAATTATTAGCTTGGCAAAGATTCAAAAATGTTTTAGGATGCTGCATTAGAGGGGCTCAAGGAAAGCAGGAATTCTTACTCATGGCTAGTGAGGATATAAATTGGAAGATGATTTGGCAGTATCAGTCAGAATTAAAAATACATTTGTCATCTGACCCAGCAACTCAACTTCTAAGGAAGTGTCCTACAGATAATGTGCACAGAAATGTATGTACAAGACTGTTCAAAGCAGTATTTTCTATAGTGGAAGCATAGTGTCCATCCAGAGGGTCATTATTAAATTATGAAATATCCATACTACACAATACTGTGTAGCTTCTTAAGGGAATGAAGTAGATCCATAAGTGCTGATAAGGAACAACCACTTCAATATTTTGTTAGGTAAAACTAAGGGAGGAAACTGTGAGGTTAGTGTGTTGCTCTTTTTATAAATGTTATTCATACCTTTACAAGTGGCTGGTAAACCTACAAAATGATCCCCAAGTTTCTGATGATCATAGACATTCCCACCTTTTCTGGGCTTTTTTTAGGCTTTTATACTTTTCATAGTTTGAAAGTCTTAAGTATTCATTACTTTAGTGATTTTAAAAATAACTCTTAATAAAAAGAAACCTCACCAACTTACAGAGCCTTCTGCCATGTACAGACACTCTGATACCATTTTGCAAATAAGGCAAAAACATATCAGTCATTTTCACCAAGAAAATATAGACTTTGCCATTATAACTAAGAACAATCTTTAGATGCTTTAGGTGAATCAACATTAAAATCCATGTCAAATTCTTCTTGCCTTATGAAGCGTCAAACCTTGGTAAATTAAATAATGAATGGATCTATAAGACCACAGAAAAATCAACCTGACCAAAATGATTCATTGGGTCTTGATGAGTACCACGGAGACTACTTTGCAATGGCCAGTCTGTACTTTTACACCCCCTTACATTTATGAAGGCACCAAAAATACCACAGAGGAATTTCACACTTGAATTACAGAGTCAAACTGATTTTCCCAGGAGAGATAGAGAGCTGAAGGAGCCCTGAAAGAAAAGTCAGAAAGAATCTGTGCATCTGTTCCCAAGTCCACATTCATAGTCCATCTAACTTGTGTATGTAAGCTTTTTAGATTTTTGTCAAATATTTACTAAACTTACAACTGATTGTGTAAGTGATCAAATGGATCATATGCAAATCTGATCACATTATTGAGGAAAACAAAAATTCCTAAACCACCCATATGTCAGATATCATATAGTCTTTGTATCCAAACTAAGAATTTTGGGCAAGGAAACTTGAATCTACAAGATAAAATATGTTTTCTCTGTGGATGCTGTTGTTCAGTGTCTGCCAAGTACATAGCTGGAGAATTCAGATGGTTGTGGTTCTGGGATCTTGGGGATTGTTTCTACCTTCTGGCAAAGAATGTTCTTCCCTATTATTCAAAGGTTCCCATATGACCTGAATGACAGCTAACAGCTGGGTCAAAAGCTATAATTATTTCATCAACTCTTGGTTTCAACCAACTTCTATAACTTGTGGAGTTTTCTGATATCTAACTTCAACCCTTCCTGAACTCCATGCCTGGATTTGCATCTCCCACAGCTGCTCTGCAAGCATCTCACACTCAGGCTATATAGAATACATATCTGACCACACTCCACTTCCAATAGACTCCCCTCCCTGTGTTCCATATAATGGCTAACAGCAACACCAGCCACACAGGCACCCACACTAAAACTGGAGATATCCTTGACCCTCCGCTCTTCTTTCTTATCCTTCCTACCCAAGTAATCCCCTCGTTCTTTCAGTTATGCTGCTTATAATTTCTTTAAATCTTTAACCTGCCCTCTCTTTTTCAACCGCTACTGTCCTCTTTTAGTGTCTCATCATTTCTTGCACTGGTGACTGCTGTCATTTCCCAACTGGCCCTCCAACCTCCTGGTTAATCCCCCATAAATATTCCAAACTGCATTCAGAGCTGTTCCAAAATGCACAATGGATCATGCGTCTCTTCTATTCAAAATGACGATGCCGCATTGCCAACAGGATCAAGCATAAAGTCCCAGGAGAATCACTGAAGACCTTTCACAAGCTGGCCCTAACTTGACTTTCCAACTTTTGTTTCCCATCACTGTGCCCACGCGTGCACCCGTGCGCACACACACACACACACACACACACACTTCCACCATAACATAGTACTCATGCTCCCCTAAACTTGTCATTATCTTTTACATAACAATGTAAATTTTGCATACTTTGTTATTTCTTTTTTCAACGATGCCCTTCATCGGTACCACTCTATTAGTGATTCTTTGTCTACTCAGCCCTCACCTCTTGGGTGGCCCATTTCACCATCCAGAATTGATGGCTAAAGGGAGAAAGAACAATCCACTGGCCAAGATTGTTCTGCACCCTATAGGAACCCTAGGAGAGTGAGCACAGGGAATGTCTGAGAGTAGAGAATGCTCTAGTGTCAGGTCTTTGATTTCTAGGGTGTCCTTCAAAGAAACAATGCTACGTAAAACTGGGAGATTCGTCGTTTTTCATGGTCTCAGAGTAGAAGCTACAGGAGAAGCAGCCGGTCAGTGATTCTCAGAAGTTTTCCTCTCTTCTTCTCACATCTTCTCATCTTCCAGAACTGAGTGACTCTCCTTCCTTACTGTGTATTCATAGCACTTTGTACTTGTCTCTGTCCCAGGGTTTATCATAATATATGTAATGATTTGTTTATGTGTCTGTCTCTCCCATGCCTGTGAGCTGTAGGAGGGCATAGGCCACATCTTATATTCTATCATAAAACCACACAGCTCCAGACATACTGAATTTTGTCTGTTCCCAGAAAACAAGTTTTTTTTCTGTCTTGGGGACTTTGTTCTTGCTGGTGCTTCCAGCAACCCTCACCCTGGCTCTTTCTTCTTATTTGGATTCTAGCTTAAATGCAAGGTCCTCAGAGAGCCCATCACTTTTTGCCTTCCTCAATAATCTCCATCACATCAATCTTTATTTTTTTCCTAGCATTTTTCACTAAGCAAAATTATCTTTACTTTATAAGTTTATTTGCTATCTATCCTACCTATAATGGAAATATACAGGTCCAGTGTATCTGTTTTGTTCACCTCTGTGTCCCAGTGGTTAGCACATAGTAGCAACTCAGAAACTACTGTTGAGTGCGTTATTTTTCCTGTGCTTATTTATATGTTTAATTTTTTTACGAAACTAAAATCATACTATTTATGTATACATTCTACTTTGTTCATTTATTATCATTTATTGAGTTTTTCCTAAAGTTAACTATTCTTTGAGAACATAATGTTTACCTACTCCTCTGTGTGAATGCAGAAAAAAACCTACTCATCTGGGGCACCTGGGTGGCTCAGTCCATCAAGCATCTGCTCAGGTCATGATCCCAAGGTCCTGGGATCGAGCCCCACATCGGGCTCCTTGCTCACCTGGGAGTCTGCTTCTCCTACCCTTCTTCCCCTCCCCAACCCCCTCTCATGCGCACACTCTCTCTCTCAAATAAATGAATAAAATCTTAAAAAAAGAAAAAACCTAATCACCAAACACCATAGGCTTTCCCAAGCCATCCTCCTCCTCAACACTCTGCCTTTGGTGCTGTGGAATGCCTCTTCTTTGTGGCTTCCTCCATTCCTGTGGTGAAGTGAGACCCCCACCTCTGATTCTCATATTCTCTCATTGTTGGTTCCTTCTCCATCCATGGGTCTGTTGACTCTTGCACTCTCTAAATGTATAAGTTCCATCTTGTCCATCTGGGCTCATCCCTCCCTTTGCAATTTCGCTCTCATCAATGATCCCTTAAATCTCTATTGCCAGCCTTTCCACAAGCTTCTCTTCCACATTTCCATGTAGATACTTTTCTGTCACTTCCAGATCAATATGCTCACAATTGGATTCAAAACATGCCCTCTTCCAAATCAGTTCCTTTTCTTGAACCTTCTATTTCTGTTAATAGAACCACAATCCTTCCAGCCATTGTAGCTCAAGCTAAGTTGTCATCTTTGATTGACTTTCCTCATTCACACATTTGCTAAATCTTTTTTTTTTGTTTTGCATAATGAATATAATTTTATTGCTTTTCTCTGATTATATAAGTCATATGTGTTCCATGTAATGATTCAAACGTTCAGAAAACTAAAAGGAAGAGGGTAAAAATTTTACAAGGAACCCCAACCCTCTAACTATAATGTTCATCATTAATAATTTGGAAGCCAATTTTTTGTGAATCTTTTATTTCAGATAGAAAAATGATAGATGATATCTGGATAGATAAATAATTTTACATAAATAATAGGCTAATTAAATCTTAAAAATAAAAACCATGGAGAGTTGCAAAAATTGTGGCTTCATTTAAATTCGTATGATGAACAACTTCAGCCCTCAGTCTTGTCAGTCTTACCTCTATGAAGGCATATATAATCTCATGTGCAAAAATGAAAAATGTCTATGTTTTAGGCCTTTTGTGAATTTGAAGCCTGGACCAAATGGTGCCCCTGTGGAATTGGGACCTTATTTTATTCATCTTTTTATGCCCCATGGAGACCTCATGGTACATATGGAGCAATTTTTTGCTCTGTGAATGATCAATGGCATCAACAAATATCTTTTAATACCTACTCTACACAAGCCACTGCTAGCTATATGAGAGGTACACACATGAATAAGACATTCCCCTTGTTTTTGAGGAAATTTATATCCATAATCTTTCCCAAAAAATGTCACTATAACCTCCATAAACTTCACTCCCTCCCACCTATCTTCATGCCTGTGAAGGGTTCCTTTTGGTTCTCTATGGGTTTTGTGTAGAACCTAAAGTCCCCGGTCTTGCTCCCAACATGCTCTTTGAAATATGAGAGGAGATGCAAAAAAGAAAGGAGATCTGAGAGAACTGATTTAAAAGGAATGAACGTTGTTTGTTTTTTTAAAACCTGTTTTGTAGGTTGATGGCTCTTGATCACTGTAGGATGGCCACCGTGGGATCCCTCAAACATTGCAAGAGCTCATCTTGGTCATATAATGATTTTGGCTATAATCTGCTGCCTTCTTTTCAAAGGATGCAGCTATTCTGCAGAGGCTTCTGTCTGATCTCAGCCATATTTCTAGGCTCAAAGTGGTGGGACACCATTCATGTGAAAGCACCATGGGAGACTTAAAAGCATCATGTGGATCTTCAGGATAATCTAAAGTGTATTCCTAGCAGATGTCCAAGGCAGAAGATGCTCATTTGTTACATGTAAGGGAGCAGTGAGATTTATTTTTACACATTCACTGGCCTGAAAGGAAGAACACTTGGGGCCATCACATTCTAGCAATCTCCATTACAGCAAAACAGTCTTAGAAGAAAGACATGCCTGTTCTGCACTCGAAGATCATAATCTCTCCTTTAGTTTTTGCAAATACTTTTCAAAAAGTTTAAAATTTTATGAAGCAATATATGGCATGAAAGTCTTAGAGAAAATGCTAGCGTGGAGAACATGTCAGTCATTTTTAAGAGCAGATGTCCACCACTTCTCTCTTTGGGGAAGCAGCCCATTAAGCCGCATGCTGCTGAATCATATGTGACAAAAAAGTTCAGTCAGCCCAGTTTATTTTGGCTTGAGAGTCAGCAGCCATGAGTGGGCAATGGCTGGTATTTCTGGATCTGCTGTTGCTTCTACTTTAGAGACTGTTGAGTCAGACCTGACTGAACTTACAGACATCTCTGGTTCTGCTGCACACATGTGCCTCTTCATGGCCCAACTGCTGGTGATCTATAGCATCCTGGTAATTTGTGTTTTAAAATTGCACACCTACCTGCACAGATGTAAAATCAGCACCAAGCAAAATAAGCTTACCCTCGAATCTTTGTATTCTGTGTTCTTCCATAGAAGACTAAACACCCAGGTGCTGATCCATTTATTATATAGCACATGTCATCTCTGTGGGTGACAGCCACATTCATCAAAGCTCCAATCCCTCGAAAGGGATAGTGTTCAGGAAATATTTGAACGGCTATCAGAGAATTCATCCTTGCCTTACGGCTTTTCTAAAACGTAATAAAAATTCTGTTTTCAATCAGAATCTTCCAAAGAATGCAGACCTCACTTCTCCGATTTCTTGGAGAAGCCAAAGCAAACATCAACTATTATAATTTCTATATTTTAGCTTCAAGTGCCTCACTTAGTGTCATCCTGTTGACTTCCTTTCGGATGTTGTCCACACAGGATTTTACTCAAGATAGGTTCTGCTCTATATTTGTACTTTGAGTCACATACCTTTGGAGTGTTTGAGCTTGAAATGTTGTTAGATCTCCTTACTTCTTTGAAAGTGAAGAAATAAAAGCTGGAAAAGAGCAGGGTCATCCTAGATACACTCTAATGAATGGGAAATTTGAGACCAAAATGACCTGTACAAAAAAGCAAAATACAAACAAAAATATACAACAAAACAAAAAATTAAGCATGTTTAGTTATCTAATAACATTTAATATCTATAATAACCTAAAAATAATCTCACTTGCCCAACATTTTAGAGTTTACACAATGTTTTCACATCAGTTGCTTCAATTCTCACAACTGCTCTAGAAACAAATTTTTTGTCCTAAACAAATGAGGAAATGAGCACTCAGAGTGGCCAGAACACTTGCAAAGGTCAAGATTTGAGGTCTGCACAGGCACTCAGGTCCAAAGGTTCTGATTCCCAGAACCTTTGCTTTGTGAAATGATTCTATTCCAACAGTAAGCAGCACTGTCCACAAACCAACTTAAAAATCTAAATAGATTTGCTTTTCCAATTGGTCCGAAATTTTCCAAACTTAGCTTAACCAGCAAAATTGTCCTAATGTCCCTAGAAGTGGGTCCAAAGCCATGCATCCATAAGATGACATCTGTCAGCATAATCAGAATGGGATTAAATTACTATACTATTTTTTTGGTCCCTAAACTGGTTTGCTCCCAGCAGCTTCCATCCTCAGGAGTATTCAAGTCATATGACTGCCTCTTCCCAAAGAGAGATCGGTATTGTGCATATTTGTTCAAAAACAACTGTTGCTGTTGTTTCTGTGGTACTGGAATTAATTATGTTGGAGTGTTTTCTTTTGATTGTCTCCTTTTCTATATTTAATGGAGCTGGGAAAAATAAAACTCAATTTTCCTTTTTCCCTCACAGAAACCCTTTCCACGTTTTCTAAAACAAGTAAGATAATAAAAGAAAGGCACAGTGTCAGGGAAGATGTGGGGTTTTATACAAAAGACCTTTTGAGTCTCCTTGACAGACTTCTCCCTTCTCTCCCCTCCCCTTCCCTTCCAGGCTCTTCCCTTTCACAAGAGCACTTTAGGTCATGAGGACAGGACTCTGCAGCAGATAAAAGTAGAACGAAGACAGTAAGTCTTCCTTTCTCTTCTTTCTCTGACTTCTTCATTTGCATAAATTAAAACCCGTCATAAACTGACTTCTTTCCTTTGGCATGAAAGTAAGTTCTTCAAGTACTCATTAAATGCCCAGTCATCTCATCCTGTTTTCAGCTTCCTTTTTGTCCCTCAACTTCTCATAGATATCTCTTGTCAGACTAGTAGGATTTTTTTTTTTTCTGTGAAACCTGAATTGGTAACCTTGGAAAGTCTGAATTGCATCCAAAAGGAATTCATCACTGAGTGGGGGTGACTTTGACTTTCATGAAAATGAATGCTCCGAAATCATCAGCTTTAGAAAATAATTCATTATATTTTTTTTTGGTGGTGGGGTGGATAAAGTACCTTTCATAAAAGCACCTCTTGTATAAGTATCCTGCATGACCTATCTCTTATGAAAGAAAATGTTAAGACAGTCAGCTATTTAGAAACATTGTGCGTGAAAGCTTTTATGCTGACTTTCAGTGAGAACAAGATGAATCATGAATACTTAAAATTCTTTCCCCATGGTTCTGCTTGAATCCTAGTTCAATTGTTTCAGAGTGTTCACCTGGGAGACGCTGTATACAATATGGGTTTGGGAGTTGGAGCTTCCAAAAGTTGTCGAGCTTAGTGGCCAGTGGGAATGTAATTCCCTGGAAATTTCATCTCAGAACTCTCCTGTTTCATTATTTGGGCAGATACTTTCATGTTTCTCTTCTCCCAAGGCAAAAGAATACTGACCACTAGCCTCAGTATGTTGAAGGTTAACAAAAGTTCTTTAAGATTTTTCCTTAATTTAGAAAAATTACATAAAACAACCAAGGATAAAATGCACACATCTAGCACCCAGCTTAAAATAATTTTAAGATTTTGCAAAATTTGCTTTAGATCTTTTCATGTTAAATACATGAATAAAGTGGGGATTAAGTAAAAATCCTCTTTTTTACTCCTACTCAATTGTATTCTTCTTTCTCTCTCTCTAGAGGCACACACTTTCATAAATTTGGGATATAATCTCCCAGTCCACATTTTTATATCTTTACTATCTTTATTTTTTTTAATTTTTTAAAATTTTATTATGTTATGTTAATCACCATACATTATATCATTAGTTTTTGATGTAGTGTTCCATAATTCATTGTTTGCATATAACACCCAGTGCTCCATTCAGTACATGTCCTCCTTAATACCCATCACCAGGCTAACCCATCCCCCCACCCCCCTCCCTCTAGAACCCTCAGTTTGTTTCTCAAAGTCCATAGTCTCTCATGGTTCTTCTCCCCCTCCGATTTCCCCCCCTTCATTTTTCCCTTCCTGCTATCTTCTTCTTCTTCTTCTTTTTTTTTTCTTAACATATAATGTGTTATTTGTTTCAGAGGTACAGGTCTGTGATTCAACAGTCTTACACAATTCACAGTGCTCACCATAGCACATACCCTCCCCAGTGTTTATCACCCAGCCACCCTATCCCTCCCACCCTCCACCACTCCAACAACCCTCAGTTTGTTTCCTGACATTAAGAATTCCTCATATCAGTGGGATCATATGATACATGTCTTTCTCTGATTGACTTATTTCACTCAGCATAATACCCCCTAGTTCCATCCACGTCATTGCAAATGGCAAGATTTCATTCCTTTTGATGGCTGCATAATATTCCATAGTATATTTACTATCTTTAAACATTATATAATATTTGAAGCAGATAATTCTAACTGCCCACCTAATCATTGTCACTTTGCCTTCTACCATTCTATCAGAACCCTGGTCCTGTCCAGGAAGCAGTGGGTCAGGGAGGTCTACACACACATGCACATGCACACCAATGTCTGGTGCAGCTGAGTAGAGGGATAGGTAGGAAAGAATGTGACCTAGCTTGGGTCAAGAAGTATTATACAGAGGGAACAAGATGGCGGAGGAGTAGGAGACCTGGATTTCGTCTCCTCTCAGGAATTCAGCTGGATAGGGATCAAACCATTCTGAACACCTACAAACTCAACAGGAGATCGAAGAAAAGAAGAGCAACAACTCTCTCATCAGAAAAGCGACCACTTTCTGGAAGGTAGGACGGGCGGAGAAGTGAATCCGAGGCGATATTCGGGAGGATAGACGGCGGGGGAGGGGCCTCCGTCGGCCGCTTCTGGCAAGTGATAGAACCACGGAGCACAAAATCGGAACTTTTAAAAGTCTGCTCCGCCGAGGGACGTCACTCCGGTGGCTAAGCGGGGGGTGGAACCCTCCGGGACAGTGTGGTCTCAGGACCCTTGGGGTCACAGAAAGACCGGGGGTGCCTGAGTGCGGCAGAGCTCCCAGGTATCGGAGCGGGGA
>NC_138374.1:57470565-57491663 GCF_054177405.1 Leptonychotes weddellii
GAAAAAAAAAAGAAGAAGAAGAAGGTAGCGGGAGGGGAAGAATGAAGCGGGGGAAATCGGAGGGGTGGACGAACCATGAGAGACGATGGACTCTGAAAAACAAACTGAGGGTTCTGGGGGGAGGGGGTGGGAGGATGGGTTGGCCTGATGGTGGGTATTGAGGAGGGCACGTTCCGCATGGAGCACTGGGTGTTATGCATAAACAATGAATCATGGAACACTTCATCTAGAACTAATGATGTAATGTATGGGGATTAACATAAGAATAAAAAATAAATAAATAAATAAATAAATAAATGTATGCAAATAAAAAAAAAAGTATTATACAGAAGGTTAGAAAGTGAGGTTTCTAGGAAAACCATTGTTTTCTTGGTAAAGGGATATATTCAGATTCATATCTGAGGCATGGATGCAATATGTGACATGGAAGCTACCATCTTGTCATCTTGGGGATGGAAGAGATGGAGATAGAAGGAGCAACAAGCCTTGAAAAAAGATACTGGCTGCAGGTTTGAGCCCCTCTAAAAATAATTTTTCGAGTCCTCCAGCAAAGGTGGACTAATTAAACATATTTAGACACGTACATACCCTGTTCCCCTTCTGGACCAGACCTGGTTAATTGTACAAGTGTCGTATCTCTCACTTTGTGGGATTTGACTGATGGCACCTTGGAACCACTTCATCTGGATCACTTGAACAACCTGTTTTTTCACTCAAATTATGTTTGACCTCTATCCACTTGATACAAATATATAGTTTATTTACTTTTAAATTTATTTTCCACTCACTTTTTTCCCATGGATATTTAGATTGTGTCTATCATTTCACCATTACCAATGATGTTGTTCTGCACGGCTCTACAGACTCATTTGCACAAGAGTTTCTCTAGGATGTATGTTAGATGTAGACTTTAATGAATCTTTTTGAGATTCTTAATTTGGGTCTAGGTGGTTTTTTGAAAATAGAATTATTTGTGAATTAAGAGGCAGGTGGGTAATGGCAGTCTCTGGGACTCTTTAAACTATATGATGTCATATTTCCTTTTTTTTTTTAACCATATTTATTAAGCTTCTGACAAAAGTGGAAACCAAAATTTAAAAATATACAGAAACAGTAGTAACTGAGTAAAAAAGATTTTGATTTCCAACAGCTTTATGACAATTCCTTCTGTTACTCCCCTTTTGGTCATGAAACTCTACATCAGGATTTTTCAACCAGGGTATAAATGGGGCTAGAGCATTCTTTGTTGCAGGGCCTATCCTGTGCATTGTAGAATGTTTGGTAGCCTCTCTGCCCTCTATTCACTAGATGTCATTAGCACACTCCTCCCCAGTTGTGACAACCAAAAATAACTCTAGACATCACCAAATGTCCCTGGGAGTGAGGGAGTGCAAAATCACCTGGTTAAGAACTACTGCTCTACAGCAGTTAATTTTTGTGGTACTTAGGATCAATACGAACAAAGAATCCCATGGAGGCAATGGCAGACCACGTAATTTTTTTAATGGTAATTTTCAGCCCAATTAAGAAACCTACTACAGTACTGGTTTTAGTAAACCTGTATTTCCAGCCCTTAAGTTGGGGAAATTAATGTTGGGTATTTATAAAACCTTTGTAAAATAAACATATAAGGAATAATAATAATATAATTACATTTATACTGTGCAGAGAATTTTCCTAAATGTGTTAGATATGCCTGCTTGTTTAATCTTCACAACCTACTTGTAATATAGGTACTATTTTATACCCATTTGGCAGATGAGAAAACTGAGGTGCAAGAAGGTTAAGATTTGTTCAAGGTATGTGCAATTACCACCATGTTATAGATGAATAAATTGAAACAGAGACTGAGAAAGCTAACAAGGATCTCATAGTATTAAACTCTGAGGTGATAGTCAACGTGGATTAATATGGTTACACGCATGAACATGATACAAATTAAAACTATTTACTGTTAAAGCTACTTAACATTAGGGATATGGATCTCTTAAGAGGAATTTAGTTATCTCTTTTGCAAATATAGAAAAATTAGAATTTGTAATTTGTCATTAGAAGATTATATTTATGTCTAAGTTCTAACAATTTTAGAATTTGAAAAATTCTAACAATTTTTCAATTTTCTTCCTTACGCTTTCCTCCCTAACCCCTCACATTTTTTCCAGTAAGGATTTAGGTAAGACACCTAACGGGATGTATAAAGCTAACTAACTATAATATGATATATTATACTTATAATATATGATAAAAACTTATGGGAACATAAGATGGATTCAGAAATGATAACAAAACACATCCTAGAAGGACACACACATTGCCATGAGAAGACTGTACATGAGAAATTGGCTCTCTCTCAATGGAAGCTTGGTCAGTTACACAGTTCTGAGGGCCCATTAGAGAAAAACAAACCCATTACTCAGAGGAAGTACACTGTTTTTGGTGCTAAGATCAGACAGGAATTTCTCCTATCATGCTTGTCAAAGTTACTTGGTGCACAGTGTTTTGAACGGCATCCTCATCAGCATTCCAACAAGAAATCCAGGGTTGAGTTTTCCGTCTGGGTAAGCCCAGTTCAGGAAAGCATGCTGTCAATTATGCGTTGTCCTTTTCATGCTGACTATATTTTGATTCTCTCATGAAGAAATCTAGAGACATCAAAATATCTAAGTATACAAGAATTTTATACATGATCCCAACCTGATTGTATTTTTTTTCCGGATTCTTTGGAATCTTCATTAATTTCCATTTGACACCCCTATTATAAATATTCAGACAAGTAAACTTATTTTGAAATGTACTTTCTTTTTTTTTATTTTTTTTTAAAGATTTTATTTATTTATTTGAGAAAGAGAGAATGAGAGAGAGCACATGAGAGGGGGGAGGGTCAGAGGGAGAAGCAGACTCCCCGCCAAGCAGGGAGCCCGATGCAGGACTCGATCCCGGGACTCCAGGATCATGACCTGAGCCGAAGGCAGTCGCTCAACCAACTGAGCCACCCAGGCGTCCTGTACTTTCTTTTTTAAGTTTTGAAAATTCCTGGTTGTGCCTGTTCTCCCGAAGCTACTATATTGAGCCATCGTAGGGTCACGGTGGTTTGTGCTACTAACCTAATAGCGATCTATGTAACTTTATTTGCCAAGCCTGCTCAGTTGCTTATATTCTGTAAGGCTCAAGGCACTTTATAAATTAATAATTTTTAAAAAGCCTACAATAATAGTTGCAAAACCAGCAAAACCCGGAGTGGGCAGATTTCACTTTCTGTTCCAAATTGCTAGCATAGGTCTATTAACAACCAGAACAATGGTGAGGGTTATAATGGTTTTTCGTGCATTACATCTTTAAAAGAAGATTCAGCAGGATAGGTCGAGGGGGAAATAGCTGAAACTTCGAGTTCCTGTTGTAATTCAGAAAGTCCTAATATTTATTATTAGTAATATTAATATTATTATCATCATTATCATTACAAATAGTGAAAGTAGGAATGCATAAATAAAGTCTGCCCCAGGGGCAGCCTGAAGCTATATTCCAGCAAGTTACTGTGCTTCAGTATTATGAGAATTTTTATCCATCATCAATAAAAAATGAACATAGCATTATTATGGCAGTTCCACAGTCAAGACTGTTCTACTATTACATCTCTTAGTAAAAGGGTGATAACACTCTCCATTATACAATGTCAACTCATCCACCTTTCGGACATTAAAGTATAATGTACAATCTTTACATGGATTCTTCCCTAGTGAAGTCACATTTCCATGAACTTGGGGCAAGGACACAATGGGGTTAAATTAACTGTGGGCAGAAAGTAAAGTAAATTACATTTTTTATAAACCAATAGCAGCCCTGAGCTACCTCCATTCCTTTTTCAGAAAGGAATGAAGTAGAAATAAATTTGACAAAATAAATATTTTACAGAGCAGGCCTATGCTCACCAGTGGTGGAATTATGCCAGATCTATGCCCTTGATGCTCCGCTGGGCACAATCTCTGGAACCACGTATGAAGCACATACTTCCCTAGCCCCAAACTCTCCGGTACCACGGATATGAGTAAGCAGTCTGAGCAGACTGTCTGGCTGTGGCAGCCATCTTTCCAGCAGCATGGCAGTTGGGATTGAGTTCTCAGTACATCAAAGTCCCCCTCTTTATATGCTGATTTTTTTCTTCCCCTAAGCCCTTTTAATTTTATTTTATCCTTTCTCTAAAGCTAACTGCTCTTGCTTATAGTCAGCAACGGGATATAAAGCCTTCACAGGTAACTGACTAAAGCATCCGTGTGGGGAAATTTAAGAAGCCCAAGATATAGAATAGAAGACTCCAGTCAAGCCCAGCTCTGCCCCTTCTTAGATGTCTTACTTGGGGAAAATATCTTTCCTACTTTTTTAGTAGATAGTTTTAAGGGTATCTGCCCAGCTCAAAATAATTCCCACTTCTCTGGGAAGCCATGCCTGTCTTGTCTGCATACTCCTTACCCATAGCTAATTGAATTTTATCCATCAGATTTTCTCCCCCAGCAGAGTTGATAAGAGGTAAGCTGTGAAAAGCTTCTTTCTGCCATGTGAGGAAAGCAGGAAAAGCTGATCTGCAGGAAGAAAATAACATGGTAGAAAGGAAGAGAAGAACAAATAAGGAAAGGAAGACGGAATCTTAATGCTTCTTAACCTAACATAGGGAAGGAGGGAAAGTCATCTTGGCAGCATTCCTATCCTACAGTCTTCATTTAGATCTTACCTGAGATTTGGCTGCACACCTCCCCTCTGATTCTATGAGACACCCTATGTCTTAGTGCTGGAGTGTTTTCTATTGTTTTTCTAGATTTTTGGGGTCTTTGTGACCTGTGACCACAAAAGTCCTAAGACACTCTTTGAGGTCTTGACTTTTCTTTTTCTACCACGGAACTAAAATTCCTGACCCACTCTCATCATGGGTTTGTGGAAAGGGAAAGTGAGTTCATGACAACATTCTTTTTTGTTAACCATTTACAAGCTCATTCCTTTGGCCAATAAGTATTTACTGGGCATCCACCATGTGTCTGACACTAACCTAGACATAAGGACAGAGCACTGAGCAAAAAAATAAATAAATAAAATAAAAAATAAAATAAAATAAAATAAAGCATTGCCAAATGGAATATATATTCTGGAGGAGGGAAATATAAAGTGAAAATTTAAAAAGCAGGTAAATATATTGTATGACAGGTAATAAAAGGAAATTTTAAAAAGTAGTGTAAAGGTGGCAGGGAGTGAAGGAGGTGAAGGGTTGTTATTTTAGGTAGATTGGTTAGAGAAAACCTCAATAATGCAATAACATCTGAGACATGAGGCAAATTAGGGAGTGAAATAGGGAGCCATCTGGAGAACAGCATTCCAGAAGAGGGAAAAGAAATGCAAAAGCCCAGAGGAAGGTGTTGACGTATTACACTTGGGGAACAGAAAGAAGACCAGAGTGACATGGTAGAAGATGGGATCCAGGAGTGGGTGCTACACTATGGTAAAAACTTCTAACTTTATTCTGAGTGAGGTGGAAAACTATTAGAGGTTTTGAGGAGAGACTTGACATGATTTGACTTCCATTTTGAAAGGATGCTGCATGAAGAACAGAGAGTCAAGGGAAAAGTGAAGCAAGGAAACTTACCTGGAGCCACTGCAGTGGTCCAGGAGAGTGATTTGGGTGGCTTGGATAAGAACGGTGGCTATAGAGGAATAAAGAAGAGCCAGATTTTCATTTGATTTGAAGGCAGATGCTGCAGGGCTTGCTGATGGTTTCAAAATGGGTTTGAGAGAAGATGGGGATAAAGAAAGAGTAAAGATTTTGGCCAAATAGACCAATGGAGCTGTTGCTGATGAGCTGGGGGAAGATTACAGGATCAGAAGTTACTGAAGTGGGGAAAAAGAAGCATTTCATTTTGGATATGGTAAAATTTAAACAACAATTAGACATCTAAGTAGAAAAGTGAAGTAAGAAGTAAGGACTAAGATATAGAGTTTGGAGAGACTTCTAGACTGGAGATCTGGTTTATATTCTTGCCCCAACTCTATCCTCCAACCCCCTTTCACCTCCAGAGGAGCTTCCCACTTGGGCCTACTAAAAGACTGATGTTTTCAGTTGGTGGATTAAGAATTATGATTATAGATGGCATGATATTTTAATATCAAAGGGTTTGGAAAGGAAGCAAGAGAATTTTTTAAAGCCCCAATTGACTTTCTTGGCTTTCTGTAATTAATTTGGGTGAACATAGCTTTTATCTTTGAATAAAATACTATCAGCAGCAAAACATTTTATATCTATAAATATGCTTATTGAAAACATTTGGAACTTCTGAGTCAGAAAATAAATATAGAGATCATTGTAATAATATTTAACAAATTATTCTTTGATGCATGAAATGTTGGATGAGCATATCCGTCATTGAACATTTATGCTGAGAACAGCTTAATAAGGCTAAGACTAATAAAATTCAGTCCCTGCCTTGAAGGGGCTTAGAGCAGAGAGCCTGAAATCTGGCATATTCCTAAGGTCAACTCAGAGCAAATGGTAAGTTTGCAAAATCTATTGTTGGTCAATTTCCACTACGATATTCAGAATTTAATTTATCCTTATAGCACATCCACTTTCCAAACCAATGTGTAAGCCAGAGAAATTGTGTAGCAGGGCATACCCCGAAAATACATGCAAGCAAAAAGAACTTATATTTGAGATGTGGAATATAGCTGAAAACCATGAAAGCAATGCAGTTTGGTGTAAAGAACACAAAAATAGAGCCAACTACCTAATCCCACTTAGCAGGTAACTTGTCCACTGTGTCATATATGATAAATTCATTTATATAGAACACTTCAATACCTCATTGATGCAAGAGAGCAATTATCCCACACCAAAGTCTCAGAAATTTCTATCTTCAATCCTTCAAACCTTCTTCATTACTTTATGCAGCTTTTTTTTAATCCTTATTTTCATGGGGTTTACCTACCCAACTCCAAAATATTTTAATGTATAATTATCACACATGGCACTCAGGAGCCCAGTAAACACTAATTGCACACCAACTGTGCTACACACTAGTAAGACAAAGAACAACATGCAGCCATTCTCTTCAAGCATGGAGAACCATATACACATAATACATTACAGAAATTGTAAAGGTGAATTTTTGCATGAGATATTATGAAAGCCCAGGAAAAAAAGGCACTTATCAATCCAAGAGGGTTGGTGAAGTCTTGCTTAGGGAGCCTTAGAGGAAAAGTAGGAGTTCCCCGGGCCAAGGGACAGGAAGATCATGGGCTGGAAGGAAGATCATTCCTGTTAGATGCAGCAATAAGAAACAACAATGAGCCAGTTCCATGAGATTAACTGTTGTTAGAATATAAATTTTGAGACAGAAAATCATGAGAGTTGCAGTTGGAGGGATAGACTAGAGCCCAATCATGGGGGCTTGATGTATGAACTTAATTCTGCTCTTGCTAGGGAGCCATTCTTCCCTAAGTCAACATAAATTCCTTTTTTTTTGGAAGGAGGCAGGGGTGGGAAGAGCATGTCAAACAACCAAGAACTAAATAAATGATTTTATACAACTGTAGAGGCTTCTTTTTTTACTGTTTCCTGATGCCTGGAGAGAAATGATGCAAAAGCCAGGAAAATAAATATTATGGAAATTAATTAATTAGGATATTGCTTGTTGTATTTAGAAGTCATGAGAAATAATGATACATGCTATAAGCATCTTTGAGATAATTATTAGAGATTACAATCAGAAAGCATAAATATTAAGTCAGTGACCTCTGGGGTCTCTTGTAACAGTTGCAAAATTCCAATATTATGACCTTGCTTTTTTTTTTTTTCTCATGTCTGAGGAATTGCCAGAGGGGAAGTATCTCTAAAGGAAGAATTAAGAACTCAAGTCTCAGCTTGTGTTGCAACATCTCTTTGTTCTTAGAGCTCACTTCATAGCAAACAGTGGGCTTCTCAGAAATGATTTCAAATTCCAGGAAAGTACATTATAGAATTCAGGAGATCAGCCAGACAAAAGCTTATAAGAAAGATGCAGATGACATAAAAATATTAATTTAAGTAATACAACCATGCTTACTCTCAGTATATAAGGATAGATATATAAGCAAATACATTAACTACACCTCACTAGTGCTTTGTATGATGTGTCTGATTCTGTGACTATATATTCACTAATACACATATTTTTGATCTGGTACATTTCCATTTAAAAAATCATTCCGCAAATCCTATAATTATAGAGATTGCTGACAAGTGCTATTTGAAAACTCTTTGTAGTCCAGGTTACTTACCATCATGTTGGATAAAAATAGGCAAATGACATCTGTTCCCTTTTAAGAAATAGAGTTCCTGGCTTCATCAAACCTAATTAACTGGTTAGAGTAGCCATCCATAAAAACGGGGGCTAGCACTTCAGGGCCCATTAGCATCGCCCCATGAAGTTGTTCTCCTTAGCTGGCTGATTTTTCTCTTTCTAAGCCTAAGGATCCTGACCCTGAATATGTGGTAGGTCCCATTCAAGTTTCCTTTTACCTTTAATTCTGTAAGTGTTAGAGTAAGTTGCTAATGAGGTTAAATAATGGGCTGAAGTCCTGGGCAGATTTTTCATTATTGTTGTTGTTCTGTGAGTTCATGCCTTGACCCAGTTAATTCCATCAAAATTAAGATGATGGTCAGTTGTAGTTTATAAGTTATCTTCTAAAAAACACATTCTAACTTAAAAACAGAAATGCAAACACTGAATTTTAAACATTTGTCTCATAGAATACCAATTCTCAAAAAAGGATTCCTTGAAAAACAAAGGAGGGGGGGCTCCTAGATTAACACTTGCATGTTTCATGTTGACTTTACATTTCAAGGTCAACATTTTAAAAGTTGCATGGATGGCTCACTCAGGAAGACTCCTAACCATTAGCAAATTAAAAGTTCGAGAATTCTAGCAGTTATTTATTTAACAAGAATAATCAAGCTCATCTGATCAAGGAAGGTTTATTTTATAAAATATATTGCTATTCCATGGAATTCCACAATTTTAGAAATAAGAGATATTAAATCAGAATTTTAGAGTCCACAGTGTTCAGAATTTATTCATTTTATATCTACAACAAATCCCATTTGACAGATAACTTGAGGGTCATGGATACCATTCCAAGACTGGCTTACTCCACTTGCAGAACTCTAAGTGGCAATAAGGTTTCCTTATTTCCATTCTAAATCATCTCTTTGTTACCAAGAATTCTTGGTTAGTTGCTCAGAGATATTCTCCACTACTTTATCTGGAGGTACAATGTACTTTCTATCAGATTTGGAATAGGTGCATAGTTATAACTCGATCTAATAACAAATTTCCAATACAAGCAAAATAAAGCAAAGCTTACATTTTTACCACACGAAGAGTTCCAAAATCATAGTAATAAGAGGTAAAATATAATAGTAGGCATTACAAATGTCATAATAAAGCTTGCCAAGATAAATCCTCATAGAGATGAGAAAAAGAATAGAGAAGAAAATAGGTAAGCAAAACTGAAACCATGAGTCCAGATTCAGGTTGTATGTAGCAGTTACTGATAGAAAGTTAAAAAGATATTAGTACCAAAATGAGAATCATTACCTGAAAACAGAGGCTAGGGTAGAGTGACCCTGCTCATCAAAAAATAAAGCTGGGCATTGGGGCTGAGAGGGGGGAGCAGACAAGTAATGCTGCCTTATACCTGGAACTATAGCATATAAGAATGAGGGAAGACAATGACACACTTTCAAATGAAAGAATAATTCCTATCTACCAAGAGCAAGAATCTATAAAACATAAATATACATAAGTGATATAAGCCCAAGGGGAGATGAAACAGACTGAACAACAGACTGGAAATGAAAAATATAACCATTAAAATTAAGACTAAAACAACATCCATGAGATGAAACAATTCTAAAGATGAAGCAACACTGGGGAGAAAGAGAGAATTAATGAATTTGACAGTGATACTGATAATGCACAAAGAATATATCACAAAGAGCAAACCAAACTTCTAAAGAATAAGGAAAAGCAGGTAAGAAATGTGGATGGCTCATTTGAGAGGCTCCAGAATATGAGAATAAAAGGAGTGGGGAAAAAACAATATCTGAACAGATATAGCTATGATTTTTCAAAAAGGTAAGAAAGACAAACATGTTCATAGCAAACTGTTAAGTTTGAGAAGTGTGCAAAATAAGCATAAAGCTAGAACTGAAATATTCAAGAATCCTAATCCTAAATAATAATCCTAAAAGCTGGAGGCAAAATACTCTCTGCAGAAAATGGCATTTAAACAGTCAGATTTCTCTTTTCCCCAGAAGACAGTGGAGTTAAATGTTTAAGGTGCTGAGGACAATAACTGTGACCTAGAATTTTATACCCAGTTAAACTGTAAGAGTGAAAGAAAATGAAAACATTTTCTTGATGATTACAGCTTTGTAATAGAGCTTGAAGTCCGGAATTGTGATGCCACCAGCTTTGCTCTTCTTTTTCAACATTCTTCTGGCTATTCGGGGTCTTTTCTGGTTCCATACAAATTTTAGGATTAATTATTCCATTTCTTTGAAAAAAGTGGATAGTACTTTGATAGGGATTGCATTAAATGTGTAGATTGCTCTAGGTAGCATTGACATTTTCACAATATTCGTTCTTCCAATCCATGAGCATGGAATGTTTTTCCATTTCTTTGTGTCTTCCTCAATTTCTTTCATGCATATTTCATAATTTTCTGAGTACAGATTCTTTGCCTCTTTCTTTAGATTTATTCCTAGGTATCTTATGGTTTTGGATGCAATTGTAAATGGGATCGACTCCTTAATTTCTCTTTCTTCTGTCTTGTTGTTGGTGTATAGAAATGCAACTGATTTATGTGCATTGACTTTATATCCTGCCACTTTACTGAATTCCTGTATGAGTTCTAGCAGTTTTGGGGTGGAGTCTTTTGGGTTTTCCACATAAACTATCAGATCATCTGCCAAGAATGAGAGTTTGACTTTTTCTTTGCCAATTTGGATGCCTTTTATTTCTTTTTTGTGTGATTGCTGAGGCTGGGACTTCTAGTGTCAATTTTTGCTTTATACAGGTAAAGACTATATTTTTAGTTGCACACACACTCGTGATTCTTACATATTTCTTGTGAATTCTTCTTCTTTCATTATTTTCTGTCTCCATTCAATTCTTCTTGCCTTAAGTTCTGTTTTATCAGATATTAATAATTCCCTTCCAGTTTTGTTTTTGTTAATGTTTATATGGCATTTTTATAAATATAAATTTATATATATAAATATAAATTTGACACAAACAGAAAAATAGCATACATTGTTTATGGATCCATACATAGGTAGAAATAGTCAAAGATAGTCATAGAGAATACCACTTTGTAATGGCAAACTAGCAATTTGGATAAATACACCCACAGAGAAAATCTGTATGTATGTATATACATATTTTAGAAGAGACAGGTGAGAATTTGTGGGTCAAAGAAAAAAATCAAAAGGAAAAGTATAATATATTACTGTATTTTGAATTAATGACAATAAAAAGACTATATATGAAAACTTGCCTCCTGCAACTAAAGTCATGTCAGAGAGACATTTTTAGCATTAATTAATGTATGCATATCGGAAAAGAAAGAAAGCTGAACATCTGTGAGCTAAACACCCATTTAAAGAAGTTAGAAAAAGTAAATTAAATTTATAGAAAGGAAATAATAATGACAAAAGCAGAAACTTTAATGAAACCAGAAAAAAAGAAAAGCACTCTTCAACTCATTATTTGAGGCCCAAATCATAGCAATTAAAAAAACAACAACAACAACAAAAAAAAAAAAACTGGGGCGCTGGATGGCTCAGTCAGTTAAGCATCTGACTTTTGATTTCGGTTCAGGTCATGATCTCAGAGTCATGCTTTTGAGCCCCGCACCAGATTCTGCACTCAGCAGGGAGTCTGCTTTTTTCCCCCTCTCTCTCTGTCCCTCCCCCCCACTCTCTCTCTCTCTAAAATAAATAAAATCTAAAAAACAAAACAAAAAACAACTAAGATATCAAAAGAGAAAAAAATACAGGCCAATTTTACTTAAGATAGATGCAACTGAAATCTTGCACCACATAAATGAAGTACATTACAAAGAATCTGACTTATTCCAGGAATGCACGGTTGTTTAACATGGAACACTAGAAGTGAAGTCACCATATGTACAGCATATAGAGAACATATTATGATCATCTCAATGCAGAAAATTTATTTGTTAATATTTATTATCTGTGGTAGGCTGAAAAATGCCCCCCAAAGATGTTGAAAAAGAAAAGCAAAGCTGGTCTTTAATTTTTCTAAAATTTTCTAAATTTTCTATGCACAGATATTTTACATATTTAATTTAGTACAGATAACTTCCATTTACTCCTCACCCAGATTTACCAATTGTCAGTACTTTTCAGATACACACACAGACATATGTATTTATGTGTAGTCTATCTGTCATCAGAAAGATTTTGGAAAAAACATGAGAGAATATCTTCATGACTTTGAGGAGGGGAAATATTTCTTAAGTAATATAAAGAAGCCATACCCATAAAGGAAAATAGAAATTGTACACACTAAAATTAAGAGCTTCTATTTGTCAAATAGAAAATTATATGAATGAAAAAAGCAAGTTAGGGAATATATTTCTAACATACATAACTTATCAGAGGGTTCATGTATATAATAAAGAATTTCTACAAATCAATAAAAGAAAAAACAGACAACCTAATCAAATACTGGACAAAACACTTGAATAGACAATCACCTGAATGGGCCAATGAATATATAAGAAAAGTGTGGAACCTCATTAGTCATCAGGGAAACGCAAATAAAATTACAATAACACTTTATCTTCATCAAATGGCTAAATGAAAAGACTGATAATTCCAAGTACTGACAAGGATGCAGAACAATGGCAACTTTCATACACTGTTGCTAAGAGTGTTTATTAGACTCACTTTGAAAACTGACATTATCTATTAATTCCACAATATCCTTTTTTTTAATATATACCAAACAGAATTCTATGTGCATAGCAGCATTATTAATATTTGGAGACTAGGCACAATGCAAATGGTATCAGCAATGGAGTGAGTGAATCAGTTCCAGTATATCAGTACACTGATAAAATATATTGATAAAAAAATTTCAGAGCAACAAAAATAAGAAATTAAAGCCACATACAACAAGATGAATATCACAAACATCATTTTGAGCAAAAGAAACCAAACACAAGATGTCATACAGTTTGATAATATATGAAGTTTAAAAACAGGCAGAACTGATCTATGGTGGTAGAAGATAGAATATTGGTTAGTTTTTGAGGAGAAGAATAAAGGATAGTGGTTGTTAAGCGGTACAAATTTGGGTGGGAGTGGGCAACTCGGGAGCTAATGTTCTTCCTCCTAAACTGCGTAGTGTTCGCCTGAGCCTCTTCACTTTGTAAAAATTAATTGAGCTGTACACTTGACATTTATACACTTCTATACAATGTATTTAAAATTAAACTAACAATTAAATTTATTTAATGTGTGGGAATAATGAATATCAAAATCCCAATTGTGGTTACTTCTGGAGAAAGAGGGTGGTAATGGGTTTGGGAGGAGTTGGTGGGGGCAGGGGAGAGTTCCACTCTATGTCTTATTTCATTTTAAAAGAATATAATGCAAGCATAGCAAAAATACTAAGCTATAATTAAACTGAGGGTTTGTTACATAGGTGTTTGTTGTAGTACCATTAATCTGTATACATTTCTGTAAATTTAAATTCCCTCCCACATAAACAAAACCAGTCAGTGAGGTTATCCTACATAGTATGTTCATCAATGCAAGACACACTTTCAGGACCATGCCATTATGATCTCCATATTGCTTTCAAAGACTAAAATTGGAGCATCTCAAGATGTTGTTGAAGATGCATTCTCTACATATCATAGAGTGCACCCCGTTAAGCCTTGGGAGAAACTTCTCCCTAGCCTGAGTACTGAGAAGATTTGGGCTTCCCTTCCTCTAATGGAAGTAATAGAAATTTTTGAATTATCATCTAATTGGTCCTATATTTACTTTCATGTTATTAATTAGAAATTTCAGAACCGGGCGCCTGGGTGGCTCAGTCGTTAAGCGTCTGCCTTCAGCTCAGGTCATGATCCCAGGGTCCTGGGATTGAGCCCCGCATCGGGCTCCCTGCTCCACGGGGAAGCCTGCTTCTCCCTCTCCCATTCCCCTGCTTGTGTTCCCTCTCTCGCTGTCTCTCTCTCTGTCAAATAAATAAATAAAATCTTAAAAAAAAAAAAAAGAAATTTCAGAACCAGCGACACCTGGGTGGCTCAGTCAGATGAGTGTCTGACTCTTAATTTTGGCTCAAGTCATGCATGATTTCAGGGTCATGAGATGGAGCCACAAGTCAGGCTCCACCCTGGGCATAGAACCTACTTAAGATTCTCTCTCTCCCTCTGCCCCGCCCCCACCCACTCACTCTCACTCCTGCTCTCTCCCTCTAAAAAAAAAAAAGAAAAGAAATTCAGAGTCAAATTTGTGGGCCTTTCTCTATAGTATGAGTTTTTCTACTAATCTAAATCTTAGCTTAATTTTATTTTAGTGTTAGTTATTGTTTGCCTCTATTTACTTTTTAATTTTATTTAATCTTGAATTTACTTCTTAAAACCCTCCAGGAATATGACTGGTTAAAAAAATTTTAAACACATGATGATTTGACCCAATGATTTAAAAAAAAAATGTTCTTTCAATAATTTATCTTCTGTGCTTATAAATATGAAGAGATTTGCATGACAGAACAGGCTGAAGAGTAAAAGGCAATGAGCTATTCTGTTCTCTTCAGGGAAGTGTGAAACCTTGGTAACTTTTACTAGGAAGAGCACCTTTATGAACTCTTTATAGGATCCTCAAACATGGAGAAAATTTACACATTTACATATAGTGGCTATGGAAGGCAAAACTAGCTTTCTGACTCTTCTGAATATCTTGTATTGATGTCATGTTTGCAGTTTTGTTACATTCATGTTATCTTTTATTTTGTTGAGTATTTTACTTCTTTATTATTTTACTTTACTACATGGATTTTTGAAATTAAGTTATAAGTGATAGACACTCTGATTTCTGCAGTTCCCCCATATTCCTTTCATCTGTACACACACACACACACACACACACACACACATACCTTTCACATAACCATGGATGATTCGTAAACTACTTCTCACCTTGTTTTCCATTTCAGTCTCATTAAAATTTCCAAGGTCTACTCGAGTTCAAGCTTTCTCAAAGATCAATGCAGAATTCACTAACCACTGGGTTTTGTTGATCCATCCTTCAAGAAGCTAATTTAAATTTCTCCTCACCAGGTAATGTGGCAAGTCACTACTCTATGTCAATATTTGCTTTAAGTTCTTTTCCACTCGATGGGGTTCATGAGATGTGTAAAGCATTTACTTGGCTCTTCAAGAGTGGGTTATATGTAAAAACAGAAAGGAAATGAGTGTAAATTTTTCCAAAAGGCCTTTCTGAAATGAATGATCATTTTATTATTTTCTCAGATAAAATTAACTCAGTCACTTGAAAGAAATACAACACTCATATTTAATGCAAAGTATTGAGATGAGAGAATGAAATATATCTGTATTTATAATTCATCATAACATTTTACATTCAATTTTCACTTTGCCAAAATGCATCCATCACTGTATTTTAGAAAAAAATAGAGGGATTCTTAATATTTCATGAATAAAAAATTGAGGGGGAAGAATTCCCTTTGGTAACTGTTTTATTTCTTTTTTTTTTAAAGATTTTTATTTATTTATTCATGAGAGACAGAGAGAGAGAGGCAGAGGGAGAAGCAGGCTCCCAAGGAGCAGAGAGCCCGATGCGGGACTCGATCCCAGGACCCTGGGATCATGACCTGAGCCGAAGGCAGACGCTTAACCATCTGAGCCACCCAGGCGCCTGGTAACTGTTTTATTTCAATATAAGTTGTATCTTCAATTCTTTGATGCAGACAAAAATCCTAAAGAAAAAACTTAAATGTCGGAATGTCCTCTTACTATTTATAAGAAAAGTAACTCCCTATACTTAGAAACAGCTCCAACAGTAACCTCCCACCTCTGAGCCCATTAACTTTAGGTCCTAGCTGTAGGATAACAGGAGTTGACCAGTGAAAGGATAACATTTCTGAGAGTTCATTTTACTCTTGAGTCACTTTTGCATGAAATGATAGCATGCCTTTTGGGGATTGGCCTCAATGCATCTCTCTGTAAATTACTCACCATATATCAGTCTTGATTCAATAGACTATAAAATATAGGGGCTTTTTATTGGCAAGAACTTAGGGCATTTTTACAATGGAAAATAATGCTCCCCTGTAGGAAAACTTAAAAGAATTAAGAGTTATGGGACTACAAGGAGAAAGTGACCACATCTTCCTTTGCAAACCCCTCCCTATCTTTTAATCCAGATCTCCCATGTACAACCTTCTACTGCCTTAAGACTGAAGCTGTAAAAATAATTTTAACTCAAACTTCTTTGATTCAATTCACATAATTAATTTAAAAGCAGCTCAAGGTTTCTATTTTCCTTAAAAGCATTTTTTTCCTAATTGCCTGATTCTCTAATAGGAATTGGAATCTTCCATTTGAGTTCTCTCAGAGCCTGATTTCATCTATGTCCATATTGGAGACTAGAAAACTGGATTGTATATTAAACTTATCCTGCTTTTAAGCTTCTTAAATCTGGTTCCTATTGGATATTAGATTCCTCTAGTAGCTAAGAAACCATGGGGATGACAGTACACAATGCTCTAATATGATCAAATAAAATCAATCTCTATGCTTAACTATTATAAATCATTTATCTTTGAAATGATATTGTATATCTGGAGCATGATTCTGTTTTTTAAAATGTTATTGCTTGTGTTTAATTTTGATGTTGTTTACAGGGTTTTAAAGTGAAAAAATGGGCTCAGTTAGTGCAAATGAGTTCTTAATCTGGTTTTGAAATAAAAAAACGGTAGTGTGGTTCTTAGAGGAAAATCTTCCCTATTGGAAAAAGATCATCATGAAAGCATCACACTGCTGACCAAAGCATTTGGCCTCCTCTGTTTTCCCTTTTTGTTTCTTCTCTTACTATAAAGGGGAAAAGAGTGAGCAGAAACCAAAAAAAGAAATAAATAAGGCTGAAGGGGACCTAAAATTGAGAGCAAAATGAAACATGTTGGAATCCTTAAAACCAGATGAAACAAAAAGTTAAAGCAAATATGATAGCTACTAAATATCTTCACTCTATCAAGCTAAATTTCAGGCAATAAATCTCCTGGAGCTGTGAATACATCGTATGGCTATAAAGAAGATAAAGTTAAAACTTTTCATTTCATAAATGAAAAATAAGGCTGAATTTAGTAAAAAGGTACCTGTCATGGAAAGATCCTCAACAAATCTAATCCCCTTATTAGAAGAGAGAACTGAGGATCAGAGAAATTCAATGATATGCTTGCTGATGATGAACCCACAACTCCTGGAATTTCCACTGGCACCCTCAATACCTAAAAATTTGTGTGCCTTTAAATTTGTCCTGAATTTGCATTCATTCTACAATTATGTATTCAGCATTTTCTCTGTCTTTGTAATCATAGAGCTTATCATCTTGGAGGAAAACCTACACCAAACTACTCTTTACAAAATGAATTACATCTGGAACGAGTGTTACAAAGAAGTGGAGGGTAAAGAAACATTTTGGAAGTATCAGCTGTTTACCTGCTGCTCTGATGAGATTTTCCTCATTTAGTCACTTAGACACATTTCCTTCCTCATCTTACCTGAAGCCTTTTCAAATTTTAATGTTGCTAATAGTTTCTTCCTCTTGAAACTCCCTCTGCCCTTGACACACCCCCCTTTTTTGGTGGCATTTTATCTACCTTCGAAACAAAGTAATACTTGGATTTTGGGATCCAGGCCAAGTTATAGAGTTACTGCAGGACAAGCTTGTGGCTGCAAACCTTGGATAAGACAGGAGCTCAAGCACAGCTTTGGGGGCTGAGTCTTCAATAGAGTCAAATGGATGATCGTAAAAGTTCCTGAGAACACAACAAATGAGTCATCAAGAATGAAGCCATGGGAAGAATAAATAACCTGGAGAATGTAAGTACGGGGCATGTGGACCCAGTGAAAATTTTCCCAAAGATCTTTATTTTCCAGAAATGTCTAAATACACATACAATTTTTCCTATAGTACATGAATTCCTAAAGCAAAAGTGAATGTAAAAAAAAAAAAAACAATAAATTAAGGAATATGATCTGCATTACACAGACTGCTTTAGACATGAAGAGGATAATTTAATATTAAGAATATTAAACTGATATGTTTTCATGTTCCCCTTTAATCATATTGCCCTGCAGCTCTTCTGCCATTATGGCTCCGAGAAAGAATAAGATGGGATGCACTGAAAGACCCCACCAGTTGAGAAGTGGAAGTGCTTCCAGTTATAGAAGGAGAGAAGGAGATGGAAAAGAAAGGATAGTAAGTCTGAGGGGAATGTCTTGTCCTCTTCAGAACTGAAACAACCTACCGGGTGAGAAGACTAGAAACACCCAGGCAGGTTAGAGGTGTGTGTGTGTGTGTGTGTGTGTGTGTGTGCATGTGCGTGTGTGGCTGATATAGGAGAGTAACAAGACAAAAAAAAATTACCTGTTAAAATTCTCAGAGAGATGGAGGAAGAACTTTTCAAGTAGATTTTTCATTTTTCCAGCACTTCCAACAAGGCTCAGGAGTGGCAAAGTGGCATTGAAGAAAGGATGTGAGGGATAAGCCTCAGAGTATCCTGCTGGTTTCATTTATGCATATGTGGCACATGAAAGATTCAGAAATCTGAGTGCTTTTCCCCATCCAGAAGGCTGAGTTGCAAGCTTGCAGGCCTGCCAGGAGCTTCTGTAATAATAGGCAAAGTGTCCCCTGAGTTGAAACTAGGGGTGAGGTGAACACATGGCTGAGTATGAGAGGACCTGCTGGCCAGCAAGGGTGGAAGAAGGTAAACACAATTGCTACATGACCTAGCAACTCCATTCTCTGGTGTAGACAAAAAAGAATTAAAAGCAAGTCTTCAAATAGAAATTTGTGCATGATTATTTATAGCAGCTCTATTCACAATAGCCAAAAGTTAAAAACAACCCAAATTTCCATTAAGAGAGAAGTGGATGAACAAAAAGTGATATAGCCATAAAATGGACTATTATTCAGCCATAAAAAAGGAATAAAGTACTAATACATGCAACTGTATAGATGAACTTTGAGAATATTATGCTGAGTGAAATAAACCAGACACTAAAGACCACATGTTGTATGATTCTATTATCTGAAATATCCAGAAGAGACAAATTCTGTCTATTCTCTATGCATAGAGACCAAAAATACATTGGTTGTTGTGAGAAACTGTGGGGGAGAGGCAATGGTTATTAAGTCTGTGGTTTCCATTTGGGATGATGAAAAACTTCAAGAGCTAGAGAGTGGTGATGGTTGCACAACGTTATAAATGTACTTAATGCCACTTGATTGTACAGTTTGGTTAAAAAGGTAAATTTTATGATATGTACATTTTACCACAAGATTAATAATAATAATAATAAAATAATAATAGAAGTAAATGTAGGGCCTTGTCAGGAGGGAGTGATGGCTAACTCCCCAGTGGAATACTCAATAAGCTTCATACATGCCAAAGGAACAGACTATGAATTTCAGTGAGTGAGCTCTTCATTATTGGGCACGAGAGCTAGATACCCACAAGTGGTCAATGGAGATCCAGAAAAGAGTATGAGGACCCTGGACCTCAACTACGCCACTGTCAGGATAGAAAAGTAACCCTTGAAACCAGAAGTTGCCTTGGGGAGTGGGAGGAAAGAAGCAAATTAGATTGGAATTGAAATTTGAGTTGCCTTAATAATATCTGAAACGAGACTATTCAAACCAAAAGAAATGATTTTAAACTAGAAGGGAACTAAGATACTGTAATTGACAAGCTTAGAGGTATTTTTTTTTTCCCACCATCAGCAGGGATGGGTATCTCAGAGTGAGATAAACACAAAAAGACCACTTTTTTGGTGCACAGTGTAGTATGTATATTTTAGGTTTTAATAAGATGGAAATCAGAGCAACAAATGCAGATGTGTTTATAACCCATCTCTTTGAGTGACTTCATGACGTGTTTATCTTAACAGTAATGAGGATAGTGACAGAAATGTAAGAAGTGCTGTATCAGTAGGAGTGTTTGTGGTACCAGAGATTCTGCTCTTGAGCACAAATGTGTATGAAGTCAACACTTCACAATGTTTAGGTATTATAGCTCTACACATATATAATAATAAAAGTCACCATTAGTGTGAAATTCCTACACTATAAAGATGTGAAGACTCAGAGAGTCTGAAACTCTTACACATTTAATCTCCACTTTCCTGTTGAAACAACAGTTTTTATAATGAACTTTTTTTTTGGACATTTTTCTCCACGAGATTTTCTATTTGAAAGCAGATTTTCCACGGGATAATTGTGCTTTTTTTTTAAATTTTATTATGTTATGTTAGTCACCATATATTACATCATTAGTTTTTGATGTAGTGTTCCATGATTCATTGTTTGGGTATAACACCCAGTGCTCCATTCAATACATGCCCTACCTAATACCCATCACTGGGTTAACCCATCCCCCCACTCCCCTACCCTCTAAATCCCTCAGTTTGTTTCTCAGAGTCCATAGTCTCTCACAGTTCATCTCCCCCTCAGATTCGCCCCCCCTTCATTTTTCCCTTCCTACTGTCTTCTTCCTTTTTTTTTTTTTTTAACATATAATGTATTATTTGTTTCAGAGGTACAGGTGTGTGATTTATCAGTCTTACACAATTCACAGCGCTCACAATAGCACATACCCTCCCCAGTGTCCATCACCCAGCCACCCCATCCCTCCCACCCCCCTTCACTCCAGCAACCCTCAGTTTGTTTCCTGAGATTAACAGTCTCTTATGGTTTGTCTCCCTCTCTGGTTTCATCTTGTTTCATTTTTTCCTCCCTT
>NC_138374.1:57492163-57533329 GCF_054177405.1 Leptonychotes weddellii
CTGCTATAATTTGCTCCAATATACCATCTGCCTCTTTCTCTCTTTCTTCTTCTTCTGGGATCCCAATTATTCTAATATTATTTTGTCTTATGGTATCACTTATCTCTTGAATTCTGCCCTCGTGATCCAGTAGTTGTTTATCTCTCTTTTTCTCAGCTTCTTTATTTTCCATCATTTGGTCTTCTATATCACTAATTCTCCCTTCTGCCTCATTTGTCCTAGCAGTTATAGCCTCCATTTTTGATTGCACCTCATTAATAGCCTTTTTGATTTCAACTTGGTTAGATTTTAGTTCTTTTATTTCTCCAGAAAGTGTTTCTCTAATAACTTCCATGCTTTTTTTAAGCCCAGCTAGTATCTTTATAATCGTGTTCTGAACTCTAGTTCTGACATCTTACTAATGTCTGTATTGATTAGGTCCCTGGCAGTCAGTAGTGCCTCTTGTTCTTTTTTTTTTTTTTTTTTGAGTGAGTTTTTCTGTCTTGTCATTTTGTCCAGAGGAGAATAGATGAATGAGAGCACAAAATGCTAACAAGGTAACAACAATTCCAGAAAAATATAAACAAATCAGAAGAGACCCAAAACTGGGGAGGGGGGGCAAGGGGGAGAAGAAAGGAAAAGAAAGAAAAAAAAACAGAATATGATCAGGCTGGTGAATAGATCAGAGCCACACACTAGATTTTGGGCATACTTTGGTCTTTTAGAAGAAACTGCCTCCCAAAATTTTAAAGAAATAAAAACTTGTATATGTACAAAAATAAGGGTAAATATGTAGTAGGGATAGAATATGACTGTAAAGATGAAACTTTGAAAGACTAGAGAATCATGGGGAATAAAAGCCATGAATTCTACGTGCTGTATTCCCCTAGTGCTGGAGTTCTGCAGTTCTCATTGATGGGTAAACTTGGTCTAGGCCTGCTGTTCTTGCTGATCTTCTGGGGGGAGGGGCCTGTTGCAAAGATTCCCAAATGTCTTTGCCTGAGGCAGAATTGCCCTGCCCTTGTCAGGGGTCAGGCTAGGTAATCTGTTTGGGTTTGGAGGAGGAGAATGAAAATGGCAGCCTCCCAATCTCCACCCCTGAGGAACTGAGAGCTCGGGGCCCCACTCCTCAGTAATCCCCCAGAGAAAAGCAGTCAATCACCCCTCTCTCCCTGGTCTCCTACTGCACTCCGTGCTCACCCGGCCTGTGACTGAGCATTTCTCTCTCTGGCACACGACCCCATTTGGAGTCTCCAAACCCAGCAGATTCCTCAGTGCACACCCGCACTGCTCCTCCCAGGGGAGGAAGGGGAGTCTCCCCGGATCTGCCACTTGTTGGGTTCCTGCTGGAAGAGCAATGGCCCGACTGTGCCGTGGATCATGGTTTATGGCAACCCCGAGCTGAGAGCCCAGGCCTTGGCTCCGTCTCTGCAGCTGGCTTCCCCACTCCAATACCTGGTTGCTCTGCTGCACTCAGGCACCCCCGGTCTTTCTGTGACCCCGAGGTTCTTGAGACCACACTGTCCCAGCGAGGGTTCCACCCCCAGCTTAGCCACTGGAGTGATGTCCCTCAGCAGAGCGGACTTCTAAAAGTTCTGATTTTGTGCCCCACTGCTCTATCACTTGCTGGTAGCTGGCTGATGGAGGCTCCCTCCTCCTGCGGTCTATCTTCTTGAATATTGCCTCAGATTCACTTCTCTGCACATTCTACCTTCCAGAAAGTGGTCGCTTTTCTGTTCAGAGAGTTGCTGCTATGCTTTTCTTTGATCTCCTGTTGAGTTTGTAGGTGTTCAGAATGGTTTGATCCCTATGAGCTGAATTCCTGGGACCAGATGAAATTTAGGTCTCCTACTCCTCCACCATCTTGCTCCTCGAAAATTATAATGAACTTTTTGATAATATGAGACCTCCAAGGGCACAATTATGATGTCATGGCACAGAGGTGTTTCTCAGAGTTCTCAAAACAGTTTGGTTACTATTTTTAAGAATTAGGATATTCTACATAGATGTCTACAGATTTTACGTTTTTCTTTAAAATTTTGCAGAGCTTGAGTTGACACATGGCAACAATCAGAACTGAATCTCCAGCTGGACAGAGCATTTAGCCCTCCCTGTTGTCTCAACAACAGCAGTGTCCCTTGACTCATTTTAGCTATCTTGACCTGTGGGCCCTGGTGTTCACTCCCCACTACAGCAAAATGTGTGTTATCATATCCAATGATGAAGATCACACTGATGAATCATATCGTTTGGCTTAAGTGGCAAAATCCCAGAAATATTCCAATATTCCATCTCTGGATGACAAACCACCAACTCTACTTCAAAGGACTGAAGTCATAGTAAGTGTGTACCATCACCCTTAAAACAGAATTGTTTAGTAACCAAGAGAGCATTATGTAAATTAGACTGTAAAGTGCAAATCAGTATGCATATATAAGGCATTATTACAGTGTTGTCATTAACAAGCTTTCTGGAGTTGTGCCAAAGAATCTCCACTATTTGATGATAATGACTTTGGTACAGCAAATACAGCCCAGGAGACCCTAGATTAGGTACAAACCATAATGGGAAAACTGAAAAAGCCTAAAGACATTCATTTAAAAATAGCATTTGAAATCTCTACATTTGTAGTAGAGAGTATCCAGCCTTCCTAGCACATTGTTAAGTAAAAGCATTAATTTTGAAATATAGGTTTTTAATTTTAGTGCATGGATCTGTGTTTCACAATGGTTATGATACTTTAAGGAAAATGATGTCTTCAGTCCTTCTGGCATCTCTGTTGATTTTGTGGTTTAAATGAACTCTCATTTTCACACAAGGTAAAAATGAAACAGAGGGATTAAGCAACTGGTTGAAGGTTACACAGTGACTTGATGTGGAGAAAAGATGAACTGTGTCTCTTGATTCCCACACCAATTTTATATTGTGACCTAATTCTTCCCAGGTACCAAGACCCAGCTAAATAAGCTTTTCATTTTTCATTTTATAGGAATTGATTAAATAATGCCTCAAGATTGTCACTGAACTTTTATTATTTTAATTGCATTGCTATCAATAGTTATGTAGAGATTCATAAAAGATTGTTCTTGATGTGATGTAAGAATCGATTTTCTTTCAGACAGCTGATCACTCAGAATTTTGAATGTGGAAATCTTTTAGAACTGTACTTTGATTTCTTAATAGGATTATGTTTTATCTCTTGATGAATAGTAATGCAGAATCCTTTATTCTTGGCTTTATGTTGAATAGTTCACTTTGTTACACTCTCTTATGACATGTTTTCTCCAGCTCTGTCAATAAGTACAAATATTGAACAGCCTGAAGATCTCTCTCACTGGCCTGCTCTCTGACTGAAAAGTATTAGTACAAATAAAATGAAAAGATAAAAACCATTTGCTATTTGGTATAAGATAAACTCACCCTAGAGATAAAAAGAGACAATTTACAAGATTAACTTGAAAAATCTACTTTCCTGGACATTTTTGGCCAGGGTTAGGCTATGGAATAATTTATCATCTCTGAGTCTTGTAGGTTTTACAAATTTCTGGTAAGAAACAAAAATGGGACAATGGGAAACAGTAACTGAGACAATGATAAAAACTGAAATTTGGAACTGTGGCTTGTCTTTGTTTCAGCCAAGATGCAGCTGAGATTTTCTGCTAAGTGTAGTGGAAAATAAGGAAAAAGGAATTATTGCCAAAAAAGTAAATATAGTGATGGTTGAATATATATATTAAATTATTTTCCAAGGAGCTTTTGTGTGAGAGCCTGTCTGATAGTGCACTTCAATACATTTACATCTTGGAATTTTAAAGGGTCTGTCTATCAGTGTGCTTTCTGAATGGGTTTTCAATTGCACAAATGGTCTCTATCACATGAAAAGCAATACTGTTTTTTGAAAGGCAATGTACTTATTGTGCTACCCACATGGGACTATCAGTGCCTATTGGCTACCAACAATTACCTTTGAAATGAAAAATATTGTTTGTATCAAAGAACTGTTTGAGTCTAAAGAAAAAGCTTTGCAGCCTGCCAATCATCCCCATATCCTGAGGATTATATTGTTGGGATTTTTATACAATTTACATGCAGAACCTGAAAATGACTCCAGTGAGTTATATAACCCCATGGGGTGTTTTCACTCTGGTTAGGTTGCATTTCCTGACACTGCTGACATCAGATTCTTTTTGTGAAAGTAGGAACCAATGTCCTTCTATTTTTAGATATCTGTAGTCTGTCCATCAGTGATTACTTGGAATGCCTTTTTCCTCCAGAAATTTCAGAAAATCACCTTTATCAGTTCAGCTGGGGATTAAGGAAAACAGTTATTATAAATGTCTCCCCAGATTACTGGTTTGGAAAAGCAGCAAATAGAATAGTGAGTGTCATCTAGATTACCAGAATAAGTTACCAGTGCTACTAAATTTCCAGTAACTAAAGCAAGTTCAGGGATCTTTGTAAATCAGTATTTTAGAATTTTTTTTTAACCACAGTTTTTGAAAAAGTTTTATCATTCATTTTTTTAGATCATGGAGCAGAGCCAGGCTGTCATTCCAAAATTCATTCCTTGCTCAAAAAAAAAATGCATCTATAATTTTTTTATAGTGTGTGGATGCCATGGCAGGAAACTGCTCTGGAGACAGAAGACATGCCAATGTCATTAAACAATCCATATGTGTGCCTAATGCATGAGGGTGACTTATTGTAAAGCTTGATATAAACAGATATGTTATATGATAAATATAGAATAGGATACTTAGTGAAGGTTTAAGTGTTACCAGACACTTATGGGGTCTCCTAGGCATATTTCCAAAGGAACTTTAGTCTTAGCTTTGAAATTAATTCTGATTATTAACAGAAAGAGAATTTTTATTTTAATCAAAAACATACAATCTTTATATTTCAAAACCTAAAAAGCAAAAAGAGGTAAAGGGAAAAGGATTAGGGAGATGTAGAGAATATTATTCCTCTCATTTATAAAGGAAAACATATTAGAGTTACAAATGTTCACTAGCAGGAGTCACACTATTAGTGATACTTTGTGTGTGTGCATGTGCATATGTGTATGCACGTGCAAGTGAGTGTGTGCATGTGTGTGGACATATTTATTTATATTTTGTGTATATATACATGACCATAAGTACATATATACTTAGAATAATCATACATAATATATGTAGTATAATAGATATGTAGTATAAATATAGATAGTAGATACCTGTTTGACATGTTATGTCATCATTTCATCATATTCCCAAATTATCAAGAGACCACAGTGCAACCATAAAAATCCCAAAAACCCTTTAGTCCTTGGGAACCTGCTTTTAATTTCATATAAATCCCAAACCACAAACATTGGTAAAGTCAAATCAATGAATATTTATTCACTGGCCTATTAAGTGCTTAAGATTTTGCTGTGTACTATGACTAAAAGAAGACATTAAAATGAGAAAATTCAATCCAGTCATTTAATTTTTGCTATAACAGAGAAAGATTCCCATTCTTTGTAGTTTGCAGTGGAACACCTGGGCACTAGTTAGAGAGAAGCATAATGTGAAAGCCATTGTGGTAAGTAATGAATTTTGTGGATTTTTATGTGGAGAGGATAGAAAATTATAAAAGCAGGTCTTTTTGATAGCAAGTGGGTATGGATGCTGCAGACCATGGGTGGTAGCCTAGAGAAAAGACAAGGTGGCTGGGAGGTCAAGTGTGGGTCAATGTCCAAAGCAGAATCAGTCAGGGGACTAAGAGTCAGCAACAAGTAGTTTAACTCTGAATCAGCATGAATGCAAGAGAAACAGAGTCTGTCCCATTCTGTCTCTTTATTGACTTTTGTTTATTTATCTACATGTGACCTTCCTGATTTCTGAAGACCTTCCTGATTCCTGAAAGAAATTAAGGTGTTCACAAAAGCAATGAGGTCAAGACAATTTCTGGGATGCATGAAAAGACTGGGAACATTTAACTTCTGTGTTCAAGGTGATGAATGGGCAGGGAAATTTGGCATCTGGTCAGGATATTGGTAATCAGGTAGATGGCAAGAGTGGGAGGAACAGAGATGAACCAGAAAAGCCAGGGAGATTAGCCTGGCACTTAGAGACCCATGCAAGAAGGCGGACCCAAAGTGATCAGAAAGAAGACTGGACTATAAGAATGTGGCAGCTCTCACTCCCACCTCTTCTTGGCAAGTAAGAAGTCTGAAGTTGAAGCAATGTGATGGTTCAATCCAGAACATTTGATATGCTTCCTGCTATGTCATGGACAGACCCTTAAGCCTGCTGGCATTACAGGCAAGACAAATAGATGTATCTGGATGAAGTGGGAAAGAAAATGGGTACAGCAGTAGTCCTAGAAAGAAGAATAGGTGGGAACAGGAAGAGATTGATGGCAAGAATACAGGCATAAACTGTTGAGAGTATAAACCAAGAGGTGAGCAGTGAGAATGGAGTGGAAAGGAAAAGGAAATCTAAATGAGAACATGATATCAGCACTGAAATAGAATTCAATTAATCTAGAAAAGGTCAAGAATCAAGCTCATCTCCGTTTGATCTTTTGCTTACTTTTAGCACCCTTGACTTTTATTCTCATGAAGGTTGTCTTAGAACTAATTGTTTTGTTCCCTTCTCTTCTATCACTTTGTCCCCTTGTCCTATTGTTGCTTAGGACCTTCTGTGACAACCTCAGAGCCACTGGCATTTCAACATCTGAATACCTAAGCTGAAGTGTTTGTATATCACAACAGCTAGGGTTTATTAACAATGATAGTTTTCAAATCCTAAACATGAATCAATGTCTTACAGTTATTTACATAAGATGACATTAAAATATATATATTCTAGGGTGCCTGGGTGGCTCAGTTGGTTAAGCGACTGCCTTCGGCTCAGGTCATGATCCTGGAGTCCCGGGATCGGGTCCCACATCAGGCTCCCTGCTCAGCGGGGAGTCTGCTTCTCCCTCTGACCCTCCCCTCCTCATGCTCTCTCTCTCTCATTCTCTTTCTCTCTCCCAAATAAATAAATAAATAATCTTTAAAAAAATAATTAAAAAAAATAAAATATATATATTCTACACAGACCTGTCTTTTCTCCATTCTCCATCAATGTTGCTTCTTCATGGTGGCCCATAGCCTCAAGAATTTCTTTTCATGCTTTGCTATATATACAGCATGATTTGAATGAAACCAGAAAATTTTGAAGCTAATTAAAGGAAAAACAAACTTTTTCATGTTTTGAGTTACCTCAGATATTTAAATTGAAGCTATTTTCTCACTCTCGCCAACCACCATTCTTTTTTTTTTTTTCAGTATTTATTAATTTGGTACATTTTTCCAAGTCCTCTGTGGGGTATAGGGGTAGTTTTATTTTAAAAAATGCCTAGTATCTTCTCCCATTTAGTGTCCCATATATTTAGGAAGAAAGAAAATTAAACAGATCATTACAACTTAATAAAGTGCTATCACAAGACAAGGCTATGGTAGGGAGTTGGAGAGCAGAAAGTATCAAGATAGACTTTCTCAAAAAAAGTGTTGTTTAAAAGTAGTAGACAATAATTATTGGGAGAGAGTGAAGCTCAGAAGACCTTGCCAGGGAGAAGAAACATATAGATGTGTGAAAGTAAATTTATCCAAAGAACGGAAGGAGATTCAAATAGAACAGGCTGTTGATTGTGATCATTAAGTGCTATTGTAAATGGAATCAATTCTCTAATTTCTCTTTCTACAGTAACATTGTTAGTGTATAAGAAAACAACTGATTTCTGTGCATTGATTTTGTATCCTGCCACATTACTGAATTGCTGTATGAGTTCTAGTAATTTGGGGGTGGAGTCTTTTGAGTTTTCCACATAAAGTATCATGTCACCTGTGAAGAGAGAGAGTTTGACTTCTTCTTTGCCAATTTGAATACGTTTTATTTCTTTTTGTTGTCTGATTACTGTTGCTAGGACTTCTAGTACTATGTTGAACAATAGTGGCGAGAGTGGGCATCTCTCAGCTTTTCCCCATTGAGAATGATATTCACTGTAGGTTTTCATAGATGGATTTTATGAAATTGAGGAATGTTCCCTCTATCCCTATACTCTGAAGAGTTTTAATCAGGAAAGGATGCTGTGTTTTCTCAAATGCTTTTTCTGCATCAATTGAGAGGACTATATGGTTCTTCTCTCTCCTCTTATTAATCTGTTCTATCACATTGATTGATTTGCGAATGTTGAACCACCCTTGTGTCCTGGGGATAAATCCCACTTGGTCGTGGTGGATGATCCTTTTAATGTACTGTTGGATCCTATTAGTTAGGATCTTGTTGAGAATTTTTACATCCATATTCATCAGGGATATTGGTCAGAAATTCTCCTTTTTGATGGGGTTTTTGCCTGGTTTTGGGATCAAGGTAATGCTGGCTTCATAGAATGAGTCTGGAAGCTTTCTTTTTGTTTCTATTTTTTGAAACAGCTTCAGGAGAATAGGTATTATTTCTTCTTTGAATGTTTGGTAGAATTCCCCAGGGAATCCATCAGGCCCTGGACTCTTGTTTTTTGGGAGGTTTTTGATCACTGCTTCAATCTTGTTACAGGTTATTGGTCTATTCAGGTTATCAATTTCTTCCTGTTTCAGTCTTGGTAGTTTATAGGTTTCCAGGAATGCATCCATTTCTTCCAAGTTGCTTAATTTACTAGCATATAGTTGATAATAATTTCTGATAATTGTTTCTATTTCCTTGATGTTAGTCATGATCTCTCCCCTTTCATTCATAATTTTATTAATCTGGGTCCTTTCTCTTTCCTTTTGGATAAGTCTGGCCAGTGGTTTATTGGTATTATTAATTCTTTCAAAGAACCAGCTTCTAGTTTCATTGATCTGCTCTACTGTATTTCTGGTTTCTAATTCACTGAATCTTTGCTCTAATCTTAATTATTTCTCTTCTAGTGCATGGGTTAGGCATCAATAGTTGTTTTTTCTCCAGTTCTCTAAGGTATAAAGTTAGTCCCATTTTTCAGGTGAGGAAATTTCAGTACAAAGAATATAAGTGACTCACCCATGATCACACAGCTACTAAACTGATCCAAGGGTGTTAATAAGATTTAATTTTTAAGATGGGAGGGATTGGAAGTAACATAGTTTCAGGGAATGTGGAAATCAACAGTTAATCAGTGTTCTACATGATAGGATTTCTTCTCTGAGCTTCTAATGATTCAATTGCCTCTCATGGATTAAGAGTCTTTAATTGATTAATTATGAATTTCTGAGAGGAGAAGATAGGATGAATTATTTCTCAAACATACTTGAGCAAAGGAGTATTTATTTATTTATTTATTCAGGTATAATTGACATATTCTATTAGTTTCAGGTGTACAACATAATGCTTCAATATTTTATATATTACAAATGATCACGACAATAAGTCTAGTTATTGGCCCATCCATCACCATACAAAGTTACAATTTTTTTTCTGTGATGAGAATTTTAGGATTTACTCTCTTGGCAGCTTTCAAGTATGTACCACAATATTACTTCCTATAGTTATTAATGTGCTGTATATTACATCCCCAGGGCTTATTTATTTTGTAATTGGAAGTTTCATCCATTTTGTGTACCCCTCAACTCCCCTGTCATTCAACCCTGCTCTAGCATTTACTTGTCTTGAACCTTTGTGATTGTCTGAACAGCCTGATTTATTCTTATAGGTCCCAGTTGTTGAGGGTGTTGCCAAGATTTGACAGTGTTCCAAAGGAAGGGATCTCAGTCAGCCCCTAGTTTCAGGATGATTGGGAACCAGACCCTCAGGCAGCAGGTTTTAAAGTTTGCAAATATATATAGTCCTGTGGGACTGTAGTCATAGACCTTGATGCACTCCAAACCAGGTGATCTGGAGGTGTCCCCTGGACAACAGTTGCAAAAATTGAAGCTCTAGATGAGTGTATAAGCTCCTTTCTGGAAGATATTGGCAAGCTGGAGCCAGACCAGGGGAGAGTGCAAGGATGATGTCTCCTGGTCTATGTCCCCTGAAAGCATTACCATAGTCTCTAGATGAGTGGCAAACCTGAAGTCTGTCCCTCAGGCTGAAGCTCCAGGACAAGTAAATAGGTCCTTTTCACAGGAAGTTTGCAGGAACGTTGCCTTCTGCTTCTGGGCAGTGCCTTGGGGGTGGCAGTATGCCAAGAACTGACTCTCCGATTATTAGTCCTGTGGGACCCAGGAATGCAAGTCCCCATGGCCACCAGAGCCAGGTACGCAAGGACAGCCCCCTGTGTGATCTGTGTGTGCCCACCAGGCTTAACGAGGTAGCCAGAGAGTATAGGAATTGTGCATGCCCGCTGGCTTTAGTGAGGCCCTGAAGAACACAATGGCAAGGTATGCCTGCTGGCTGTGGCAGGGCAGCTGAAGAGTGTGTATACCTACCTATGCTAGCGAGGTAGAGGGAGAGTACCAAAATGGCGCCCACCAGTGCCTCCCTCTGGGAGAGAATCCCAGCAGGCCCTTTCCCCTTGGGCAGACTTTTTCAAATTAACAGTTGGGTCTCCTTCACAAGTAGTCTAGGCACTTTCCAAAATGCTACTCTTGTGTTGGGCCCCAGAGAGTCTGCATGTGAGTCTTTTAAGAATGGTATCTCAATTCCCTAGAGCCCTTTGGTTCTCCCAGACATAAGTCCCACTGTTTTTCAAAGCCAGACATTTTGGGGGCTTGTCTTTCTGGTATAGGTCCCAAGGATTGGGGTGGCTGCTGTAGCTGTCCTCAGGGAGAAGCTCTGGGTTTGTGAGATCTCTCATAATTGTGGGTTACTGCACTGGGGGTGGGGTTTTTGGCAAGACCTTATCTCTTCCTCTCCATCCCATCTTGATGTGGTCCTTTTATCCTTATGGAGGAGCTGTTTAGCTACTTTTCAGAGGAAATTGTCCTATCGGTAGCGATAGATTCCGTATGTCTGTAGGAGGAAGTGAGTTCAGGATCTTCCAAAACAGCCATCTTAGATTGCCCCTTCCAAAGAAGTTTTTAAAACCAACATACTGAGTTAAAATTTACATGAAGTAAGTCATTTTAAATGAACTGTTCAATGGGTTTTGACAAATAGAGCCACCACCATAATCAAGGTAGAGAAGCAAGCATTCCATCACCCTCTTCCCAGAGAAGTTCCCCACCTCCAGCCTCAGACAACTACTGCTCTGTTTTCAATCTATTTTCACAATAGATTAGACTTGACCCTTCTACAGTTTCGTATGCGGAATCATACAGTACTCTTTTGTCTGTCTTCCTTCACTTGGCACGATTTTAAGATTCTCTGGTGTTGCTGCATGTTATATCAGTAGACTGTTCCTTAAATCAGTAGTCTGTTCCTTTTATTGCATTGTATGGGAACAGCATAATGTGTTTATCCATCTAGCTATTAATGAATATTTTGTTTTGTTTTGTTTTGATGGAGCATCTTCCACTTTGGAAATCACTGACATGAATCCTGGCTAATGTGAAATTCTTAGATACTTACGGACTCCTTTGGAGAAGTACAAACCAGAGATGTCATATAGACAACAATTCACTTGATCGTGTAGCAGCTGTGACATCAAAGGAAAAAAAAAATATCTGGGGAGTACCTTCTTCATGTCTGACATTTTGTTGGACATTTCACATACCTTACCAAATTTAATCCTGGAATGCTTGGAATCACTCTGAGGACCACAATTAGATTATTTTGGGGAATGCATGTGTGTGTTCATGCATGTGTGTGTTCATGCATGTGTGTGTGTGTGTGTTCATGCATGTGTGTGTGTGTGTGCATGCACGCACATGCTATATTAAATACAACAGAGAAGTAAAAAAAGTCTTAGCCTCTCTCTGGACAAATTGAGCATGTTTTTGTCAGTCTGTAGATCGATGGCAAGTGCTTTGTTGAACGTAATTAATAAATATGAAGGATTAGATGTTGAGTCTGATATCTGTTGACCTTGTAATTCTCCAGAACTTACAGGCAATAAAATGCCCCTGTATGTTGTACTGAATCTGTGTCTTGTTTTCACAATTATCTTTGTAACCAGTCTTACTCAGTTACCATTCCAGAGAGCTCCTCTTCCCTATTACAGCACTAATAAATTAGGGGTTCCATAAGTGCCTTTGTTCAGATTCATTTTCTTCTTTCAGTTAATGAACAGCCATCTGCAGCTGCTCCTCGATCTTAATCCATCTGCATGGAGATGCCATTGTTATATACAGCATTCTATAAATATTGCTATGTTGACAAGCTGACTGCAGATGGGGGGGGATATTTTTATTATTATTATCCCTGATTAAGAGAGAGGCCAGACTGACAACACAAGGGCTCTGAGGTCCCTCCTCTTCTGTAAATTGTCTATTCACATAATTATATTTCTAGTAACAATATTACGGTATGCATTACAATCATCATTGTAGCTGTTATTTGTTATTTGCTGAGTACCACTTCTGCATTCAGCAGTATATAAGGCACAGCGTGTAGGAAGCCAGAGTTCAGACTTGGAAGGATTAAATATTCTTACTGTAAAAAGGAATTTTATCAGCCTAACGGAACTGAGCTGTTAAAGTAGATATGGTGTCTTGGGCCACATTTATATGCCATGGACTATATAGTAAAGAAGTTGAGTTGCACCATCTATATGTCAACCGTTCTCTTACACAATGAGATTAGTCTGAGGTTCCTAAAGTAAAGCAATGCACTAGAAGAGAAATATCTTCATTTAAATTCAGAATATGAATGCTTTTTTAATGAGACAGAGCTTGAGAGATGACAAGTTCACAATTAGTGGGAAGAACTTTCATTACCGATGACTTAGGCTATTTCTACCCAGCAAAGTGGGAGAAAAAGCAATGATCCAGTTGGTTTGAGAAAAAACAAACTACTTTTCATGTGTTTAATCCATGTTGGGTACTGGGAACATAGCTGTGAACAAGACAGGTTTCCTACCTGTGGGGAGGTGTGCTCTAGTGGACCAACAATAGACCTTGAACAGGTAATCAGAACTGTGATTCTGCTAAAGGGCAAGGTGCTATGGAGCATGTAATGGGAAGACTCATGGGGTCCTGCATCCAAGCAGTTGACCTGTAGTGGGTTGGATGGTGGGTCCCAAAAGATATGTCCTGCTAATCCCCGGAACCTATGAACGTTGCCTCATTTAGAAAAAGGATCTTTCCATATGAATCTGGAGATAAGGAGATCATTCTGGATTATTAGGTGAACCCTAAATCCAATAACAAATGTCCTTATAAGAAAAAGGCAGAAGATTTGAGACCAAAACAGAAGAGAAGAGGAGAAGGCACAGAAAAGAGGAAGAAGCAACATGTGACCGTGGAGGCAGAGACTGGAGTGTTGTGGCACAAGTCAAGGAGTGCTGACAGCCACCAGAAGCTGAAATCAGCAAAGAACAGACTCCGTCAGGAACTGAACTGTGCCTCTGTGAGATTCTTCCCTATTCTGCAAGTGACAGTGCAGCTCATCTGACACCTTGATGGCAGTCTGGTAAGACCCTGAGGAGAGGATCTAACTGCACCATGCCTGGAGTCTTGACCCACTGGAACTGTGAGATAATAAATGTATGCTCTTTTATGCTAACTTTGTGGTAATTTGTTACACAGCAATAAAAAACTAATACACCCATTGAAAGAGTATTGGGGTTGGGTAGAATGTTCCAGCCAGAAGGAGCTGGGAGTATAAGAACCTATTGCAAAAAGAAGCATGGCATAGTACGAGACTGTGCTGGCATGCATAACTGGGCTATGCCAACTGAGGAGGAGAGCGTCTGCAATGAGGCTGAAGAGGGCACACAGGCAAATCGTGCAGGGAATCGTACCAAGGAAAGAAATCTCTTCCTGCAGGGTTTTCTTGGATTGGCTTTGTCCCACTGTCTCTCAGACACCCCTCTCCATGCAGTTCTTATGTGTTTTCTCTCCCTCCATCTTTCTCTGTCTCTCTCATTCTGGCTTCTTCTTCCTTCCCTTGTCCTATGGATCTGGGAGTGCTAATAGCTTCCTGCTGTTACTAGGCCTACAATAATGTATCAACTTTTGTTGCTCTTTCTAAACATTGTCCACAATTTTGCAAATAGATCCTTTATTAAAACTTCTGTTTCCTGCCAGAAGAGTTCAGCTTTAGACATATTGATGACTGTAAGACATCCCAGTGGAAATATACACAGATGAGTCTGGAGCTCAGAAGCAAAGTGTAAATTGGAAATACGAATGTGGACATCACTATGTTAGAGACAATAACTGGAACTTTGGCAACTGATCAGATCATTTAAGAAGGAACATAGAGTTAAAAGAAAAAAAAAATCTTAGAAGAGAGCACAGAGGAGTTCTAATACTTAAAGGCTGGTGGAGAAGCAAAGGAGACTAAGTAGAATTAGCCAGTGAGATAAAAGAGAAACCAAAGAGAAAACAGTGTCATAAGAAAGGACAAAAGGGATTTGTATTAGTCCGCTTGGCTGCCTTTACAAAAACCATAGACTAGGTGGCTTAAATGACAAAAAGTCACTTTTCACATTTCTAGAGACTGGGAAGTCCGAGATCAAGGTGACAGCGTGATCAGTTTCTCGTGCTCAGAGCTCTCTTCCTGGCTTGCAGATGGCTGCCTCCTCCCAGTATTCTCCCATGGTGCCGAGAGGTGAAGAGAGAGCTCTCTGGCATCTCTTCTTATAAAGGCACTAAGCCCGTCATGGGGGCCCAACCCTCATGACCTCATCTAAAGCCAATTACCTCACAAAGGTCCCATTTCCAAATACCACCACATTGGACTTAGGGCTTCAACATAGGAATTGGGGGCAGGGGGGGATACAGTGCAGTTCACAGCAGGATTTAAAATGGGGAAGTGGTCAACTGCGTCAAATGTTGCTGAGAAATTAGTTCAGGAAACACTGAAAAGTGCCCACTGGATCATATAATGCAGATTATGCATTTGATCAGTATGTATTTAATAGCTTAACTTTACACAATAATTTACTAGGTGGTAATGACATCTAAAGTATAACTCAGTCCTTTGAGCTCATGAAGTTTCCCATAGAGCTGTAGAGTCAAGTCATAAATATATATCAATTTAAATACAGCAGTAAAATAAAGAATTAGTGCAGAGCTCTATGAAGGTCTGAAAGAAAGAAAATAATTTCAATTCTCTTTTATTGGGGTATATTTCGATGTCAGACACTGTGCTAAGAACAACACACATATTATCTCATTCTAATCTTTGCAAAAATGCTATAAGATACGTATCATTATTATTCCCTTGATTATATTTTAACAGAAGAAGAAATTGAGAATTTGAGACAAAAAGTAATTTTTCATGACCTATGGTTAGTAAATGAAAAGACTGAGTGAGACTGAAGCCTATTTGATTCCAAAACCCAGGCTCTTAACATGCATTTTGGGGTGTAAACTCATTAAAAAAAATGTTTTTTATCTTGTTAAGAATAATTAATACATAGTCTATGGATTCTATGTAACACTTGGAAGCTTTTAAAGATAATTTTTGTATCAAAATAATTATAGATTTACAAGAAGTTACAAAAGTACTGAAAGATCCCAGGCATGCTTCACCCTATTTCCTCCAATGGTTACATTTTATATAACTATAGTACAGAAAATATCAAAACCAGGTGTTACACTGACGCAAATGTGTGTAAATTCTATATCATCTTATCACATCTGTACATTCATGTAATCATAATGACAATCAAGACACACAGCTATTCCATCACCTCATACTCATATCCACCACCCATTCTCTTATCATCCCTAACCCCTAGCAGCCACTAATCTGTTACCCATCTCTATATTTTTCTCCTTCTGAAAGTGTTGTATAAACAGAATCATATGGTAGGGGACATTTGGGGACAGGCTTTTTTCATGAGGCATAGTGCCCTGGGATCCATACCAGTTCTTGCATGTATCAACAATCCATTCCTTCTTATTGCTGAGTCATATTCCATGCTGTGGATATACCACAGTTTGTTTAACCATTTACCTATTGAAGGACATTTTGTTTTCTGTTTTGAGCAGTTACAAATAAATTTTTGTGTGGACATAAGTTTTTATTTCTCTGACATAAATGCCCAAAAGAGCAATGGCTGGATTGTGTGTTAAGCGTGTGTTTAGTTTTTTCAAGAAAATTCCCAAGTATTCCCCAAAGTGGTTGTACAATCTTACATTCCCATCAACAATGTGTAAGAAATCCAGTTTCTCAGCCTCTTCAGCAGCATTTGGTATTCTCACAATTCTTCATTTTAGCTGTTATAATAGGTACACAATGATATCCACTATAGATTCATTTGCATTTCCCTAAGAGCTAGTGATGCTGAACATCTTTTCATATGCTTAGTTGCTTTGCCATCTGTATAGCTTGTTTGGTAAAGTATCTTTTCATATCTTTTACCCATTTTCTAATTGGATTGTTTGAGAGGGTTTTGTTTTGTTTTGTTTTTGTTTTTTATTTCTTTTACTCTTGTGTTTGAGAGTTCTTTACGCATTCTAAACACAGGTCCTTTATCAGGCATGTGATTTACAAATATTTTCTCCCAGTCTGTATCTTGTCTTTTCATTCTCCTAACAAGGTCCTTCACAGAGCAAAAGTTTTTAATTAACTGCATATTATATATACCTATATATATATGTATTATTTGTGTGTGTGTGTATATATATATGTGTGTGTGTGTGTGTGTGTGATTTTTAATCTATAAAACTTTAGAGACATTGACTTGGAAGTCTTTCTCAATGACATTGTCATTTGGATCAGAAATTCTGCTAGTGTTTACAAGTTGTGTCTTGGCAATAGCACATGAAACAGCAAATGTCATGGCTTACTCTACGTCAAGCACTTTGGAATAATATGCACCCAAAATGCAGAGAAGCATGTGGGTAAGTTTCTACTAATCCATGTAAACTGTACATTAAAATGGCTTATACTTTACAACATTTTCAAAACACTTCCATTCAGGACAGTAACTGTTTCATAAGCAGCAAAAGAAGGATATTCAGTGTCTGTGATTAACAAAATTGGAAGGTGGCATTCAGGGAGATAGAAGTTGTACAATGTAATTAATACAATTTCTTTAGGTATCAAAGTTTGTAGAAAATAGCTTGTTACATTTCATAGTTGATTAATTTAAATGCGTACGTTGGAAAGCAAAATCTGAATGTTCAAGGACTATATCCTGTAATATGCATTTGAGAATATCATTTGAAAAGATAAATCCTGTGGGGTAACTAGGTTTATTGTAGTAGTAAAGTGAAAATAAAGACAACTGTCTGGGTTTTTAAGTTGTCTAGATGTTATTTATTTTTCTTGATTGATTTAAATTTCTTCAGGGGTGTTAACATAAACAAGATGAGTATTTTTCCTTTTAAGTATTAGATTCTGTGTTATTAATTCTAGGTTTCAACCAATAGGTGAACTGTATATTGTAACTATATATGGTATTGCTTTAATTACTGTCTGGCTAGAGAAGCAAGTAATTTAAGTCCATGAAGGTCTAATCTTTTAATCTCTATTAGTTGAAGGGAAAGTTTTCCTTGGCATTTTTTTTTTAAATAATCACAAAGACTAGCTCCTGGAATAACAAAATACTCTAAATTCTAAAATCAGTTTGTCTCTACAATATAACTTCAATATTTTATTTGAACTATGATCTTAATATGCATCTAAATGAAATGTCTAAATTTTTAAGTTAATAATATGTCCTAAAGTATCCAGAGCTCTATTGCCAGGAATTTGTTTTTTTATAAGATGTTTGTTTGAACTGTGAAATAGAGGCGATTTAAAATTAATGGATTCACAGCATATACAATATTCCACAAAACTGCTCTGCTTTTTCTCCCTCTTTCTGGGCTGCCAGCTTTGGACAAAGAAACTTTTATGGCGGCAACTGACTTGTAGAATCATCCAAGACCACCCTTTCCATGAGGAAGAGGTCATCGATTAGATAAGGTGATGGTAGATTGACCTTAACACCAGGGGCTGTCCAGCTGGAGCTTAGTGTTCATTCCATCCTTTCAATTAAGTTCCTAACAGATTCTTGAGGAAATAAGGGGGAAAGGGCAAACTGCCTTGAAAATCAGAGCATACAACAGAGGACAAGAAGCACAGGAACAAAAATGTATTCCAGATAAGTCTTTCTAAAATCAGCAAGCCAACCTGTCATGGAAAGGGCAGATTTATCAATGACAAAACAATATCCTGTCAGCCCAATGATATAATTATTTACTTTGGTTAGTGGCACTGAACTCCAGGAGTATATTTTATAAATTAAATACTTATAATAAAACTATAGCCCAATTTATCCCAAGAATGTAGAATCTTTCTTCTCTCTCTCTCTTTTCATGGTGGGAGAAGGAGGCTGATGGCAGTATGCCATGGTTATGTGATATCCTGGCAAGAAAATGCCTCATTTTATATCACAAACATATGGTCTGGTAATGGTTTTATATTATATTCCTTCAGTGTTTTATTCCCATTTTTAGGAGACCTCTTCTAGACAAGAGCAATATGTTTTCTTGTCGACCTATCACATCAACAGTTAACACATGTCTCTACTTTTAGAGTTCACAACAGTTAAAAAGTTAACCTTATGTTACATATTACCTAAATTTTGATTATGCAGTAAAGTTGATCTCTGATGCTCATCTGTGTTGCAGTTACTGTTTCTCTGTTTACCTTTCAATTAAGGAATTCTCTCCCTTTTTTCAACGGTTAACATTCCTCAAGTTACAACTGACTAAATAAAAATGTGTACAAAATGTGGCAACCAGGATGGTAAAATGACTCTAAACTTAAGGTTTTAAACTAGCGTTTCACAAACCAAATCTGGCCCACAGATGTGTTTTGTATGGCTTACAGAGTGTTTAAACATTTTTAAAAAATTAGTTGCCAACTTAAAAATTGGGAGATTTCAAATAGAAATCTTAATCCTTGGATTCTTTTAAAATCTCCCCAGTAACCCTGGCCCAGGCTTTCATACAACAATTGGTGGATGCAAGGTAGCATCTGCCTCTTCCTCGGGGTTTTCCCCTCTCTGGTCCACCTCAGTCCCATCCAACATGCTCTCAACTTGTTTACATTCGATCTCCCACCCCTGTTGACATCGAAGTTTGAGACTCCTCAGCTACCCTAGCTGGGGAGTTTGGAAAGAATTGGTGGCATGTGGCCCTGGGAAATAAATAATCATGAAAGACAAGTAGCTACCCTCAAATATATGAAGGATTATTCTTGGGGGAAAATGATCAGAGTCAAAGGACTGTTGCCTCAGTAGGCAGAAAAAAATCTAGAGTGAGGCAAATGTTGCCTATATGTAACAATAACATCTTGAATGACAAGAGCCAACCAGAAAAAAAAAAAAAAAGCATTACTCTGGGGCAGAGACTCCCAAGTGTGCAAGCAGGTGTGGGCACGTTGGGATGTCCAATGGAAGCATTGGCTCCTGAGTTGACCAATGATCTCCAAGGCCCCCTCCAGCTCCATGAGTCTATGAACTGGTTTTTTAAAATTGTCCCTTGTAACTATAAAGTGAGGACTACACTAACTGGAAAACTATGAATTTTTAAACATTATTTCATACAAGTCTTTGACATATTTTTGGATTCTCTGGGATAGGGTTTAGCGAATGCCACCTTGTCCTGATAAATCACAGGCAGTGTCCTGATAAGATTTGTTTCAGAGTGTTGGTTTCTAGTTATAAGGCATTTTATTTCCTTTTTAATAACACATGGCAATCAGATATACAGTTTTTCTTCTGGGGAAAAACATTGATTATTTTAAAAACAGTAACATCAGCACAACTGTCAGAAAAAAAAAAAGAAAATCACTCTGAAGTTTTTATTTGCTGAAGAGATTAAAGAAAATAAATACTGCCCCTAAAGTATTTACAAACCACTGGGAAAAAATTACATTAATTGCTTTGCAAAGAAATAGTTATTGAGAAAGCATAAGATTGATGTGGGCATCAATAGATTTCAGCCTTTTCTCTGTTAAGGTTTTTGCCTTTTTACACAGATCAGGGATTGGCAGACCAACAGCCTGAAAGCCAAATCCGGCCCACACTGTGTCTTTGTAAATAAAGTTTTATTGGAACAAACCACATTCATTGATTTTCACATTGTTTAAGGTTGTTTTTGTGCTACAATGACAGTTGGGTAGTTTCAACATGGACCGTCTAACCCCCAAAGCCTAAAATATTTTACTGTTTGGCCCTTAACAGAAAAAGTTTGCTGACACCCTGACACACACTAGCTAACTTATACTATTTATATCACTATTTCTTGTCAGTATAACAAAAACGCAAACTAACCCTTAAGTTGCTAGAAAAGAAAATACCACATTCTCTTGCTTTGGTGGTAAACAAAAGAGCTTTTCTTTCAACTTCTGATGGCTATGTCTCTGTTTTCACCTTGCACCTACTGAGACACAAAACTCAACATATTTTTCAGTTTCTAGCAAGTAATTCACTCATGCAGAAGTATCAGTGAACAATGTAGCCTTCATTAAAGTGTTTGGGGGGAAGGGCGGTGGAATAAAGGTGCTACATTCCCCATAGTAAACAATTTTAAATCCCTTTTTAGACTTTCTCTAGAGTTCTTTCTGCCTGAAATTTGTTGAAAACTTAGTGAATGAATGTTTCTTCACAATTTGGATGATCCCCACGATAAGTGAGAGGAAGCAAAATAGAAAGCTTATTTTCTTAGCAGAATTGTCTTCATTTTCGTTTTCTACTTCCTCTGGGGAAGAGCAGAGAACCACAACACTGTAGTTTAGAATCTTTTTGTAATCTCTGGTCAAAATGTGGAGATCACTGCTTTAGAGGACTAATCCAGTGCACTTGTGTGATATCTCCTAGTTCCCTTAATAATAGATTTTGCAAATATTCTAGAAAAGAAACAATATTACTTGTGCTGCTGAGATTTACAACTCTTAACACTTACCTAGAAATTACAGCCTTTTCTCTATTGCAAAGGATGATGATGGAAGGAGAATATACTGTTGCTAAATATAATTTGGATATACAGTATAGTGCGTGGCTGTTGTTCACAATTTAAATATACCAAGGACTTCTGTTGCTGGCATCATGTCAAAGTAGACATCATGGAAAAAAACACACCTGCTCCAACACTTGGAAATAATGTATCAGACACAAACATCTCTTTAAATGCAAAGCTGAACTCAGGAGCAAAGGAAACCCACAAGGGACAAAAGCTAAGAGAGAAGACCCAAGAGTTTTCCTCTCTTATCTTTCTTCTATGCAGCACACAGCTTCTTGGATCTCTCCCAGGGAATGTCAACTCTCTATTATGCAGAACACTTCAGCTCTGACCCAGTCCTTACCATCATAATTCCATTCAAATTTTCCTCAGGAAGAAAAGTTAGCTCTCTAATAAGATCTCTCCTTCTTCAGAAGGTATTTTTGTGGCTTGTGCCCGACTGACAGCTTGCCATCTACCCAACACCATCCCAAGCTGTGGCTTTGAAGTATTTCTCCAGACAAATGCAGTGTTCACCCGAAGAAGAAATCTGTAACATGGGATTTCTCATTCAATTACCCAAATTGGAAAAAGGATCACGTGAATGAGCAGTGGATAGTTTCCTGTGAGGCAAAGCAAATATTACATGGTCCCTCTCTTCCCTGAAAAGAGGGAGGACTCTCAAAGAGGCAGCAAGCTGCGAGCAGAGCTGGTCAACACACAGCCCAGGGCTCAGAAGCTTTTCCTTGCATCTCTACCCCTTCCAGATACTCATTAAAAAGTGCCACTGATGCTGACTTTGCAGACTGAAGTCTACCAATGAACAGTGCAAAGCAGGAATCAGTCGATCTGAATGTAGAATGAAGGATCATGAAAAGGAAGTTTTGAGAACATATCAATAACACAGAATGCTTTCAGAGTAAAGAGGGGCTCTTCTGGAGTCCAAGTGAAGCATGAAATACCTTAAGGTACCAATGGGAATTTAGGAAAATCAAAGGCTATGTTAAAATATTTAAAGTTTCTGATACTGAGCTTATTTCATTCTGACTCCTCTTTTAGATATGAGCTCAAAGATCACTTCTTTCCAGAATGATTTCCTGACACTATCCTAAATCTCTCTCAGATGCTTCTGGCATTCAGTCTTGTCACCCCTGAATTTGTTTCCTAGTGTCACTGTGACCATTATAATGCCATAATTAATTAGTTGTGCAATTTATCTCCTCTCTAAATGCAAGTTCCACGAAGGGGTACACCTTATTCACTGTTTTAGTTTCAGCGCCTAGCTCTTGCCAGGCATGGAACTGGTTTTGCTAAATGAAGAATCTATAAAATGACTGCAGTGATATGGTTTTGGTCATTGTAATATTATATCTGTTTATGATGCACCTTTGAGCAGTTCTTTTCAAACTTTTAAAAACTGCCATCCAGTAAAAACACATTATACATCCGGACATACATACATACATGCACACAAAATGAAACAATAAAAAATGTTGCTTGCTGTACAATTCATGTACAATTCATTCTAAAATTTTCTAATCTCTTCTGTTTTCATTTTTGAAAGTGCTAGACTTGACCCCCTAAATTGATTTCATAAACTTCTTTTGAATTATAACCTACAGACCTACAGTTCGAAAAACCTTGCCCTGGGGTACTTCATAATCATAAGATGCAACTGAATATTAAATGTGTTTAAACTTTACCTTCATTCATCTGTCTGTATATATTTCATAAGATTTAGATAAAATAAATATTCTTTACAGGGAGGGGGGCAGAGGGAGAGGGAGAGAGAGAATCTTAATGGAGCCCAACATAGGGCTCAATCTCACGACCCTGATATCATGACCTGAGCCAAAATCAAGAGTCGGATACTTAACTTACTGAGCCACCTAGGCACCCCTAGATAAAATATTCTTTGCAGATGCAGCAACATATTTGTCAAGGGGTCCAAAATTCCTTAAATTAACCTCCAGTTGGCAGTACCACTCTGTGGGTACTTACAGGCAGAAGGCAGTATGGGAAGATGGCCAAACATGCTAAAGTCCACTGTGTCTTAAGGTAATAACTTACTTGCAGAAAGTATAATTTACCTAACATTCTGATCGTACATTTATAATTAGATTTGTATTTCTTGCCCAGTTTTACTACATCAGACTAACATATGCTGTGCTACAGATGGAAATCCCAGGTTATTCAGCATCAGGGACCCTAGGGTCTTGTGATTCCAAATTAAACTTGGGTGTGCGCATAAACCATGCAAATTAGGCTATGGCCACATGCTCAACACTGCTGAAAAGAAATCAGGCAATGTCTAGAAACAAAATGCACTGAAGGCTGCCTCCTCTTGCTGGAAAAGTTTTTATTAGGCTTGGTGATTGAAGAGGTTGGTGATTGAAGAGGTTTGCCAGTAAACACTCAACTCAAATTGCCATGACTAGATGCACATGTTTCCTTGACCACCAACACAGGCTGGGTGGCTAGGCATGCTTTACAATGCTCATCCATGGCTACTGAATGGACTTCAACTTTGTGAACTGACCAGAATTTTTGTGGGCTCAGTATTTGGAAAATGTTTTCACATGTGGATGACTGGAGTTGTATTCTTCCATGGGTGATGCACATCAGTTGGAGGAAGACTGTGTTCTTCTCCCTCTTTTCTGGGTGACACACTGGTTGTCTAAGACATCTCTGCCCAGATGTTATCCCAAGACTGAGCTCATTTGAAAGAGTTCATGCTTTCATAGCTTGGAACTGGTTGCAGGGAGATCAGCGGAGCCCTAGCACCTGGTGGCAGGATGTCTCTCCCTATGGTAGACTGGCTTCATTTTCCTCTTCCCGAGGATGTTATGCCTTAAATTTGTGAAAGTAAACTTTGTACTGAAAAGTAAATTTTGTAAGTAAACTTTGTATAGCAAAGTGCAGAAATCATAAGCACAGCTCAATAAATTTTATAAAGGGATTGTACCCATATAATTAACACTCATATCAAGAAACAAAACATTCCTAGTTATACTAGAAGCACAATCCATTCCCATCATTTTCTGTTCCCCAAGGGTAACCATTATCCCTCCATCTAATAGGATGGATGACTTTTTCTTATTTTTTAAATTTTTTATAAATGGACTCTTGCAGAATGTACTTCTTTAAATCTGGATTCTGACATTTCACTATCTGTTTATGAGATTAATCCGTGTGGTTGACTGTAGTTGTTTGTTCATTTTTATGCCTGTGTGGCACTTCAGTGGATGGATATAAAACAATTTTTATACCCATTCTATTATTAATAGACATTTTGGTTGTTTCCATTTTGTAGCAATTCTAAATAATGCTACTATGAACATCCTTGCACATGTCATTTGGTAAACTTATGTACACATTTCTGTTGTTATATCTAGCAGTAGAATTGTGAGAACATAAGACATAAGGATATCCAGCTTTAAGTGAAATCTGAATAATTCTCCAAAGTGATTGTACACTCCCACCAGCAGGGTGTGCAAAGCCCGGTTGCTCCATATTCTCATATTGTCCATCTTTTTAATTTAATTTAATTTAATTTTTTAATTTATTTATTAGAGAAGGAGAGGCGGGAGGGGCAGAAGGAGAGGGAGAGAGAGAATCTTAAGCTGGACATGGAGCCTGACGTGGGGCTCAATCTCACAACCCTGAGATCATGACCTGAGCCGAAATCAAGAGTTGGACACTTAACCGACTGAGCCACCCAGGCACCCCTGTCCATCTTTTTAATTTTAGTCACTCTGATGGGTATTTTTCATTGGAAAGGCATGGACTTTGGAATTACACAGACATGACTTTCAGTCTTGCTGTGTCACATTCTAGCAGTTTATGTGGTCTCAAGCAAGTCACGTTTCCTCTCTGAATCTTGTGTTCCTCATCTGCAACATGGCAATAAAAATACTTACCATTTAGGAGAGTTGCAAATTATAAATAAAATAATATGTGCAAATAATAACTATTATTTCTTAAGCATCAACCATATACTGCTATGCTAAGTACTTATCTACACCAGTGAGCTTGAAACATAGTATTTATGAACATCACCAATAATAATAGTTATATTCCCCACCATCAGACTTGTAAATATCCGGCCTTTTATAGAGACTCTGAGTTAGTCTTGCCATTATGCCCAGAAGATTGGGCTGCTCTATCTCCCAAGACAAAGGAGGCAGAACCTAGTGCTTTATAGTTGTCCAAAAAGTGTGTCAGGATGTCACTGGGGCAGCTGCGATTTTATTATTTCTGTCTGTTATTTCATTTCAAGTTCCCAAATAATACCAGAATGTCATGATGGAAATGGCTTATAGTAGACCAAGGAACCAGCAGGTGAAGACATAAACTCTTATTTTTCCCCAAATTAAGAACAAGAAATGACTGGGGGCATATTTGTGTTTTCCAAATGCTTTTACTATAGAGTCTGCATATGAATGTATTCATTTGTCAAAACTTTGCCACATCTTTTTCTTCAAAGAGGTGTCATGTTGCCTTAAGAATTGAAAAGTAATTTATTGTCTGTCTTCCTGCCCAATTTATGGAAGCTTAAAAAGCCTTCAGTTTTAGAAGAATGAGTCCATGATTTTCAGAAGACATGAAGAAACCTTTAGGTTTGGCAGATCTCTTTCAACAGTTGGTATCAATCCAACAGCTCTTCAATTGCCAGGGCTCTGTCTACACAATAGGAAATTAAACATTTAAGCAGAAAATAAAACATCACAGGGAATTCTTAGTTGCAAACTGAAAGTGTACCGCACGTTCTCCCTCTGTTACTGCTGTATTATTTGGATGGGGAGGAAGATGGTGATTTCTCACTTTGGTTGTTAGGGACCCACTCCCTCTTGGGTTCACAAACATAAGCCTCTGGGTTCTTACTGAACCGTGTTCTCTATGTTCTGTGTTCTCACTTGTCTTTAGGTTTAAGAAATAATCATAGTGTTCCCCGAATACAAGGCTGTTTAGAAACCATGGAAGAATGATTCCTAAGTTAATAAACCTAAAACACATTTGCCCAACATAGTTCCTTTAATTTTTAAAGGCTTGTATAATTTAAGGGAATTTAAATCCATGTGTTTTTTATTCACTTGCACTGACATCATCAAAATAGCCCTTTTAACAGCTAGTTGAGCCTTTTTTAATAAAGTTCTCTTATGACTTGTTTCTTTTTGAAAACAAGATTTTTTTTTTTGCCAAAGGCAAATGAACTTAAATGCCAAAAGATTTGGATTTCAATCAAGACTCCAAACCTGTATATTCTGAGGTTGAAAATTTTTCAAATGGGCTCCTGACTCTCCACTGAAATTAGCTGCAAAGAAGGAAAAAGTACCATCTGAGTGAAGTTTGTGGTCAAATCTGGTGTCAGAAGACTAAAGAAACGTCTATATTTGTTGCTTAATTTTGTGCCAAATCTGAAATGAATCAATGTACAATGTGTATTGGATTATTACAGAAATGTGATCCACTGCCAAGTGGTTAACTTTTCCACCATATCTGGTTATCATGAGTAAACCACAATGCTGTACTCTCCAGAGGTTAGAAACTCAGCACACAGCGGCTGTCTGAGATTTGTGAGAAGTGATTGTTTTAACAGAATCATTTTGGAAAAAAAAAATCTTTCACTCAACATTGTAGATGCTTATAATACATATGCATGCTCATGCATGTGTGTTAAGAAATACATATATACATGTGTGTACAGGAATATATATATGCATTTATAGGATATATATATATATATATATTCCCCTATATATGAAGTTTTCTTTTTAGTAAGAATACTCTTCTCTAAAGATATGCTTAATGATTTAGCAAGTGAAATTATAATCTGAGCATAAAATATGTAAAGGAGTTTCAGCCTTTATAAATATATCCACATGCTACAGTCAAAACAAAACTCTTAAAGCTTTTTGGTATTAACAATTTGAGACTGTTTTTCTCTTTGTCAAAATGTATATAACTAAGCAGTAATCTGAGAGATGTATGACTGGGAATAGTTGAATTTTACAGGAATCTGTGAAGCAAATGGGCATTTTGATCCCCCTCCAGCCCTCCAGCACAACTGCAAAAACCAATGCTCCATTTGACAAACAAATTTGTCTGCCATCATGAAACTCCTCAAAGGATAATTCCCCTGTAATGGAAAATTAAAAGTGAGAAAGAAAGAAGAAGAAAGGGACAAGTTCCCTGATTCTATTTTACAATTGAGATTTTTTAAAAGAGGAGCTTGACATATACACACTCACATGAAGGTACATAAATATTAATAGAGCCAGGCTTCTGATAAAAATAGAAACCAGAGTCTTCATCATTGTATTACTGCTAACAGATTTGATTGTATCATTCTTTTTTAAGGATAGCTCTACATTTTCCTATAGGGTGGAATTTGTTTGCTGTCAAAATCTCTGGAATCGTCAAAACCAGTTTTCAAAATCCAGCCTGTATGATATTAAAAGAATATTCATGAGTTTACAAAACTGTCTTCTTTAAGAAATTTTAATTAGCAAAAATTCATATTTACAAATGAGATGATGATTCCTATGTACTTGCTCTTGTCCAAGGTTTGTCACAAGGTATCTCATTAAAATTTTAAAACCTTGACAAGGAGAAGACCATTGTCCCCCACTGATAAATATAGAAACTTTGACATATAGAGCTATAGCGGAATGAATGAATTTCATTATGAATATATAGTCACAGAATTTTTAGTGGATTCACCACAGGGTCCATTTAAATATGAACTTCCATTGTGCTTTGAATAACTGGATGAAGGTTGGAGACAAAGTATAGAAATAAAGCAGGAGAAAAATCTAAAGGAGATACCACCCTTTGAAGATCAAACTGAAATTAAAGAGTTGCCAGTGACAAGTAGGATTTGATTTAAAGACATTTGATTTGTATCTTTCAAATAACTCCTTGACTGCATAACATGAAGTACATCACTATTTGCATTATTAAGCAATAGAAGTTTTCAGAAGTGTTTTATATATTGACTTTTCAGCCTAATCCAGAGAATGCTGTTTCATATTGGCAGCAAAATTGCTAGATTCTATGACTTAGCTATGTGACCTTGGCAAATCACAAACTTTCCATATTGCAATTTCCTCATTTATAAAATGGCAGTGATGATATATAGACATATTGTACAAGAATGAATGTACTGAAATATCTGAAAGTCTTTTGACTTCATTATAAGCTACAAAGATGTCACTGTGTTCAATTATAGTTATACACCAAACTCTCTCATCTCTTCCTCTCTGTCTCTCTTTTCTCTTCCCCTTCACCCTCACCCCTTACCGCCCCCCTCACCAATATATTCTCTCCTAGAATCGTAGGTTGTCAGAACTGAAAAAAAGGCAGAGAGATCAGGCAGTTCTATCAAAAGAGAAAATAAAGTTCCCCCAAAAATGAAATAATTTATCCCAAGTCACAAAGCTAACAAAGCTAATTAATGGCATGAGTAGGTTTAGGTCCCAAGTCACTGGAACTCCCAATCCTTACCTCCTAGGGAGGCACTCTAGCAGAGAAATTAAGAGCATAAGATTGGGTAACAGATAAACAGGTTCAGCCTCTCTCACTGATCAACTCTCTGTATCTGTAAAATGGGATTAAAAACAATATAACACCTGGCATTACTGCGAGATATTTAAACACTTTGCAGAATGCCTGGAATTTACTAGCACTGAATGAACATTATGGATTTTTATCATTTTCTCATTGCATTTCATTGTTTCTCACTGCATTTCATTGTGAAGAAACTTCACTTTCACAGTGTAGGCTGCCCACCTCCATTTTTCTGAGGTGGACCTGAATCAGGAATTGCCTTCTCAATGGCCCAGATGATTCTACTTCAGAGTATTAACAGCTAACTTGAGTTCTTGCTACACTATACTTTGAGATAGGTAGTAGCAAGAAAACTTTATTACAGATGAGAAAACTGAGGCACACAGAAGTAACTTATTCAAGAGCACCTGGCTACTTAGCGGCTCCAGAGCTCACATTTTGTATCATTGTGATACACTGAAGCTAAAGCAGTGGAGGGCATTCAGCATCAATCACCAAGTCCAGGTGATCAAGGATGGGAAGTCAGGAAATGTGCCTCCTTCTCCATTCACTATGAACTTCTAAAGAGAACTGCCTTCTGGAGAATTATGTGCACATAACTGTCAGTCTGCAAAGGAAAGGGACTTCACAATTATGACATGGCAGATTCACAGTTGGCCTGGAGACCTAAGCCAAATCCCCCAAGAGTGAAAACAAATGGGATGCTACGACCAAGTCCCCATGGGTGCTTGTCCAAGACCGACATACTTGGGACACTCTCTGCTGGAGCCAATCCTGACATTTATACATTGGAGATGCTGCAGCTCAAGGTTAAAATGGTAGACTGTTGGGGAAAATGTGCCCATTGATGTCATCATTCTTAGAAGTTGTGTTCACCTCTCATTTCTGGGAGCATTAGATTCATGAGCACTTTGGTGTTAAAAAGCTAATTTAAAAACCGAGTTGGATATTTAATTATTGTTTGATTTGGGGTTACAGCCTTTCATTTTTCAAACATCTTAAGAGCAGAGAATGAAAATTGTTACCTAAGAAACTATTGAAATTCTCTTAACTCTTCTGGGTATGTATTATGTATTATGTATTCCACGAGTTCTCTGCCAGGGATATAAGTCAGAAACTCTCCTGCTGGTTTTGATTACAGCTGCAAAGTCACAGATTTGAACAGCTCTAGACAATCATTCTTCTGAACCTGCACATAAATATAAAACATTTTCTTTATCCTTATCACATAAACCTTCAATGAGGTTTGCTTCAAAGTAAATTCCAGTTTTCTTCCATTTTTTTCTCATTTATCATTTTAATAATTAGCAAACTACTTTTTTTTGCAAAAAGGTACTCCATTTGCATATTCAAAGGTCACTGTACAGGTTCAAGCTATTTAATATCAAAGCAATGATAATTTAACAATCTCTTCTTCTGGAGTCAGATAAAACACAAAATTACCTCTGGCTTTTTAATTTTGCACATTTACAGACACATGATAAAAATATGAGATTAAGATAAGGGCAGGAGCAATATAATGAACCATCAGTTAAGCTATGGTAAACTTTCTTCATATCTAGCTTTGGGTCTTTGCATTGCCACTTTATTATTTAAAATGGAGCCATCACATTTCAGTAAGTGGTATCAAGAACATAATTTGCTAAGACACTTCTTTATTTGAGGTGCTGTCAGGATTGGCAATGAGAAATGACACAGTCCCTCAGTTGTACGCGACAGGCGCCACTATATTAGTCCAGCACTTGTGTATTTCTCTGCTGTTTTTGAAAAATTGCATTTCCTTTGTGTAAGCAGAACAAAAAGAAATAGAAATCGGCTCCATGTGAATTCTGTGGTCCTCTATATTAAACTGTAATTGTTTCCTGGTAAAAAAACCAAGCCAGCAGGATTTCCTGAAAAATAATTTACAAGGATGGGTACTGGGTCCAGCTTGTTTTTTTCCCTGTGCTTCTGTGATTGATGACACTGCAAGGAGCTGATGGATTTGCTGCTGCTGGATCTCCAGAAAGTTCTTTTGCTTTAAACAAACTGCAATCTTCCAAAAAAAAAAAAATGTCTTTACATGGCATTCACTTTCCTGGATTTTTGGTTCCTAGTTGCTTTTCAACTCTTGGCACTGCTCTGAGGGACCCAGCTAATGGACCCCGTTGCATCAATACAACCATAAAGACAGCTTGAATGAATTATTTAAGGTAATGGCTAGGCAGAAATTTGTAATTCAATCTAGGTAGTTCAATATGAGCTATGATCTTTAGAGAGGTAATATGGAAAGAATGCTGGCTTGGGGTCCTACACACCTGAGTTCAGATCCTTCCTTTCCTACAGCATAACTTGTACATGTCACTTAAACTATGTGAGCTACAATTTCCTCTTATGCAAAACTGGGGAATGATGAAGCTTATTTTCAAAAGAGGAAGCAACAAACTTCTTATGAAAGCCCAGTGAGTTGGAAAACAGTTTGTAAATCATAGATGGTTTTACAAATAATAAAACCCTAAAAATGGTAAATCAGAGACTCAGGCCCCATTCTTTGAGGACCCCCATATTATTTTAAAATAACAAGCACTAAGGAAGAAAAGCTAGCTATCCTTAGACCTTACAATATGCTGGGCATTATGCCAGGCCCATAATACACATTCTCATTTATACCTCACAAAAGAATGTGTCATTCTTCTCTTTTATAGTAATAATTATGACAAATAATTATTGACTGCACGATATATACCGTATACTGTGCTAAGTAATTTACACACAAAATTTCATGTAATCCTTAAAATAATCCTATGATGAAGGTGCAGTGTTATCCCTACTGAAGAAATGGAGGTTCAGGGAAATTAACTTGCCCAAAGTCATATAGCTGATCAGTGGGACTCATTAAACCACCTCCCAGCAAAAACATCAGCCCCATCTCTAATTATATAACCTCTTGTTTTTTGACCTTCTGATCTCTTCACATCTTGCATGCATTTTAATCTGACTTTATTTGTAAAAGCATGCAGTAGGACTGGGAGTTGGGCATAGGATGACTTGTCGTGTGACTTGTTCTGGGGTCCTCAGATCTTCATTCACATCTCATGTCACTGTAGCCCTGCATACTCTGCAGGATCAGGCAAAAGCCCTCAGGCTTATAGGTTTCCTCTCTTTTGTCCTTTGGTATGCTTCTAGGCCAGGGTTGACAGCATAAAAGGAATAAAATCCAAACATACTATATCATATGAAATGAGGTTAGAATAATGACATAACTACACTTGTGATAGCCTGGCTATATATCCAGCAAGGATAGTCACGTGGTCATTTGTTATTGAAAATAATATGCTTTAGAAGGCAATACCAATTAAGTTCCATAAAGGCACCTTCCATTCATTCCTAATATTTGAGTCCCAGGCACAAATAATGGAGCTTTGGAGGTACTGCATCATAAGAAGGAGAATCATAATCCTTCAAACCTGCTTGTGCTGGGGCAGATGAATGGGTGAAATGTTTGACAAATTCTCTATCATTTTAGAGGAGACTGAGAAGCAGAGCAGAGCACCAAATGAGAACCTGAGGGCCTCGGAGGCCTGTCAAAAATCGGACCAAGTAAACATTCACACCCAGGAATTAAATCAACAGAAAAACCTAGTAGGCAACAACTTTTGCTATTGTTCCATCCCAGGAATCTTTCTCACCCTCACATGCTAGATGGCTTCTTCACAGACACTAAGCTTTGTTACTTGCCATGTATACAGTGTGGTGAACAAAGAAGGAAGCAGGATGAGATTTCTGTTCCAATGAGGTAATTACTTGCATTAGCTCTTTAATCCTTGTCCTGAGAATTAAAATAACATAATATGTGCCAAGCACACAAAGCAGGACTGCACCTGGCACATGGTAAGCAGTCAAGAGGTGCTGCTTGTTGTTGGTGTTGCCATTGTTTCCATCATACTTTCCTCTTTTCTTTCTAGGCATTCCTCACCAACTCAAGCCATGTCCTACCCATTTATCTACCATTTTGGAGACAAAGAGAAGACATAACTAAGAGGAAGAAATAAAGAAGTACTTAGGAATAGAAGAGCAGAGATAGTTGCTCTCCAATATTCTGCCTGAGTTCATAAGCTCAGGCAGAATACTCTATGTCAGTGCGCTTATCTACAAAATGGGAGGATGGGAAGACCTGCTGTTTGACAAGCCATAGGGTAATTTAACATCAATATATAGCCAAGGAGCAAAGAACCTAAATTTCTGCTGAATCCCTGGATGCTAGTCGGGGGCGGGGGGGGGGGATGGGCACTGTGTGCACGTATGGATCTCATTCACTACACTTCCTTTTTTGTCAAAAATAGAAGCAAAATTTGCCTTAAACATAGCTGTTTTTGGGTATTGTCTGCTCTGAATAAGGAAGTTTTTAAGAGTCCTGTGAGGACAATGCAACATGTGACATGTTCATCTTAACTTCCCAATATGAGGAGACACAATGCATAATGTAGGCATTTCCCTCTCTCTATATGTGTGTGTATATGTGTGTGTGTGTATGAATAGGCGTATACACATATTACTTATATACATTATATGTCTATATTATATATACACACACATATACACATATGTACACATACTTAGACATGCAAACTATTGTGCTTAAAATATTTTCGTTCATGACACATTCTTACTGTTGACTTGCACAGGCCTTCTTTTCTTTAAGTGATATATTAAACTACAAAAACCTTCCCCCTCATGGAAATTAGAACATTGACAAGTACTTACATATACTTCTTGGTATTACCTCATCCCTTCTTTATTCCCCCCTGAAAATAACCATATCCTAGATTTTGTGTCCATCATCAGCTTGCTTTCCATTTATATCATTTTATCATGTCGAAAAAATTATATTCTCATTTTAGTCATTTTTAACTATAAGAATGCTGTATGTAATAAAATATCCTGGGACTGACTGTTTTTATCTAAAATGATTGCTAAAATCAATCCATTTGGTTGTATGTAGCTATACGTCAATTTTTTTGACACTTACATTGTAATACACCACACTTTATTTATCCATTCTTCTGTCAATGGGCATTTGAATTATTTCCACATTATACAATCTGAAATGTATATTAACCAGTACTAATTCAAAGAGCACCCAATGCTTTTCTTTAAACACTTTACCACTCGGACACAGTCATGAAACCAGTCAAAGGGAAAGGAATAAGGGTTGAATGCATTTTAGTAAGGCCTGCTTTTTGGGGTGGGGGAGTTCCCTTTAGTAAGGACTGGTGCTTGCCTGTTAACGCCAGTGGATGCATTTTTATAAAGATTTTATTTATCATTTCCTGAGCCAGCCATTTCCAATCAACAATAGCTTTGCTACTTTAAACTGTGCTTCAGTTTCTTTCTCTTTGAAAATAACCAGGCTGATTTTAAAAAACTGTAAGATTCCTCTCACCCCCTGAGATTCTAAGCCCTGAAGGAGAGAGAGGGACCTATCTACAGTAGGACCTCCTCACATTTGTTGTGGAATTATGAAGCACATGATACTCTATATTTTATATACAGTATTTTATTTAATGTTTGCAATGACCTGATGAAGTAGTTACTATTATCTTCATTTTAGAGATAAAGAAACTGAGGCAGAGATTAAAGAAAAGACCACACACACATCTAAGGTTTTAAAAAGCTAGCTAGTGAGTCATGGAATGAAGATGGAAATCCATCCAGCCTAAAGCAAAAACCCACCCTGTTGGCCAAGCACTCTGGATCTCAGCCAGCTGAGCCATCTTTTGAATTCCCTAGAGTTCTAAGAGCAATCATTGTCAAATTCAAGCACGAAACTTGCATCTCAAGCTAGAAGACCTTCCTCCCACAAACCAAACAATGAAATTGTTTTTGGAATAGAAGGTTTTTCTTCTAGGAATAGATTTTTTCATCAGTACCTGGTTAAAAAAAATCACTTATGCATTTTTTTGGTTCGTTATCATGACCATTCACTCATAAGTGAACAGAGCAGACTTGAAGTTGCTAAGACTGAAGATGTCACAATGAATTCTGATGGAGAACTTTTGTGTCACCAGCGTTCCAAACTGTGATATGTTAGCATATTCTTATAATGTTTTATATACTTCTTTTTAAAAGATTTATCTATTTGAGAAGGTGAGTGAATGAGAGAGAGAGAGAGAGAGATGGGGGGGCAGAGGGAGAGAGAGAATCGCAAACAGACTTTCCACCAAGTGGGGAGCCCGACATGGAGCTCAATCCCATGACCCTGGAATCATGACCTGAGCCAAAATCATGACCTGAGACGCTTAGCCAACTGAGCCACCCAAGTACTCCTATCCTTACTTCTTAGACATTTCCCCGCAGTGTGACTGCAGCACCATGGAAAATTCAATTCAGAATGTAGAAATTAGTGCAATATTTGAATATTTTTGCTAATATGCAAAGCTGCAGAATTTTCAGTTTATTAAATATTATCAGTGTATGAAAGCTTCAGTTCATTAGGAGGCGGAAAGAATACAGTGTTGCCAACTTATAATCATCAGCCAGTGAACATTCATCTTGTATCGTGTGCAGAATACTGAATGAGGCAGTTGGGGCACGATAAAATAAGTAGAAGACTGCATCAAATGATTTTATAATTTAATTGAGAAAATTATCTAAACTTAAGAGCAGCTTATTAAATATCAAATACAAATTTAAATGGTATGAATTAAATTGGTGTATACTTAGGGAACACAGAGTAAGAGAGGATTTACAGGTTAATCAGAGACCAGCTTTAAGGAAATTACATGTGCTCTAAAAGTCGTAACTCCTCTTGAATACTACCGTGTGCAAGCTTCTATGCTTTAGCACTGCCCAAGCAGTATCTCATTTGATCTTCACAACCACCTTTTAACAAAGCATTGGTTTTGCTCCCATTTAAAAAATAAAGATGAGGAAACCAAGGACTAGAAAGCCAAGACAATATACTTAACGTCACTCAGCTAACTGGGTCAGGATTTAAGCCCAAGTCGGTCTGACACTGAAGCTGATGTGCTAATCATTATGTGTACTCTATTTAAAGAAACTGCACAAAGGTGGATGTTGGCTCTGGAGAGATGGACAAAGGGAGATGAGCACATTCTTAGAGAACAGCACAGGCACAAAGGGAGGTGTCATGTGGAAGGCTGGAGATAAATCAGCTTTTTTTTTTTAACCTTTGAACTAACTTTAAACTTCAAACAAGTTACAAAAACAGTAAGAAGAGTTCTCTTGTATGCCTTAACTTCCTTTCCCTGGTTGTTAACATCTTACACAACGATGTTCAAGAACAAGAAATCAACATTGGCACAATATTACTAGCGAGACTTTAGATCTTATTTAATATTCCAATTTTCCCATTAGTGTTCTTTTTCTGCTCCAGGACCCTATCCAGGATCCCATATTGCACTTAGCTGCCATTTCTCCTTAGACTCCTCTTGTCCATCACAGTCCTCTGGTCTTTCCTGGTCTTTCATGGTTTTGACACTTTTGAAAACTACCGATCTGTTATTTTTGTAGACTATCTCCCAATTTGCATTTGTTCAGTATTTTCTCATAATGGAATGAGGCTATACAGTTTTGGCTAGAATATCACAACAATGATGTTTCTGTCCTTAGTGCACCATATCTCGAGGTTCAAGATATCAATGTATCTTATTACTGGTGTCTGCTAGGTTTACCCACTGTAAAATTACTATCTTTTCCTTTGTAGTTGATAAGTATTTAGGGGTGGGGGAGATTGCTTGAGACTAGGCAATTCTTATTTTTCCTCAAATAATTGCTCCCTAATTTTAGTATCCATTGGTAGATCTTGTCTGACATTATTAGTGCAGTGTTTGCCTAATGATGGTTCTCTATTTCTCTCTTTTCTTCTACATTTGTTGATTGGAATACCATTGTGAGAAGGAGCTGTCTCTTCGCCTTTACTTATTTAGTTATGTATATATGCATGGATTATGGATACTGGTTTATTCCATAGGTTAAATCCAATATTATTATTATTATTATTAATTTTGTGGCTTGAATTATTCCACCTTTGACCACTGGGAGGTCCCTCAGGTTGGATCCTGTATTCTTTTGACAAGGTTCATTTATTTAAATAATTTCCTTGCTTTCTGGCATAACATGCTATCCTAGGTTCCTCTTGTGTATTTCTTGACCTAGCCCTGGAATCAAATACTTCTTCAAGAAGATATGATTCCTGAGAATGGTGGCAGCCGTGGAGGCTCTGGCAGCTCGGGACTGAGTGCAAGTAACAAAATCACCATGATTCTTCAGAGGCTCTTCAGGTTCTCCTCTCTCATTCAGTCTGCAGTCTCAGTTCATTTGAGGAGGAACATTGGTGTTACAGCAGTGCCATTTAATAAGGAACTTGATCCTGTACAGAAACTCTTCGTGGACAAGATTAGAGAATACAGAACTAAGCGACAGGCATCTGCAGGAGCCACTGATACTGGCCCAGAGTACCAGCAAGACCTAGAGAGGGAGCTTTTTAAGCTTAAGCAAATGTATGGTAAAGCAGACATGAATAGGTTCCCGGACTTCAAATTTGAAGATCCTAAATTTGAAGTCATCGAAAAACCCCAGTCCTGAAGAAAGAATGTAAACTTTATTTGGTAATTTGTCCTAGATTAGTTGTACAACTGTATCAGAATAAACATACATTTCTCAGCTGTCAAGTGTTCTTTTAATTCTGATTCCAAATAAATTATTTGGTGATGTTGGGTGTGCAAAAAAAGAAGAAGATATGATTCCTTCTATTGAAGAACAGCGATTAGAGACCAAGATTTAGGTGCTAGGTATGCTCAGATTAGATTTTATTACCATCTTCAGATTTTTCTTTCTCATTTATGAGAACTAATCTTGGTGATATGGGAATGAAGAGAACCACTGGGTAAGCCTTTAAAGTATTTTACATGCCAACCTAAAGAGTTGGGATTTGATATCATTGATATTAGAGAGAAATTTTGTAAAGCTAAGCAGGGGAGTAAGTGATGGAATTGTGTTACAGGATAATTCTCATACTCAGGTGCAGGATATAACAGGTGAGTGGGCAAAAGCCTGGATGATTAAGAAAAACTAGGTAAGGTTACCTTTGCACTGAGTGAGAGAGGCCTAGTAGTAGAATAAAAGTGTAGGAAGAAGAAAGAAAAGGAAGAAGCAGAAACATTAGAGAAAAATAATTGGCTAGAGATGGTGATAGACACAACAGAGGGTTGGGGGAAGTGTAAAATTATTCTGTTTGGTATTTCAGAGAGCTGAATATATAGAGGTGTCACTGGTAATATCAGGAATGATTGATTCTGTGTCAAGAAATCACAGATTTCAGTTTTGGCATATTTAGCTTAAGAATTATTGAGACATGGTAATGGAAATATCTCCAGTAGGAATGGGAGGTATTATACTAAAGATATTGTATTTTTGAACTCCTAATACCTACCTCTGTCTGCCCTTTCAGTGGGTATTTAGAATAATAATAGCTAACATTTTTAAGTGCTTACCTTGTGTCAGGCTTATGCCAGGCATTTTTATATACATCAAGCATATATATATATATATATATATATATATATATATATATATATATTATGGATATTAAAAAATATAAATATGGCCTTATTTAATCCTCATAATAGTCATATTCATATCATTTCCATATTTTTATGGAGAAGCTGAGATTCAAAAAGACTGAATAGCTTGACCAAAGGGACACAGCTAGTAATTTATGAAATCAAGATTTAACTCCAGCTCATATGACTCCAATGCCCCTACTTTTCATCAATGCACTGTTTTTAAGAGAAAAGTAGGTAAACATATAGAGTGATCAAACAAAAAAGCATGCCTTACAGAAATAGATTTGAGACTTATTTGTGCAAATGAATTCACTAGAAGAGTAAGGCTAAAGGAATAAAAACACCCTAAGACAGAATCTCAATAAAATAGAATTGAAACAAGGAAGACAAAGTCAAAGATGATTAAAAGGAATAAAACAGAGAAGGAAATAGAAAATACTGTTAGCATATCAGAGAAAAACAAAATGCTATGGTAAGAGATTTCTACCAGTAATGGTAGGTAAGTTTATTGCAGGCCAACACCCCTGCCAAGGACAATTATAAAATGCATAAAATGTCTCAAACCATTTGTTTTAAGGTATCAGAAAGCTTACCAAATTAGCAAAGACCTCAAGAGACAAGATCCCAGAGTAAAGTGAAGCTCCTACGTAAACAACATCAATGCCCTTTGCCTGTGCAGCATTTGTCAGTTTTGAAGAGACTGTACAAAGCTTCTGGAAGTCTTAATGGGACTTGGGGTAAGAAATTGGAATTCAGGGTCTATCAAGAAGAGGCCTTAGTAAATAACCTACACTTTCAGCTGGGACTACAAATGACTATACTTTAGAAATTTACCATCCCTCACATAGAATAAAGTCCACCTCTAATTGACTCTATCCAAGATTCAATTAAGGCAATCTGCCCAACACTAAATGCCTTCCGGTAGAAAAAGTAAATCCTTTTTGGAGGAAGATAATACTTTACAAATTTTCATACACTGTGTATAGGATTCAGTAAAAAATTAGCCAGTATCCAAGAGACAAGAATAAATGCCCCAAATCCAAGACAAAAAGAAGAAAACAGACACAGACCTATACAAGATCCAGATATTATCATCAGACTTGGATATTAAAATATATGTGATTAATATAATTCAAAAAATAAAAAGACAGACAGATTTCAGAAGAGAAATGGAAACTATAAAAAGGAATCAAATGGGAACTACAGAATTGAAAAATATAATTGAAATGACATCTTAATAGACAGCTTCAAGAGCAGATTAGGTAAAACTAAAGAAAATATTACTAAATTAATATTTGTGTCAGAATAAAATATTCAAGCTGAATCACAGGGAGAGAAATAGTGAAAACCACATTTTTAAAAGTGTGGTAGACATATAGGACATGGCAAAAGATAGAGTACTCGTATAATTGGAATCCTAGGAGAAGAAAGAGAATAAGGCAAAAGTAATACTCAAAGAGATAAGGGCTGAGAACCTCCCAAATGGATGAAAATACACCAAGTCCTAAGTTGAGGAAGTGCTACGAACACTACCAATGAAGAAACAACCATACTGAGGTATTTCAGGAGCTTTCCAAGAAAAAAAAAGGGACAGGAGTAAGATAGTAGCTAAAGGCTCAACAGAAACATACAAAGCCAGAAGATAATGGGATTATATTTTCAAATTGCAAGGGAAAAGAAAAAATGGAAAAAAAATCCAACTTTGATTTGTTTGTCTGATGGTAATCCTTCAAAAGAGAAAAGAAAAATGAGATGCTTTCAGACCAAAATAGAGATTTTATCACACTGTAGGAAATACAGGAAAGCCCTTCTTTAGTCCAAAGTGAAATGATCCCTGATGGACACACTGAAATGCTGGAAGAAATGAAGAACAAGGAAAAAAGATAAACATACAGGGAAAATCTAGATGAATATTGATCATATACAAGAATACCAATAATGTCTTATAGAGCTAATACACACACACACACACACATAGAATGTCATGACAACAAAAGCACAAAAAAAAAAAAAAAGGAAAAAGGTTATTAAAGTGTTCAAAGACCCTTACATGTCTTGGGTAGTGGCAAAAATAATTTAAATTGAAATTTAATATGTCAAAGATATTTACAGTGATGTCTTAGAGTAGCCACTGAAAGAATAATAAAAAGGAATAATAAAAAGTTATGATAAAAATAGTAACTGGTGCTTCAAAAGAAACCAAGAAAGCAAAGAAAAGGGAGGGACAAGTAGATGACAAATTAGAGAACAAATTTAAATCCAAACATACTAATAGCACAAAATGTAAGCATACTGAACACTGTAATTTTTTAATCACCAAATAATATTTAAAAAAAAAAAACATCACAGACTGCTTAAAGGGATGTACTTTAAATATAAGGAAATAAATACAAGGGAAATAAAATAATGGGGAAAATACACAATGCAAAATGAATCAAAACAAAGATGGGATAGTTATGTCACTATTGGAAAACAGGCTGGAAGTATTGCTAGAGATAAAACTGGGATTTGTTTCATAACTATAAAATGGTCTATTAATAGGAAATTGAATAAAAACAAAGTATATGCACCTAAAAAATATCCCCAAAATATATTGAAAAAAAGTTGACAGAAATAAAGTGAGAGAAAAATCAATTATAGGCGAAAGGTTTTTTTTTAATTTTTTAATTGTTATGTTAATCCCCATACATTACATCATTAGTTTTAGATGTAGTGTTCCATGATTCATTGTTTGTGCATAACACCCAGTGCTCCATGCAGAACATGCCCTCCTCAATACCCGTCACCAGGCTAACCCATCCTCCCACTCCCCTCCCCTCTAGAACCCTCAGTTTGTTTTTCAGACTAAAACAATAAGTAGACTAAAACTACAAAAAAAAACACAATAAGAATGTAATAGATATGTACCACATGATTAATATGCTTGACGTCTATAGAACTCTGCATTCAAAGACTGCAGTTTTTCAAAATAGAGAACATTTACCAAAATTAACAAGACATTGAACCGTAAAGCAAATCTTAACAAATTTTCAAAAGATTGAGGGAAAAGAAGAGCCATACACACCCCAGTGTTCATAGCAGCAATGTCCGCAATAG
>NC_138374.1:57533429-57541864 GCF_054177405.1 Leptonychotes weddellii
GGCCCCATGGTGGGTATTAAGGAGTGTACATACTGCATGGAGCACTGGGTGTTAGACGAAAACAATGAATCGTGGATCATGACATCAAAAACTAATGATGTATTGTATGGTGATTAACATAACGTAATACAATAAAATTAAATTAAAAATTAAAAAAAGATTGATGTCACACAGAATACATTCCCAGACTAGAGTGGAATAAAGCTAAATTAATATCCAAAAGACAAGATGAAAAAATCTACAAATATGCAAAGTAACCAATACACTTGTAAAAACACACATATCAAACAATGAGTCACAATGAAATAAAAACTATTTTGAACCAAACGGTATGAAACTATGGTATGTCAAAACTTGGGTGATGCAGCTATGGCTGCTTTGAGGAAAAATGATAGTCTTAAGAATAAATATTAGGAAAGAAAAGAAGCTGAAAGTCAGGTCTCTAATTATTCATCTCAGAACTTGCAAAAAGAAGAATAAATTAAAGCCAAATAAATTTAAAGAAGGAAATAGTACAGGGAAGAAATAACACAATGTAATGTAAAAAGACAAAAGTAAATTTTTAGAATTATTCCTTAAATAAACTGAGTATCAATAGTAGAAAGAAGTCACAAATTACCAATATAGAAACAATAGGGGGCTTATAACTTCAAATCCTACAGGACTTAAAAAGTTAAGAAGATATTATAAACAACATTATTCCAATAAATTTGAAAATTTAGATACAATGCACACATTCCTTGAAAAACACAAATCACCAGATCTGACCAAGAAGAGATAAGAAATCTGAATAGTCCTATATCTGCCAAAAAATTTGGTTCTGAGGGTTCTAGAGGGGAGGGGGGTGGGAGGATGGGTTAGCCTGGTGATGGGTATTAAAGAGGGCACATTCTGCATGGAGCACTGGGTGTTATATGCAAACAATGAATCATGGAACACTACATCAAAAACTAATGATGTAATGTATGGTGATTAACATAACATAATAAAAAAAGAAAGAAAAAAAAAAGAATTTGGTTCTGTAATTAGAAAACTTGCAAGAGAACACTATACTCAGATTTCCCTGTTGAATTTTTCCAACCATTTAAAGCTAAAATAACACAAATATTACACAAACCCTTCCAAAAAAATAGAAAATGTAAACTTAGAAACTCATTTTATTAGGTTGTCATAACTTTGACACAAAACCTGACAAGGGCATTAAAAGAAAATAAAATCACTTTCCCTCAAGAATTTAGATGTATGTCTTAAAATTATAAGCCACTAAATCAAAACTGAGGTGGAAGTGTTCTACAAATATAAGGTTGGTTCATCTTGACTACTTAATATAATTCACTACATTCATAGAATAAGAGAAAAATCACGATTAATCAAAAAATGCAGAGTAACTGATAAAAAAATCAATACCCATTTATGACAATCTTAGTACATTGGGAAAAGAAGGAAATTATCTTAATCTGTTAATAGAATCTCTAAAACACTTGCTTCAAATACTGCATTTAATAGTTTCCAGCTGAAGGATTTCTACCTGAGATGAGTGGACAATGGTACCCATCGTCATTATTTCTATTAATCCTTGTACAGGAGGTTCTATTTGAAAGAGCAATCCCCAACACCACCCAGCACTCTCTGATCCCTTTCTCTGCATATTCTCTATTACCAACCATGACCTTCAAATAAATTGTGTATTTTACTTACTTACCTTCTACGATGTAAGCTTTGTGGGCAGGGATTTGTTACTTATTTGCTCATTGTTCTATCATGTCTATAACAGTGTCTGGGATGTGGCAAGCCCTTGATAAATATTAGCCAGATGAATTAAACAAATGAATAAAGTTTAAAGATGATTTCACAGAAAAAGCCATTATAGTATTTCAATCAGTATTGGTATTTTTCTCACTGGAGTCCACACTTAGACCTTCAGGGGCCCACAGAGGCCACATGTCACAGCCTGGCTGGAATGTTCCATGCCTTGCACAGTGAAAAGAATGAAAAGTGCATAATTCTGCTGTGAGAGTAGAGCATTTTAATGTTGGCTTCAATATTTTTTAGTACATTCATAAAATGTTTAATGAAAGTGTGATAAAAAAGAAGAGTGGTTTTATTAAAAGAAAAATAAAAAGTTCTGTGTTGTTCCAAGGGATCATCTTTTGGTTTGATACTCAAAATGAACTGAAGTGAGGGAACAAAAATATGTTTGAAAATAATGGATTCAGTGTGTTATTTATAATATATAATGGAACATGTTCCTGAGAAAGTAGGTTACTTCTTTATGCACATATAAATTTGAAATTAATACAATAAAAAGTTGAACATCTTTGGTTAAGGAGGACAGTAAGGTCAGATGTCAAACTCATAATAAAAACATTGCTGTAGCCAGACCAGAAAGTGACTCTCAGATCTTTTTAGGGTTTTTCAATAAGTTTTTCTGATGATTTTTTTCCTTCTTTCACATTTTTATAGTCTCACTCTTAAAAGACTCATTTTCTTTCAAGAATAATCACTCCAGCAAGGAAGAAAATCTCCGCATTTCAATAATAGTTGGGTTTGTTAAATTTTCAGCTTTAAGAAGAAGATAAATAAGACAGTGCTTTGGAGAAAAATGACTAATCTGGAGCTCTTTAACTATTTCCAGAGCATCTATGAGTAATTTTGGCATACCACCTTGCAAAATTTTGCTATGCCTTGAATTAATATTCACCTAAGAATACCTATAACTTTTTAAAAAATTATGTAAGATTGGTCAGCTTCTAGCAGCCAATGTTCTTTCACCTCTCTCCACCTGAAAAACAGAGTCTTTACTATCAAGCAAGGAAAAAATATTATCCAGCTTCCAACATTCTTTTAAAAGTTGCCTTCATGGGAAAGTATCTTGAGAGTTGGTATCAGTACATCCGAGGCTCTTAAAAATAGATCTCTGAGAGTGTAAAATGACATAGGTAAACTTTTGATACACATAAATAATATAATTTTGATACACGTAAATAAATAAATTTCTCAGACATACCTTCCTTACTCCTCAAATTTCTCCCTGCCTCTTACCTTCATCCCAACTGCAAGGCAATGTGACATCCTGAATAAATAAAATGGATTCTGAAGTCAGTCAAATACAGATTCAAATCCCAGCTCTACCACTTACAGTGTGAATTTGGGCCAACCACTAACCTCTCTGGACCTCAATTTACTTGTCAGTAAAATGAGGCTGGTGATGCTTCAGGAAGGGCAGCTATAAGGACTAAATGAGATAATTTATGAACACAACTGGCATGTAGTAGGCACTTTGGGAAACAGTAAAAAGTTCTTCATCTGATCCATGTTTCTTCACTTCTATTTTATGTAGAACTGTGCTATGTCCTTTTCGCACCCAATATATCTAAACACCATTCTTCTTTAATCTGTCTTTCCACTCTGGTCTACCAGGTGTATAATCTTGAAAAAAAAAATGGTTCATATATCCGGAGCTCATTCGCTCATACCTTCTGTCTCTCTAGGAAATCTGATAATTAGAAATAATAGCTACAAAATAAATAGTGCTTAATATGTGTTAGCATTGTCCTAAGTAGTAACACATTTCTTTTTCCTATCAACCCTAGGAGATCTGTGCTCCTATCTGCATTCAACAGATGTAGAGAATAAGGAAGGAAGAGTTGAAGTTACCTGCCCAGGTTACACACAGCAGGTGTCAGCAGAGACAAGAGTCAAACCCAGAGCCTCTATCTGAAATCATTATGCTAGAATACCCATCACTTTACGTTAATTTAACTCCAGAATTTAATCCAAGATGATGTCTGTCTCAAGACTCTCACCCTTTGAACCTAGGATTGAAAAAGACAATACAAAAGAAAGGAAGCTAAATGGTTCTCAGCAAGAGAAAACCATGAAGTATGTCCCCAGAAAGTGGAGTGCTACTATTATATAATGGCCCTGTGATGGGATAGACTGTTCCCTCCATGGCTTCCCTTAAATAGAAGAAGGTTGTGTGGGACTCAAACAGGAAAGCTGACATGAGAAATAAGATTGCTAGAAACAATGTCCTCTGAATAGCTCCCAACATCTACTGCCTTCTTATCAAAATTAATCAAAACTGTACTTCTTGAAAGCCAAATAAGATGACATTTATTGAATACCTACTTTGTGGCAGCCATCCTGCTAAATTGGCTTTAGATAATCTCAACTAATCATTACAGCAACTTTTTTCAGAAAAATACTATTATTTGCCTATTCTATAAATATGGAAACTGATGTTGCAAAAGACTAATTAATTTGTCTATGATCATACAGTTGATAAATAGTGGGAATGGAGAAAGAACTAGCTCAATGGCTTTCAGGGACTCTGTGAAGGCAGAAAACATACATCATAGGATGTCATAGTTGAATTCCTTGGTTTAAGGTTCTGTGGTTCATTCTACTCTGTATGGATAAAAACAAACAAACAAAAACAGCTGAGGCCAAGTACAATAAGGTGACTTGCCCAAGGTCCTCAGATCATTAATGGCAGTGCCAAACTTAGAGCCCTACTTTCCTATTAGCCTGCTCCTATATTTTTTCTGCCATACTACACTGCCTCTTGCTTCTTGGGGTAAAAGAGTGATTGCAGAATCCATGCACATAAATTTCAAAAACTCCCATGTTTGTTTTCTGCAGTTTATTTGAAAGAAGTGAAAGTGAGGGAGTTAGAGTCAGGAAGGCTAAGGAAGCTTTGGAGGTGGGTCAAAGAGAGTCAAATATGGAGAGAAAGGTCCTAAAAAGTGTCCTTAGCTGGCCCCTGGTGAACACTGGAGTGCTTTGTTCAAAAGAACTCATAACTAAAAATAAGCTGGGAAAAGTGCCCCTATAGGAAAAACAACATTTCATGAAAAAGTATGATTTCAATAAGTCAACCAAGTCCAAGTTTAGACTGTGATTCATTTTACAAATGAAGTTACACCCCCAGATCATGTATGCATCCAATTTCAGCCTTTGGCCATATTCTTCATCACTCTTGTGGGACATGTGTTTATTAAATTATAGCCCATGCCCTGTTCTGTGGTGTGGACTGTTTATCTTGTAGATCTGAAATAACATAATTATTTAAAGCAAGTTTGAATGGCATATTATTAAATTCCTTTTTTTTCTTTTCTACCAGCAGAAAGTGTTCTCATTTTCTAAATTTAAAATATTTATCTCTTTAAATTTTGATACAATATCTTTGATACATACACAATAACATTAAAACTTGTGTGTGTGATTATACTGCCAAATGGTTCTGTCTTCCCTCTTAATTTTTCTCCAGCGTATTCACTTTTGAAGACCTGGTGCTGCCCGACCATAATAAGTCATCCCTGCAGGCCTTGAATATTTTGCCATAGAAGAGAAATTTGGGAAGGATAACACATTTTTTTAAGTGAACACATATAGGCATATTGTATTTATACACATGACTACATATTGTTGGCACTTGGATTTAATTGCCTGGCTTTTGAATTAAAGAATAGTTAACAACAGGTCATTCCACATAAGGCTCAGTCAAGATGGTGCTCAGTATCTATTGGTTGATTTGACTATTTTATGCTGGATTAAGTCAATGAAAAACTGGGTAGACATAACAGCACCAATTATCAAATGCCCATTGTATGCTAGGCATATTATCTGTAAAATTCACAGCCTCTCTGCAAAATAAGTTGTATCAACACTTTTTATTAGATGAAAAAACTCTAGGGGCTGAGAGAGTTTAAACAATTGAAGGAGGTCAAACAGTAAGTGGCAGAGATTGGGACCTAATTAACATGGGCTGGAAAACACTTTGGGAAAGGTTGACCTAAATGATTTGTACAATGCTAACCCTGCAATTCTTCATTTTAAAGAGCATGGACAGTGCGGAGTAGCAAGATGGCAGAGGAGTAGGAGACCTAAGTTTCGTCTGGTCCCAGGAATTCAGCTAGATAGGGATCAACCATTCTGAACACCTACAAACTCAACAGGAGATTGAAGAAAAGAATAGCAGCAACTCTCCAAACAGAAAAGCGACCACTTTCTGGAAGGTAGGACGTGTGGAGAAGTGAATCCGAGGCGATATTCGGAAAGATAGACGACGGGGGAGGGGGCCTCCGTGGGCCGCTTCTGGCAAGTGATAAAGCCAGGAAGCACAAAATTGGAACTTTTAGAAGTCAGCTCCGCTGAGGGACGTCGCTCCAGTGGCTAAGCTGGGGGTGGAACCCTCGTGGGACAGTGTGGTCTCAGGACCCTCGGGGTCACAGAAAGCCTGGGGGTGCCTGAGTGCGGCAGAGCTCCCAGGTATCGGAGCAGGGAAGCTGGGTGCAGAGATGGAGCCGAGGAGTAGGCTCTCAGGTGGGGTTGCCATAAACTGTGATCCACAGCACAGTTGGGCCACTCCTCCTCCAACAGGGACCCAACAAGCAGCAGGTCGGGGGAGACTCTCCTTCCTCCCCCAGGAGGAGCGGTGCGGGAGCGCACCGCAGGGATCTGCTGGGTTTGGAGACTCCACACAGGGTCATGAGCCAGAGATAGAAACGTTTGGTCACAGGCCAGGTGAGCATGGAGTGCGGCCGGAGACCAGAGAGACAGGAGTGAATGACTGCTTTTCTCTTGGGGCGCACTGAGGAGTGGAGCCCCGAGTTCGCACTCCTCCCAGACAGAGATTGGGAGGCCACCATTTTCACTCTCGGCCTCCAAAGCTGTACAGAAAGCTTGCAGGGAACAAAAGCTCCCGAGAGCAAACCTGAGCAGATTACTCAGCCCAGATCCGGCAAGGGTGGGGCAATTCGGCCTCCAGCAAAGACATTTGGGAACCATGGCAACAGGCCCCTCCCCCAGAAGATCAGCAAGAACAGCCAGCCCAGACCAAGTTTACCAATCAATGAGAATGGCAGAACTCCAGCACTAGGGGAATACTGCACATAGAATTCATGGGTTTTTCCCCATGATTCTTTAGTCTTTCAACAGTAATTTTTTTTTAACTTTCTTTTTCTTTTTTTTTTTTTGAATTTTTCTTTTTCCCTTTTTCAACCAACATCTTATCAATGTCTTTTTTTAAAATCTTTTTTATTTCTCATTTGTAGAGTCATAATCTATCCCTTCATAGTAGTTAACCTTATTTTTGGTATATATATATATAAGTTGTACTCTCTTTAAAATTTTGGGATACAGTTTCTTCTAAAGACCAAAATATACCCTAAATCTCTAGTGTATGGCTTTGTTCTAGTCTCCTGCCTGATCACATCCTCTCCCTTTTTAAATTTTTTTAAATCCTCTTCTTTTTTTTTCACCCAATTTCTTTCTTATCAATTCCTTTTATAAAATCTTTTATAATTTTCATCTTTACAGTCATATTCCATCCCTTCATTGTATTAACCCTTATTTCTGTATATATATAAGTTTTTCTTTCTTTAAAATTTTGGGAGGCACTTTCTCTAACAGACCAAAATACGCCCAAAATCTAGTGTGTGGCACTGATCTATGCACCAGCCTGATCATATTTGATCATATTCTGGTTTTTTTGTTTGTTTTTATCTTTTTCTTTTTTCTTTTTCTCTATTTTCTTTCTTTCCCTTTCTTTTCCACCAGTTTCAGGTCTCTTCTGGCTTGTTTAGTGTATATTTTTCTGGGGTCATTGTTACCCTGTTAGCATTTTGTTCTCTCATTTATCTATTCTTCTCTGGACAAAATGACAATTAGAAAAAATCACCTCAAAAAACAGAACAAGAGGCAGTACTGACTGCTAGAGACCTAATCAATACGGATATTAGTAAGATGTTGGAACTAGAGTTCAGAATGACGATTTTAAAGATACTAGCTGGGCTTGAAAAAAGCATGGAAGATATTAGAGAAACCCTTTCTGGAGGAATAAAAGAACTAAAATCTAGCCAAGTTGGAATCAAAAAGGCTATTAATAAGGTGAATCAAAAATGGAGGCTCTAACTGCTAGGATAAATGAGGCAGAAGAGAGAATTAGTGATATAGAAGACCAAATGATGGAAAATAAAGAAGCTGAGAAAAAGAGAGATAAACAACTACTGGATCATGAGTGCAGAATTCGAGAGATAAGTGATACCATAAGACAAAACAATATTAGAATAATTGGGTTCCCAGAAGAAGAAGAAAGAGAGAGGGGCACAGAAGGTATATTAGAGCAAATTATAGCAGAGAACTTCCCTAATTTGGGGAAGGAAACAGGCATCAAAATCCAGGAGGCACAGAGAACCCCCTCAAAATCAGTAAAAATAGGTCAACACCCAGACATCTAACAGTAAAACTTATGAGTCTCAGAGACAAAGAGAAAATCCTGAAAGCAGCTCAGGACAAGAGATTTGTAACCTACAATGGTAGAAACATTAGATTGGCAACAGACCTATCCACAGAGACCTGGCAGGCCAGAAAGGACTGGCAGGATATATTCAGAGCACTAAATGAGAAAAATATGCAGCCAAGAATACTAT
>NC_138374.1:57542364-57576043 GCF_054177405.1 Leptonychotes weddellii
TGTAGGGATCCGAAGGGGTACATGCACCCCAATGTTTATAGGAGCAATGTCCACAATAGCCAAACTGTGGAAAGAGCCAAGATGTCCATCAACAGATGGATGGATAAAGAAGAAGTGGTATATATATACAATGGAATATTATGCAGCCATCAAAAGGAATGAAATCTTGCCATTTGCAATGACGTGGATGGAACTGGAGGGTATTATGATGAGCAAAATAAGTCAATCAAAGAAATGTATCATATGACCTCACTGATATGAGGAATTCTTAATCTCAGGAAACAAACTGAGGGTTGCTGGAGTGGTGGGTGTTAGGAGGGATGGGGTGGCTGGGTGATAGACATTGGGGAGGGTATGTACTATGGTGAGCACTGTCAATTGTGTAAGACTGTTGAATCACAGACCTCTATCTCTGAAACAAATAATACATTATATGTTAAAAAAAAAAAAAGAAGAAGAAGATAGCAGGAAGGGAAAAATGAAGGTAGGGAAATCGGAGGGGGACATGAACCATGAGAGACTATGGACTCTGAGAGACAAACTGAGGGTTCTAGGGGGGAGGGGAGTGGGGGGATGGGTTAGCCTGGTGATAGGTATTAAAGAGGGCACGTATTGAATGGAACACTGGGTGTTATACGCCAACAATGAATCATGGAATTCTACATCAAAAACTAATGATGTAATGTGTGGTGATTAACATAACACAATAAAAATAAATAAATAAATAAAGAGCATGGGCTATGTCTTGATCAAAGGCACAACCTCTTTCCTTCAATCCATGCCACCTTCTCGCATTTTTTAATTTTTTTAAGGAAAGGAAACTACACTTATTGAGCACTTACATTCTACCAGTTTCCATGCTGGCCCTTTGCACATGGTGTTTCATTTAAATTTTTCTAAACACATGGAAGCTCTCTGACTCCACTCAGCTGCCTCCTATCATGGCTGAAAGTCAAGACCATTTGGCAAGTAATCAGAAAATTGAGTTCTAGCCACGAGAATAGGGCAGGTCACAAATCCTCTCTGCACTCTCAGTTTCTTTACCCGTAAAATGGGATAATAAAACAGTCCCTGGCTACCTCACTTTTCAGATAGGGGCAGTATGTCAGATAATAAAATATTAGTGGAGAATACAATTATATGTATGAACAGGGTGGTCACCTATATGAGAGAGTCACATTGTATAGTTTTAAAATACAACACGTGTGTGTGGCCAGCACAAGGAGGGAAAGAGGGAAAATGGGAGGGGAAAAAAGGAGTTACACAAAATAATCTGAACAGGGCCAGGGATTCCTCCTGTTATTCTACTTAATGAGAATAAACCTCCAGTAGAAGGACTCAGTCCCTCCCAGTTCTTTTGTGCCTCTCCAAGTGTAAGCATCTCCCTGTGCTGGGTTTAGCTTCTAGGGATTAGATGCATAATTTTCTAATAAGATGGCCTATAAATGCAAGCCATCTGGCTCTCCAACAAACAGCCACTTGTTTTAATGCATAACGAAAAACTGGCTGTGAGAGAAGACATATTCCTCGGAGCATTTTCAAGAATAATCTCGATTGTGCTTCTCAAACCATCTGTGGTGAAGCACTATTTTTTCCCAACACTTTTTAAACTAATACTTTTGTAAAATACAATAAAAATTAATTACTAGAAAATAACCACTTGCTTGAATGTCCAGCCATGCCATCTGGCTTACTCTCAATTTTAATACTTATCTCATTGCTGACCAGAAACAAACAATTCATTGACTTGCACTGGCTCAGGAACCATCCTGTGAGTAGCACTGCCCTAGAGGAAAAACACTAATGTCAGTGCTAATTCTAAAACCCCAAACCCTCTTTAAAATAGGACTCCATTTTCTACTCAAATAAGGACTTTTTATTGCCCTAGATAATCCTTTTTTCTTCTCTCTTTGTTGCCCCAGAGGCCCAACGCCCTTAGGCTCTTCTTGTTTTCCCAAGCGAGCCCCTCATCTAACTTCTCTATTCTTCATCTTCACTACTGAACTCTATGTTTGGTAACCTCTGTCCCCAGACATCTCACATATCTAATCTTTCTTTTCTTTCCTCAATTCCATAAAAATATACCCATCCTGCAGCCCATCCTCTTGGGGTCTTGTCTGTAGTGACTGACAGGCTAGTTATGTCAATCGGGGAGTTTATGCTGAGACATATGAAGTCATGGCTCACTCCATTCCATGGAATTCCATATACAAACATCTGTTTATTTGAGCCTGCTGTATTTAAGGTATTCTACTAGAAAGGATGCCATAAAAGATACAATATCTGCTCTGAAGAAGTTCATCACCATGCCACCTGGATCATAATCCAAATCTACTATCAAGTCAACACTGTGACACTCTACTCATTATCAGACCCCATTTCCCACCACTCCCTAGCCTGGCTGGCCGCCTCACTATTACCTGAACACACCATAATTCTTTAAATTTCTGTATTCTTATTCATGTTATTCAGTCATATTCCAGAATCTTCCTTTCTGCTACTCATCTTTCCAGGCCTAGTTCAAGGAGGGCTTCATCTTCACCAAGTGCCTTCTGGACAGAGGAGCACTACAGGGCCAAAAGATCTGCTCTTCTCTGGAATCCTGTTGAATTTATGTTCATAACATTCAATGTAGCACCATGTCATGTGATTTCGAGTTGTTAGAACAGCATTTGTCTTTCTCCGTGATTAGACTGTAGACCTCCCCTGAGCAGCAGCTACATTGTTTGGTATGATGACAACTGATGTTCATCCAACATCCCACTAAGAGCAAGGTTGCTTCCTTAACTCTCTGAGAAATACAAAGACAAAGACCCTTGACTCCTAGGACTGAGATTGGCTTTCCACTCTTACGTGTTGTGTGCAATACTTATCCTGTCTTGTGCTCCATGAAAAAATGTATCAATGGTCAAGTAAATTTCAAAACTTCTGCATATTCTATTTCCCTCTTTGAGAGTCCTGTGAAAATTAGAATCTTAAAAATTTTATGAAATCTCATAGGTGAACAATTTAACTTTATTTAAACCAGAAATTCCCCAAAATAATATGACCATGAAACCCTTTGTCTAAAAACATCCATTGTAAATATCTAATGGATACTAACATTTTGATGTTACTCCTCAAAATACATTTGGACAAACACTGATTGGGTTATAATTCCAAGGTTAAAATGCTAAAAACTAAAGAGTTAGTTTTAATTTTGGTAAGTGTCATAAAGACATGTGATTTTGTTCTTTTGTTTTATTTTATTTTTTAACGTCCTGTTATTTAGAGATACATACTGAAGTATTTGTGGGTGAAATGATATGAAATCTGAGATTTTCTTTAAAATACTCCAGGGGAGAAGAGGGATGTAAGACAGATAAAAGATAGGCACAATGTTGATAATTGGTAACCTTTATGACTAATACATGGAGGTTCATTATATAGTCTACCTATTCTACATATGTTTGAAAAGTTCTATTACAGACAGTTCTATTTTTAAATTCTATGTTGCTTGAAATACGTAAATTCAGACAAACTTCATTAATTTGGAATTTGCCAATTTAAATTCTGTGATCATTAGAACAATATACTAATTTGGTTAAACTCAAATTTGCCTTTGTTTGTAAAATATATTCAAAGTTAATATAAACATAGAGGCCCCCAATGTAGCAGAGGACAGTTTACAAATCCTCAGGGGGCTCTGGAGGGGCCTCAACAGCACTGTGAACAGAGCAGGTGATCAGGTGGTTCCTGTCCCTTCGCCCGAAACTGAGCTACAATCTGCAAAACTCCTACTTAAACTCTTTAGTGAAGTGCAGAGCTCCATAAGACTTTGTTTTCATAAAGGGTCTCACTGTTTCAAAATATAAAAGTGGGAAAACCACTGCTGTAGGCCATGCTGCTTAACCTGGATGGAAGTGATCTACTAGACCTAATTTGGTGAAGTCCTTCATTGTTCTGAGTTGCCCTCATTTTAATTGGTTAAGTTGAATCCCCAAGCCCCTTTCCTGTGCCTTCTCACAGAGGCCAGGGAAAGCTGCATTTTGGTGCTTTGCTGGGTTTGTGGTTTGTGGGTTGGCAGCTCGCTTTCAGCCAGCCTTCTGTATGGTCTGGTATGTATCACACCATGACTATTTCTGTTAACTAGCAGTAGGTCAGCAACCACCTGCGTGTCTCCAGATGTGATTCTCCACCCCAAATTAGCACCATGGGCAGCTACACAAGATGAATTTGTCCCTTTCTCCAAAGTATATTTATAGGGACTAATTCTTGTCTTGGTCCCTATTGGAGGTATCTTGAAAAGCAAAAAATTCCATCTAGAGAGGACTTTACAGGATCATTAAAGAAATCGGAAAATACTTCTACGAGTTCTTTATCACATGACAAAGTGGAGGTCAGTAAAGAGCTCTTTCTACTGCACCCCAAGGTCCAGTTTCTTATTATGGGATGGAGTATAGGGCTTCAGAGCACCAGCTGTGGGGTCAGATAGTCTCAGGAGCATCCTGGCTGGGTAGCTCCTGGACCTTGGGCTTAGAACCTCAGTTACTAAGCCTTGGTCTCCTCATTTCTCAGAAGGTTGGGAATAATACAGCCTACACCATCGAGTTGTCCCAAATGGTTTTAAATGCACTATTTCTTCAGTATCATTGCAAAATAAGAGGAGGTGAGATAAGCACTTTGTATAAAGCCTGTGCTGGTACAAAGTAGAAACTTGACATATTTTTGTTCCATCTGGAGGTGGTAGTAGAGGTGGTTATAATACCCCTGCTCCCCAGGGAAGCAGTCTGGACAAGCACTTCTCCCTTTGTCATTATGTTTAGTTTCCTGGAAGATTAACTTGATGACCTTGGCTCTGGGCACACCCGAGAAATGAGGAAAGCAAGTTCTGATGAAGGTGGTGCCCACTGGGAGGGGCCTGTCAGTCTTGCTGTGTCCCTGTGCTGTGACATTGTTCCATCACTGTTAGTGAAGATCAGGAGAACCTATTGGTACCAGATGGGGGATCTGCATCTATTTAGCAATTAGCTTCCATAGTGATTCCACGCTTAGCATGAAAAAAAAGATCAATCCAATATAACAGCTCAGGCACAGTTAACTTAATCTAATTAGTCTGGCACCACTTTCTGAAAGCCATGGCCACTGGGGCAGATTTCCAAACACCGTAGATGGAGTGCCATCCACCCAGAAAATGGGCAGCAGTCTTCCCAGGAATGAGAGCTGATCTACCGAACTGGTTCCTGATTTCAGTTCTCGACTTTTCTACTCCAGGTATGTGTTCCTCCTCCTCCGCCACTCTATTTCTGATGCTTTTTAGGATAAGCAAGAGACATTGTCCCAACCAGAGAGACTTATCCTCTGTTGACAAATGAATTTCCTAAATGGGTTCTCTCTTCTGCAAAAGAACATAACTCTCTACTAGGAAGCTTCAGTTTGGTTCTGGCACATGTGAACAATGAGGCAACTTCAGGAGGCCACCTTTAAATACTTCAGAATGAAGCTTCTTAACAAAGACTCCAAAAGTACAGGCAAGCAAATTAAAGAAAAACGTCAAACTCCAAATGCCCTCCCAGCCCAGAAAAACGTCAAAGGAGCTGCAAGGAAGGGAAGAATGGGCCTCCAAATACTGTACAGCCCGGCAGAGAGGAGAAAGAAAAGAGGCTCGTATCTGATTTATAAATATTTATAAAACAATCATTAGGCTTGGCTAGAACATGCAGTTCTTCTCTCAGTTCACTGCTGGGAAACAATAATAAAAAGCACGGAATTATTCTAATAGAGGCTAGAGGAGATTTAATTCTGTATTTTTAGAAATCTACCAGCGGCTCACCACAAGGCCTAGCGAGGAAGGGGCTGGCGAACGAGCACAAGGTAATCCTGTACTTGGACCGGCTGCAGGAAACCAGTTCAGCCTCGGATGGCAGAGCCTCAGATTAGCCTCCTGCCCCATCCGCTCAGACGCGGGACAGCGGCACGTCCTGCGGACGGTCCTTGGCTGCGATCCTGCCGTTCCTGTTCCGAGCTGGAGCTGCATCTTCCCTCCCGTAGCCCTCCCGTTTACGAAGCTGGGGGCCGCTGCCCAGAACCGGGCCCAAGGGCTCCCTCTCTAACACGGCAATACTGCTGCAGGCCAAGCTGAGGTCGGCCAGGAGATACGAGGAGTTATAACGCTTCTTTTCGGGCTCAAAATGTCCAACCTTTTTTAAAGTAACCACTCAAGGGATGCCTGGGTGGCCGCAGTCAGCTGAGCATCTGACTCTTGGTGTGGGCTCAGGTCATGATCTCAGGGTTGTGAGATGGAGCCCCCTTCCGGCTCCGTGCTCAGCGTGGAGTCTGCGTACCTTTCTCCCTCCCCCTCTCCCTCTGCCCCTCCACCCCTCTCAAATAAATAAATAAATAAAATCTTTTAAATAAATAAAGCAACCATTCAACAAAGTTACAAAAATTAAGATTATCTTTAGACATGATTTGAATGCCTCACTCTATAAACTTTCTGAATTCAGGATTGTTACTTTGACACTTAAGGCCCTTAATCATCTCCCCTGGACCATTTGTCACCACCCGCATAGACAAAGATTTCTGCCAATGATGACGAATAAGTTCAACTTTCTCATTACACTTGTTGAAATTATTTCATTTGAAAGTTATATCCAATTGTTTAAATTATGTTTTTCTTGTTTGTATTTTTCTTATAGTAACAATATAATATCAAAACTTACTTTTTTCCAGGCGCCTGGGTGGCTCAGTCGGTTAAGCGTCTGCCTTCAGCTCAGGTCATGATCCCAGGGTCCTGGGATCGAGCCCTGCGTTGGGCTCCCTGCTCAGCAGAGAGCCTGCTTCTCCTTCTCCCTCTGCTGCTCCCCCCTTGCTTGTGTGCTTGCTCTCTCTCTCGGTCAGATAAATAAATAAAGATCTTAAAAAAAAAAAAAACTTACTTTTTTCAACAAACCCCATAAAAACACCGAAAGTCACTCCCCTCAGTTTACTCTCATGTGCAGTACAAGTAATGTTGCTTTCTGTGCACCTTGAAATGAAAATAATATCTAACACTTAATTCCAGCTCTGCATGCAGACCCGTTCTAAGTGCTTTATAGCACTGTGGAAGCACTTGAACTCTGTCTCTTTTTAAAATATTTATTTATTTATTTATTTGACAGAGAGAAAGAGAACAAGCAGGGGAAGCAGCAGAGGGAGAGGAAGAAGCAGACTTCCCGCTGAGCAAGGAGCCCAGTGCAGGGCTCTATCCCAGGACCCTGGGACCATGGCCTGAGCCAAAGGCAGACGCTTAACCGGCTGAGCCACCCAGGCGCCCCTGCATTTAACTCTCTAAATATCCAAGGCATGCCCTTCTACTCATGGGAGAACTGAAGCACAGATGGGTTAGGTAACTGCCCAGGTAACACAATGCAGAAATAGCAGAGTTGGGATTTTAACTCACAGTACACTCTTCACACTCAGCTATCTTGTCTCTCCAAAAGGTTGGAAAACACTGGTCTATCAGCACGCATTCTCAACCATAGCCATACCACCCATAATCGATTCTTGGGAGTCTAAAAAAAGCCTTACTCTTTTTATGTATAAAGCACAGATTATATTAGTACATAAACAGATAACAGTATATCATGGGAAGGGGCAATTAAGAAAACAATTGTCCTTAGGGGAGCAATCATAAAAAAGGATAGAAAAACACTGGTCTATGAGGTATGTTAGGAGAATACTATGGAAGCCTTTCCCTATCAGCAACTCCCTCCCCAAACAGGCAAACACATGCACACTCAAATGCCACCCTCAGATGTATTAAATTATTTCTTGATCAGCCTGTCTTGGTGCCTGAACTTTTCCATATTAGAGAATCACTCATTTGGGTCATGGTAATACTGCCCATAGATGGCCTCTTTTAAAATGCAAGTATTGCTGTGATGAGTAGTATATGAATCTCTTCATATCGAAAGCACCTGCTCAGCGAGGTGTTAAGCAAATAAAAAAAACAAGTCAGATTTTGGGAATAGGGAAAAAGAGATAGGTCGGGTCAGGAGCATGAGGTCTGTGGGGTCAGGGGAGACACAAGAGAGCAATACTAGGGGAGCCTTGAGAGAGCATGGGTTTAGGATAGCATCGGTACCCATGGGCCTGAGAAAAGTGGGACTAAGAAGGGGAAAGACAAGCATCACCTCATTTATGACCTTTGGCATCAGACAGAATTAAATCCACATCTTAGGTCTGCATCCTTTGGCAAGTGACTTCCCCGCTCCAAGCCTCAAATCTCTTGTCACAGTTATAGTGGACCTTAGAGTATGAATGCATGACAGGTGCCTGGAATGGAGTAGGCACTCATTATACACGAGCTTGAATGTTGGTTGTTCCAGCTCCATGTTTTTCCACGGTATTTTTGTGATCATCGTATGATTATCTCACAGTTTTATCTAGGGCTAGCCGTGTGCTTTAGAACAACTACACCCGTTCCTCTTTGGATCTGGTGAGACGTCAAGGAAAGAGAAGTACAACTTTTTCTCACTCAAGCTCCCACAGGAGCCAGTTCCAGTGGCGGCTTCTCAGTGCTGACTAATTGCATTAGTGTACAGACATATCAAGGCAGCCCTTGGACTTCGGGAGAGTAAATTCACCTCTTCATCGTTGCAAATATTTCCAAAGGAAAATTGAATTAAAAGTGGAATTTTTCAGAATCAGGCAAGTGATTGCCAAGACAGAGTAAATAAAGGGCTTTTTCACAGAAAAGAATCAGCAACAAGAGAACTGATAATTCATCCTTTCATCTCCAAATTCACTGGGGCTTCCATTCTGCCACACTTAGAGGTTTCCCTGATTTTGACCTATGTCTTCAGTTCCACAGTTTGGAAAAGAGGATGGTGAATGTGATCTCCTTAGAGAAATACTGAAATGTAGAAATTTTGAAGCCAGACAGTTTTATCTGGGCCAGATTATTCTAGTTCTAGTTCCACACGACCATCTCCTCCAAATCAGTTATGGATTCCAGCATAGCTACATACAATACAAGTACAATCAAAGCCTGCCCTGACAGACTAAGCTGCAGCCAGACCTGGAACCAGGAAGGTCTCATCTTCCACCAGAAGGTAACATTCTTCCCTCATAATTGAAAGGGTTTGGAAAGAGTCCCTTTCTCTCCCAAATCCCCAAAAGGAAATATGCCATCCTTGTGACCACACAAGCACAAAACTTCATTCAGCCTCTGAGCCCTCTCACCATGATCTGTTCTCATGCCTGCACTTCCAAGGATCAAAGGCAACTCCTCTCGACTTCTTATATGCCTCCTCATTCCTTACTATGACCTTAATTCCAATTTCCCTTAAAATGAGTCAGATCTTTTTCACAGCCCTGGCACCCACCTGTCCCTCATTGGGCCTGCTCCCACCACATGAGAAACCAAGAGGGAGAGGACAATTTAAGGCCCTTTGGCCCCTTTTACCGCTCACTCCTTGGGGAGGGGGCATTGCCAGAGGAGGGCCAGAGTGGAACTCTCTGAAATTATGCTGTCCAATCCAATAGCCATTACTCATACGTGGCCATTTAAATCAATTAAAATCCAGTAAAACTTAAAAATCAGTCATAATGAGAATATTCCAGATGTTCAATAGCCACATGTGGCTACTGGCTATTGAAGTGCTTCTGTCACCACAGAGAGCTCTGTGAGTGCTCCTCTCAGCAGAGGGCTCAGGACACAAGTTCCTCTTGACCATGACTAAGGAGGAAGGTATTACTCCTGAGAACCACTGTTGGCCGAAGCCTGGATATACCTCCCAGTGAGACCCTTCTGAAAATGACCTTCAAACAGGGGGCCCGGGTCTTGCCATGTGGAGCACTGATTCTTCTTTTTAGAAATTTGCCAATTTATTATTATTATTAATTATTATTATTTTAAAGATTTATTTACTTGAGAGAGAGAGAGAGCATGAGTGGGGGGTGGGGCAGAGGGAGAGGAAAAGAATCTCAAGCAGACTCCCCCAGAGCACAGAGCCTGACACAGGGCTTGATCTCACAACCCTGAGACCATGACCTGAGCTGAAATCAAGAGTTGGACGTTTAACCAACTGAGCCAACCAGGTACCCTTAGAAATTTGCCAGTTTAAACCAAGTTCTTCTCTGAGTGAGCAGAAAGTAAGAGATAATATTTCTGGGTGGATATCACTTTAAAAAAATCTGATCTGATTTGATATTTTTTATTCTGGTAAAATATGCATAACATAAAATTTAGCATCTTAACCATTTTTAAGTGTATAATTCAGTGGCATTAAACATATCCACAATGTTGTGCAACCCTCACCATTATCTATTTCCAGAACATTTTCATCACCCCAAACAGAAACTCTGTATTCATTAAGCAATAACTCCCCATTCTCTCCTCTCCCCAACCCAATTATCTTTAATCTCCTCTCTGTCTTTATGGATCTGCCTATTCTAGATATTTCACAAATAGAATCATACAATATTTGTCCTCTTATGTCTAGTTTATTTCATTTAGCATAATGAATTCAAGGTTCATCATTATTGTAGTATGTATCAGAACTTAATTCTTCTTTATGTCTAGATTATATTCCATTGTATATATATATATATATAGTATATATATATATATATTTGTTTAAAGAAAGAGAATTTTTAAATAACTAAAAAAAATGAGACCTATTATTTTGCCTGATTGAATTCTCTGCCACTCTACTTACCCTTCATTGACAAAAAATGGAATTACTTTCCTATTTCCTGCCCCACATCAAGAGTTAAATACCCTTATGAGACTGTTATCTTTTGATAGGTAAAGTAAATGCATAGGGCTTGGCACAGAGTAAGCATGCTATATAACTGTTTGCTGTTGTTATTATTATTATTATTATTACTGTTATTAGTCTGCTAGATCAGCAGTACATTGTAGATGGTCTGAGCATGGATTTCTGGAAGTACATCCAGCATTGTTCCTTAGACTAGCCACATGGGCAAGGTGCTCCAGTTAGTGGGACTGGTGGGACAGCTGAGTTGACTGGTCTGATTGTTGAGCGGTATTCTCAAGTTGATAGAAATCCCACCAGGTTTTAAGGACCAATCTTCCTGTCTGGGACTTCTGTCAGTTGTCCTAGCTCTACCCCGAGAGTGACACATACCCAGTCTTTTCTCTCCTCAGATGACACTGATCTAGTATTTGAAAGTGACTCTGGACTCTGCTCTTGTTATATCTTCACTTCTCCAAGGCCATAATGCCTACTTTCTTCCTCTGTACATTCTACCTAGTAGTTTCCAGATGTTTCTTTAGCCTAGATTGCTTCTCTGGGTATATTTTAACTTGTTTAGGACCCTTATAAAATGTATGACCCAGAGCTGTATACAGTACTTCAGATGTGGCCTGACCATGAGCCAATGCTTAAAGATTATTGATTACAGACAGATAAATAGATATTTACATGTATACATACATAAGCTTATCTGTGTATCTTTGTGTATATATGGACTTAACAGGTACACACACATACAGACACTTTTTTAATGGTGATAGTGGTGTTTTGATGTACATGCCCTTCAGTCTTCAAGAGCTCTGAAGAACATAGTGTTCTATTAGGTCAGCCCCCAAGAAAGGTCATAGTGGTGACATGATTCTCTCACTCTGCTGTGGGGCTGGACATGGACACCAGGGGTGGTGATGACCTACTGCCTTTGGAGGCCTCCCAGAAGAACTAAGTCTGTTAACTAGGGGAAGGGACATAAAGAAGCTTACAAAGCCTGACTTTGAAAGGTTTCCCTCTTTTGAACATTTACGTGGTATTGAATACTTTGTTTGATACCCCACAGAGGTGTTAAAAACTTTCTTTTCTCTTAGACAGATATCCAATAATTAAAAAAAAAATAGACATAAATCCTTCAAACATTGTTTTTACCCATTCTTCATTTATAATGACTTCTCTCTCCTGCTTTCTCTCATTTTCCTCCTTCTAATCCCTCCAAAGCACATTGTGAACTCCAACAAGTAAAAGTCGTAAAAGCTAGGTAGTTCACATGCATACGTGAGGCCCAACAACGAGGGCTTAGAAGGCTGTAATCACTTAGGAGAGATCAGCAGCACAGGTTGGCTATAGCTTGCTCAGAGAAGCTGCTATTTGTTTATTTGTAAAGAGGGAATGGACAGAAGGAAACACTGAGTTTCAATAATAAAATGACCTTTCTTCTGAATAGATGAGCTTCATAAGTTAAAATGATTCAGGGCTCTATCTAATATCTGGGGAATAGAGTCCTCTGTTTCTGAAGACAGATGTGATTATGACACACAGTCAACAATGTTTTTCTTCATGATTATTTGGCCTGAATTTGGAGTTTTCTGGGCGGGAAACAGAGAAAAAGGGATGAGAACTTGGATAATAATAGGAATTAAGTGGGAATGTATTTTTGGTTCAATGTCTCTATTACAGAGTTTTATTGTTGGCTTAGGTAAAATATTTGGAATTTATCATAAGAAAGTCTCCTAGGCCTTTTGGTAGACCATTCTCAAATTAAAGGATAGAATCTGAGTCTCGTGCGGTTGTTTTTCATTAACTTAACAGAAAAACCATACTGGTAGAATGAGGAACCAAAGCCAGGATGTGGGTTTCTTAAGCTACCATAACTGTGCAGTTTAGAATGTGGTGCGTGTATTACACTTAGTTTATAGATGGTTCTTTTATGACATTCAAAATATGACTCTGTCTGTTCTAAAATAACGTTTGGTTTCATTACTTAGGTGATTCTTACATCTCTGTGACAACAAATACCAAAAATATATAGTCATGGGTAGTGAGGATGTCCCAAGCCCATGCCTCTAAGATGAAGAAAGAAAGAAAGAAGAAAGAAAGAAAGAAAGAAAGAAAGAAAGAAAGAAAGAAAGAAAGAAAGAAAGAAAGAAAGAAAAAAGAAAGAAGAAAAAGAAATGAAAAAGAAAAGAGAAAAGAAAAAAGAAAAGAATTGGGAAAGAGAAATTAATTGGGCAAAAGAAAAACTGGATGACAGGCCCGCCTTCAACATGTACGGGCAAGTCATTCAATTTTTATGTGTCTCAAATGTTAAATATTTAAAATGGGAAAAAGTATATAAAATCTACCACCTTACTAGGACTACATTGAGAAAAATAAAACACAAAATACAAAAGAAACCACTCTAGAGAATTAAAAATATATTCACAGGTATATTTAATCTGTATTAACTGGAATATATTGCTGTTTTCATGTGTCAGGTACTGTATTTAGTAATTTACTGATACTATGTCATTTAATCCTAATGACAGACTTAGGAGGTAAGCATTGTTATAATGTCTACTTCGTGGATAAGGAATGGAGGCATCAACGGATCATAGTGAAGTGAAGAAATTCATATTTGGATCTAGTTTGTCTAGCACCAGAACTAGCTCTTCTATGCATTATCTAGCCCCAGATAGATTATAAAACATTCTGGGTTAATATGGGAAAAGGCACTGATCTGTAATATTTCAGAGTGGTTTCAAGGATCAGTACTCAGGCTCCAATGATCTCCACTTCTTAATATTCATGCCCTTTTGTAATGTCTTCCTCTTAAGTACAACACAAATGAAAAGATGTCATTTTAGGTTATGAAAAGACTGTGGCTTCCATCTTAGGCATTCTCTCTCATTCTTTCTCAGATCACTTCACTCTGGGGGAAAGCCATCTGCCATGTTGTGAGGCAAGGCAGCCTTGTAGTGAGATGAGAGGTCTGCTAATGGTCACTTGAATGATACAGGCCTTCCGGGGCCTGCCAACAGCCATGTGAATGACTGTAGAGGCAGATCTTGCCCCAGCTGAGCCGTGGGATAACTGTATGTAGCCTTGGCCAAAATCCTGATTGCAGCCTTGTGAGAGACCCAGGTAACCTCTCCTGGATTCCTGACCCACAGGAACTGGGAGATAACAAATGTGTGTCATTTTCAGCCATTAAATTTTGGGGTGATCTTTTATGCAGCAATAAATAACTCATACAAATGTTAACGAAGAGGCTGATTAAAGAAACAGAACCTTCCCAAGTATCCCTCCTATAACTCATTCAACAAATGCTTACTGAGTTCTTACACGCCAGGCATCAGATGTGGTCCCTGCCCTCATACTGCTGATCATCTGATGAGTGGTAGGGTGGAGGGAAAAATATTTTTTATATAAATAAACTTCTTTCTAAAATGCTGGAGAGGGAGTAGAAATAGCACAGCATAGAGCCAGCCAGAAGGACTCCAATTCCAGTCTCCAGATATAAGATCTGGGGCAAATAACTCTGAGCTTTCATTTCTTCATCTGAACAGGTGATGATATTATCTCTGAAAAGTTTGTAGGATTAAATAAAAGGATACATGAAAAACATCTGGATGTATTAGGGCCTCAGCAAATAACCATTCTATTAGTCTTACTGTCCTTCTTTTAAAAATAGGGAGTAATCATTCATACTATACAGGATTGTTCAGTTTATAAAGATATATATACATAAAATGCTTAACACGGGGCAAAGTCTATTTTATTTGCACCCAGAATAGAAATTCCCATTAGTTTCTGTAGACCCTATAAGTCACATTATGGCTATAGAAGATGAAAATGATTTAAAAAAAAAAACAGAAACTTTTTGTGGGTCTTAATTTTGGTTTAAAAATCATCTCTCCATTTTATTTCTCCATTTTATTTCTTTTGCAAAAGGCCTCCCTATGAGTCAATGGAGGAGATGAAAAGGATAGGATGGGATATCTGAATTTACAACAAAGCAGGGTGAAAGCTTGTTCCTGGAGATCAGAAGTCTGGGATTCTCTGTTTGCTTCTGAGTGACCACCACTGTCTACCACCACAGGGGGCATCAAATGGTTTCAGTCTCAGGGGTATTCCATAGCTTATAATTAATGGTCACCTAATACAATTATTTTATAAAATACATTTCTATCATATGACAACATAAAGGATTAATGTTCCTCATGAATTTCCTAGAATTTAATCAATATGCATCACCATTAGTATGACTAAAGTAATTCTTAAGACTAGAAAGACAGACACTCACACAAATACACACACACACACCCCTCCCAAATAAGTGAAAAATCAATATTAGAGTATATTGGATTTTATTTCTAGAGGAACTAAATATGACCACTAGATGGCACTGGAGTCTGATTTCATCTTCTATTTCCAGAACCATCTCTGGGAAAAACTGTAAGACTATCATAAATTTTCTGAGTCAGTTATTTGCTTATCTGATGTGGTGCAAGGTATAAGACATTTTGATATTCTTTTTCAAGTTACTGGCAGTCTTCCGTCAATAAATGAACATACTGCCAACTCAACCTGAAGCAAACTGATCTTGTCCAGACAAGTGAGTTTCACGATTCCTTGAAGAGCTCCCTATAAGTAAATTTAAGTTTCTACAAATGAAATAGATTATAATTTCAAATGAAAAAGCATGATATGCCTCTGCCAAAGTGCTGACTCCAGCTGTTCATTTCCTCTAGCAATTCAATCTCAGTTCTGGCACATCTAGGGTAATGCCTAGAAATCCATTCAACAAACTTATGTCAAGACCAGCATTCCAGGGCCCACTTAGATACTAGGGGGCAGTGGGCATCCCTTGTGGAGTTTATATTCCAGTGTAAAAGTCAGACAATAAGCAAATGAATAGATACAATAATTGTAGATGCCATGAAGGAAATCAGTGGCTAACATGGTGAAGACAAGCAGAGTCAAGCAGGGGTGCATTTGATAAGGTGGTTAGAAGTCTTCTCTGAATAGGTGAAATTTGAGCTGGAACTAGAATAAGATAGAATAGACCACAGAAAGAAGGTCAGGATGGTAGAAGCAACAAGAGGGAAGGGGACAGCAACAAGAAAGGAGTTGGGAGGGTCAGCAAGCTGAGTCTAAGAGGGACTTCAAATTTGTATTTTATCTTGTTATGTGAGTCACTGAAAGGTTTTAAGCAAGCAAACAGCACATATGATTTACATTTTTAAAAGATCATTCTGGCTGTCAGTGGGCAATGGATTATATGACACAGGATAATAACAGCAAGTGCTCACTATATGTATATTAAATGAATGAATGAACAACTATGCCCATTGTGGCTAACACTAGCGAGGTGCTTATGGTTCATTGAAATTCATTTTGTCACATTGATAGCGTTAGTAACACTCTTAAGATAATGGTTCTCAAGCTTTAGCATCCATCAGAATAATCTAGAGCACATATTAAACACAGATCGCTAGACCACACCCTTCATCATTACTTTTTCCCTCCCAAGCTTCTGATTCAGGAGATTTGGGTGGGGCCTAAGAATCTGCATTTCTAACAAGTTCCCAGATGATGCTGATGTCACTGATCTGAGCACCACACTTGGAGACCCAGTGCTGTAAGACGTTGAGCATGCAATGCCACCAGCTATTAAAACAAAGTAGGGAGAACTTATTTCTATTACGGTTCAGGCTTCTGGATCTTAGAGATCACATTCATCCTTTTCTTGTATTACTAATGTGGGGAATATTCATTCTCTGGACAAGGATGAAGTCTTCCTAATAGAGCCTCATTTTTGTTCAGGATTATTGTGTCCAGCTCTTCAGTTTAAGTCAGGATTGGCTTGGACCAAATGTGGTAGCCTCACCCCCCTTGCCAGATACTCATTATCCCAGCCTCCCTTGAATAGCCATGGGACGCAGGTCTAACCAAGGAGAAATAATAGCAGTATACTAAAGATTCTGGGAGACTTTCCTCCCTAATAAAAAAGAGAGTGGGGGAGAAAGGAGCCTTCATTAATAGGAGATTCAGCTCAGTGAATACTCTCAAAAGAGCCACAATTTCAAAAATGTGAATACCTGTCAGGCAGTGGTGTGCTGGTAAGTGTTTAACAACAACAGGTTCTCAGCAATGAAAAAAAAAAAAAAAAGCCAATTGCTGATTTCCACAGTGTAAATTCTCCTACAATAGCTAATTTTAAGCTACTGATGTGAAGTCACTAAACATAAAAATGGGAAAATATGGTAATGATACGTTCTCAGGAGCCAGTATGAGCTGGCTCCAGCAAACCACTGCCAGGGATTCTAAACCCTAAGGGTAGGGGACACCTTAGCCTGAAATGTAAAGAAAGCAAGCCTAATCTTTCATGTTCCTGTGCACATAATCTCTCCCAAAATCCATTTGCATAGTCATATAAACAGCTGGGAAGGTTTAAGCATAGTGTCTCACATAAAAGAAGACACCCAGATTTGTGGTTGATGAAGAGCCCCCTTGCCATGACTACTTACATTTTATTGAAACGTAAGCCTAAAAGTAATTCTCTGCAGAATTGTATGCATTGTTTATAGAAAGTATTTTAGAAGGCTGGAGTCTTTCTAAGGCTCCTCCACAAACTACCCCTTATTGTCCTTAGTGTTAAAATAATGCTTAAAACAAAGGAAAGCAAACTTTATTTGAGGGGTACCTCTGAGGAATTAGCAGGTCTGGGTCCTTTTGTTGAGCAGTCACCAATTTCCTACTCTCCCCGCATTACAATACTCAAGATTCTGCTCCGCCATGTGCAAAGTTTCAATGTCTTACAAATTTTTCTTAGCAAATCCTTCCTGATCCTCACCAGACATCACACTCTACCCTGTATCCAAAATCGTTTCTCCTAGGTTCTCTCTACCCTCTATGTGGTACCTTGATATGCACACTCCCTCTGCCTAGAATGCTCATTCAGGATTTCCCAAACCTGGTGAACAATGTGGAAAAGTTACAATTACAGATTCCTAGATCTCACTCCTTGATCTGATGATTCAGAATCTCCAAGAGAAAGAGCCTGGAAATACACGATTTCAAACAAATTCCCCGGTGATTTCTATCTGGAAGTTTTAGAAAAACTATGGTTTATCTGTCTCCTTTTTACTGCTCAGCTCTCCCTTCCTGGTCCTCCAAACAGGGTTAAATCCTCTTCTTTATTGCTTCAGGCTTACAATATTTTGCATTACTTTTCAGCCTTTGCTCGGATGAACTTTATTGAAAGTCCTTCCCATACGATTGTAAATTTCGTGAAAGTAGAAAGTGTCTGTGTCTTGTTATGACTATATCTTGAGTACCTAACATCATCCCTTATACATAGTAGATGCTCAATAAATATAGGCTGACTGATTGACTCATAGATCATCTCACACCTATGAGCCATGAAAAATCTAAAGATAATTATCATTTCATCAAGGAACATTCATAAGTGCAAGCATATCTGTCCGGCCCTACACCCTAAAGGTGTGTCCTTTGACAAGTCCTATACCTAGCCTGGGTCACAATTTCCTTAGTTCTAAAAGAAGCAGATTAAAAAAGAATGGATTAAAAGGGAACACTCTTAGTGTAGTTAGAACATGTTGGAGCTGAGTGTGAGTATTAGAACCCTGACATAACTGGGGAAAAGAGAGCCTTGTCCTAAAGCAGTATACATGTTGGCTCACAGTCCACCATGGGTATAAATCCTCATGAAAGACATCTAACTAGAAGTGCTTGCCCTCCTTTCTGGGGTAACCTCAGTTCCTATTGGGGCAGGCCCTTGTGGTGTTGATTGGGTTGAAGTCTTTCATCCTACTGTCTCCATAGGGCAAATGTTCAGCATCAGATATTTAATGCCATGTGTCAAGGGGGACGCAGTGCAGGTGGACACCAAAAAGGAGACACAGCTTTTTCAAAGAGTACCATGTATCTGTTTTCATTTCCAAACCAAATGACATGGGTTAGGGAATAAACATAGAATTTGTGTCAATTTCTTGATTCTTAAGGATCAGGCACCTTTTAATCTTTTTTTCAGTCTCACCTGCACCAAATGCTTGCCCTTGCGGGCACCCATTCTCTTTTTGGTCATTCTCACTAGTTCCTTGGTCTAAAATCAGGAAGTATGAATCATAGGGACCAGCCAGCCATTTGATACCTATTTATTGCACTCATTCTATGTGCCGGATGCTGTACCAGTGAGCTAACCAAATGGGGGCTATTGCTGTCAGATAGGATCAGTAAGAATTGGAGGTGACTTCACTTAAACCCATTCCTGGAATTTGGAAAACAGAGTTCTTAATCATAAACCCAATGGACAAAAAGGCTAAGATGTTCTCAAACTGAGCATAGATTGTTAGAGGTGTAAGAAACTTTCAGGATGCTCTGGTACCATAATTTTAAACCCTTTTTAGCCGTGGTTTGAAAAAAATCTTGCTGGAAGCTTATTATATAAAATGGTTACAAGCAAAGCTGATAACATTGTCCCCCCAGGAATGGGGGTCCCAGAGTCCCACCTATTCTATCCCAGTGATAGCTGCTGAGAAGACTCCCTAAATTCAGTTTGAAAATCATGCACCTGCTTCAATATCTTCCTTTTAAAGATGAGAAAACTGAGTTGCGATAAAGGACAATCACTTTCTCATGACCGTGGAACTCATCAGTGAAGGAGCCAGACCAGAACCAGCATTTCCTGAAGCTGGTTCAGGGCGTGGCTACCTTCACCAGAGCACAGAATTTGCTCCTTCCTAATGCATGTGATTCCTAAAATCTGTCTCCTGGCATGTCCAGACATTTCCAGAGGAACCTGATACTAGCATTCGGGAAGGTCTTAGGGAACAAACAGAAGCCAAACCCGATCAGTCCATTACTTAGTTAAAGCCAATAGATGTATAAAGAATGATATCCTACTTTTGGTATAGATTCTGAATCTCCATCCCCCAAAACTCCTGCAAGAAGTCAGAGTAGAAACTTTAAGACCACAACACCATGCTCCCTAGCAGAAACATTTGGTCGCTTACCTACTGAAAAATAAAACTAGCTCTCCAAAAAGCATTCAGATATTGCCTGAGGACCTCACAGGTTCATTGGGATCACGGCACATTGGAGGTCAAAGGGGACCTTAAGGAGTTCAATATGTGTCAAGCTTTTTTTAGCGTCCCTTATGAGAACATCCTTGCCCGCTTTGTATATACTATTTGATCCGACTTAAAATTCCAGTACAAGTTAGGGGCAGAGATTATCTGGGCCCAAACCAAATGAATCAGTCTAACATGATACATTAATAGGAGAGACCAAATAGGAAAGCATTTTGTCTTACATATTATTACCTGGAAGCATAATTTGTGACTCCTGAAAAGGATGCTTTTGCTGGTTACTCCTGCCAGACAAATTGTATTTGTCCCTTTGTATTTATTTTACCATTAATAGAATTGACACAAACATATACTATCCTCAGAAACGGAAGTCTGTCTTTACATTTATTTAGCCATCTTTCATGATTTTTCTTCCAGGAACCTGTCTATATGTAGCAAATTTTGTTACTTTGACTTGCTGGCTGCTCTCTGCCAACCACTGTATGTATCTTTTAATTAAGTAGAAAAGAGATCTTAAAAGCTCACATAAGCCTAGGAAACTCTATTTCTGGCTGACAGCAATGTCTCCTCATTTGCTAGCAAAAGCACAGATTGACAGAATAGAATAGATCAAGAAAATTGATCGTTACTCATATGCTGGATTGAGTCAATATATGTAAATCCATCCCTATTGCTGGCAGGCACTGAGATGCTTGCCATGCAGAACAGACACAGTTACAGCCTGTTTTCTAGTCCAAATGCCAGCTTTTTGCTTTAATGCAGCAAAACTACAGTTATGTACTCGGAAAGCTCTTTTGTATTCATAACAACTGCAGTTTGAATGTGGTTCAGGACAGAGAAACTGTATTTACGAGCCACCATCTCTTCTGAGTCAATACAATTTGCAGTAAATACAGTTTAAGTTAGAGCGATGGTATAGATGCTCTGGGAATTTTCTTTCTGGTTTTACTACATTTTGGGGAAACGTTTTAAATGTTCGCTGCTTTCAAGTTCATTTCTTTAAAATGAACAGTGTCACATGGTTGTTGTGAAGATCAAGTGAAATAATAGATATGAAAAAGGCTTTGAAAAAAATTAAAAGCATTACACAATTGGGAGATGATTTTTTTTTTTTTTGTCTCAAGGTCCTTTTACTTAAGGGCAATGCTCTATAGTTATCCTAAGTCCTGTTTTAATCTTGATTTAAAATAGAATATTCAAAGAAGCACTGCATGAAAAGAAGGCCTCAGAACATAAAACACACATTATGTGTTTAGATATCCCTTAATATCTGTTCAGAGAAGAATAATTATGAATCTCATAGTATCAAAGAAGAGTCGTGTTTCTTTCCTCAGGAGTAGGACTCAATGGTACATGATTTGAGTCTTTCAAGAGCTCTTAGAATTGCTATCTTCTTTCCCAAGCCTACTAACCTATTCAAAAGCTAAAGACAGTCTTCTCTTCTGTGCTGTAAATCGCAAGAGGAACACAGTTCATAAACAAATAGAGGTAAACCATCATTCAAGCTGATTTAACACTCTCATAATCTATGGCAGTAATCATGAAGAAAGCCATTCTGAAAACAGTTGAAGCTGAGTGATGGGGACTGGGGGCTGCTGTACCTTCAAGAGAGCTACTATGGACATCACCCATCGATTATCGCCATCCCTTCCAGTCACTCCAGACAGTATGGGGTCTCTCCCTCTGCTTCTCTCACCCCACAAGTGGTAAATGCCTCAGTCACGCTGGCAAAGTGGCCAGAAAAGTTTGCAAGGACAGAATTACACGTTACAGTGTGAAGGCGTTGTAAAGATCTTTTAGCTCAGGTCCCTTCTTTACAAATTATTCTCCACCCATCATTTCCTCCCCCTTATATATCTACTCTACTCAGGCCTGCCCCTCTGCCTGGGAACATTCTCAGGCCTGCAAGTTCTTAACTCTGCTTCTCCCATATTTGACCACTAGGAGCCTCTTCAAGTTAGCTACTGAGTCTTTTATTGTTGCTGTTCTTTCAGGTATTGGAGGGTTTTTGTTGTTGTTGTTAACTGTTTGAGTATAGTTGACACACAATATTACATTAGTTTCAGGTGTACAACATAGTGATTTGACAACTCTATAAGTTATGCTGTGCTCACCACAAGTGCAGCTGCCCTCTATCACCGTACAGCACTGTTAGGATTTCATTGACTATATTGCCATGACTTATTTATCCCATAACTGGAAGCCTGTACCTCCTACTCCCCTTCCACCATGTTGCCCATCCCCCTAGACCCCTTCCCTCTGGCAACCATCAGTTTCTTCTCTGTCTTTATAGATCTGATTCTTTTTGTTTGTTTATTCTTCTATTTTTAGGTTCCATGTATAAGTGAAATCATGTGGTATTTGTCTTTCTCTGATTTCTTTCACTTAGCGTAATATCATCGAGGTCCATCCATGTCATTGCAAATAGCAAGATCTCATCCTTTTTTATGGCTGAGTAATAATCCATTGTGTATATATACCACATTTTTATCCATTCATCTATCAGTGAAGACATTTGGGCAAGAATGTGGAGAATTAGGGAATCCTCCTGTACTGTTGGGGGGAAATGCAAATTGGTGCAACCACTGTGGAAAACAGTATGGAGATTCCTCAAAAATTGAAAATAGAAATACTATATGATCCAGTAATTCCACTACTGGGTATTTACCCAAAGAAAAGAAAAACACTAATTCTAAAAGATATGAGCACCCCTATAAACATTGCAGCATTATTTATAATAGTCAAGATACAGAAGCAGCCCAAGTTAGCTACTGAGTGTTTTGACACCACCTTGGTCATCTTTGATAACTTCCTTGCTCTCTAGGACCCTCAGAATCACCCAAATTCACCTAGTAGGAAACTGTATTTCAAGACTACTCTTGCATATGAGAAATGCTCATTATTAATAATTTGGTTACTGTTTCTAAGTCTTTTCAGTGGGCAGAACTAGATGGCAGCTTTTATATAATCTCCCTATTCCCAATTCCCCCATTTTTAAAACAGTCACATTATCTACACTGTGAGAGCATATAGACATCGCATACTACACTGTCTCCTTATAGTGATTTTGGGATCTTAATTGTACAGATAAATTTATATTTAATGTTTTCTACCCATCCTTATAATAAATTTGATTATATAAATCTCTCTCTTTTTTTTTTTAGTATGAAGAGTTAATTTTTTTCTCAACCTTCTATGGACCAATACTTTTGTAAAGTACAATGAATATAAATTGCTAGAGAAATGATTCATGTGCTTGGATATCATGGCAATGTCAAAACGCTATAAAAGTTTGAAAATGCTTACTCTTAAATTCCATTCTTATTTCATTGTGGTCTGGTAAATTCCTTAGAAAAGTCACATGAGAACAATATTCTCTGTGTTCTTGCATGTTTACATCAGTGTACCAGAGGCTTTTTATCCTTAAAGGTCAATTTGGCTGAACATCAGAATCTTGGCCCACATTTTCTTTCCTTAGCTTTCTTAAATATGTCACTGTATTTTCCTTGGTCATAAAAGTGTTGCTTTTAAAGATATTGGTGGCAATCTAATTTTCTTTCTATTGGTCTTTTTGCTGGGATGTCCAAATGATTTTTCTTTACAGGATAGTGTTGGCTATTATGGGGCAATTTCTAGTCCTCTCAATATGTAATTTCAAATTTTCTTTTATTTCAAGAAAGTTTTTTGAATTATAATTTCCCTTCAGAGACTCCTATTATATAATAGAGATCACAAAATTTGTTATAACGTGGAAACTCTTAGTAGTCTGGTAAAACCAATGGACCCTTTCTCAGAATATTTTTAAATGCCTAAAATGGAATACATAGTACAGCAAAGGAAACTCATTATATTGAAATATAGTTCTCAAAGTATTTTTAAATTGTGATGCAGTGACCTATTTACTTCTTTATTACCATATTAAATAATTAGACCTAGTGGTAAGTATGAAAGCCACTATAAGTTTGAAAAAGTGATGAACATTAATGATATTTGGAAATATTTTTTAAAACTATAATTTGATATTATGACATTTATGATTCATTTTGGTGACAAAGCCACAGATACTGTTACTACCACTGTGTATTGGTGCACGCATATTAATTAAAGAAAAATATTAAATTCATCTAGAGGTTAGCAAAAATGGAGACATATTTTCCCAACAAAGTCCATAGACACATGAATTTTATCCACAAACTCCACAGTCCTTCATTCTAGGTAACAAACCCCTGTATTAAACATATCTTGACTCTTCTGAACCATCCCTTTACCTCAGATGCTTTCTTTAAATTTTTTCTAATACCTTTTTGATTTTTAAAACTTTCTTTCACACATTCTATTTCTTTCATTGCATTATTGTTTCTGTTTATTTGCTTTGTGTTCCTCTTGGCTCAATTTCATTACAAAAATGATCTTATTATTTTATTTCTAGTTTTTTCCCCTCTATTTAGAAAAAGCTCTCTCTTAAAATCTTCCTTAATCACCTCACTTCTGAGTTCTTCCATTTGCAATTTATTGCCACAGCTTCTATCATTTACTTGGTTTCTTTTATTTTAGCTCACTTTGAAATTCTGGGTTTCAGTTTTCATCTGTTTTATGGGCATGTCTTTCCATGTGCCTCCCAGGCCATGGGGAATTTATCCTGTTCCTCATTCTCTTTATTAGACTGCATACTTTTTCCTTTGCTCACATGTAAGTAAATGAGTTTCTGTCTACTTTTAGGAGGAAGGAGGGGCCACAATAATTTCTAGATTCATGATTCTAAACTCCATTTTTTTCTCAAAATAATTTTTTTAAATATGGCCTTGTATTTTGTGACATCTCCCTTTTCCGCTTCCCAGTCCCATTTTCACCTGGATTTTTTGCCTCTCTTGTCCCTGTTCTGTTCAGTTCACAATCTCTGTGCTGGAAAGTAACACTGGCTTATTATTATCAGTGGCTTATAAGGCCCAGATTGTGCCAATACCATTAGATCTTATCAAATGCAGTCCCCTTGCTCCCACAGTGATTGGGATCTATAAAACTACATCCCCAATCAGCTACATTTGCCACTAAGTACCTCTTAGTGATATGGGGGTGCTCTGGTACTCAGGACCTTCCGACCTCAGGACCTGAACAGCAGTTTCCTAATTGGCCTGCCTGAAGCCATTCTCCTTTCCCTCCAATCCAAATCATCTTATCCATGATGCCAGAGTAATCCTCCCAAAGCACAGCTCATATCATGCCAAACATCTGCTCAAAGAGATCCAGTGACTCACCAGTATCTTGTAAATAAAGTTCAAACCCATTATCTTAAAATTTTAAGTTTTCTGTGCTCTGTCCCCAGTTTATCTTCCCAACATTTACTCATTCCACTCCTATACCTAACCTTTGACACGGTCAAGTGAAACTCTTCACCATTTGACAAATATGTCTCTTTTTTCTCAATTCTTCATTAGGACCCCTGTATTAATCTGTAGTGCCTTACCATCCACCCCCAGGCCCAGCCCCAAAGCTCCCTTGCACACGAAATCCCCCAATCCCTACCACTCCTGCTCTTTCTCCCCTATACACTTCAACCAAAAATGCCCTTCCCTCTTTTGGATATCTTAATATTTTGGATACATTTGTCTTATAGCATTTAAATTTTACATATATACCTACATGTACACACACACACACATGCACACACATCCTAGATATTGTAATTTCACTGTGAGCGGAGATTGTGTAGGTTTCCTCTTGGTGTTACCCATAGCACCTAGTATAGACTTATATAGAGTAAATGCTCAATACTACTTGTTGAATAAACAAATGAACAGAACCCAGTCCTAAAGGTAATGTGATCACCCACAATTCATCCCTCCGGTCAGTGACTGAGATCAGATGATGCTAAAACAAAATTACATAATAGGTTCCTAAGACCATTTTGTATAAATAATGCTATAATCATCATCATTATTATAGTTGATAATTACTAATCTGGGACTGCTTGCTGAATGGACATCAATGAACAATCTAACTTAGGTAACACAGCTACTGGTACTTAGAAGAATTTCTAGGCAGATAGTCATTCAGGTGGAGGCTCAATAAGTGATTAACCAGATATAAAAATGAATACTAAATATTAATAAGAATTTCTTGATACTCCATCTCTCAAAGCTTCATATCTCTACCACTCTATGTATTTTGTTTTTAAGTTATATTTTTTAAAATAATAGGATTACACTCCATACAAGAGATATGCTATAAATCTAGACTATCTTATCCTGTGCACACTTTCTTTTTTTTTTTTTTTTTTTAGTACTACATATTGAGTGCTCTTTATGGACTCAGTGAGGCACTGAACATGTCATATACACATGTATTCCTGTGGGTAGGACATATCTGGTGCTTTCCTGATAGGATGATATGCATACTGAAAGAATCCCCACCCTCCAAAATGCTCTCCACCTGCCATTCTTGGTCTTCTCTGCTCATTATAGATTTTTCACTTTGATGTTTAAAGCAGGAATCCTTATAAAGTCATTTATCCCATAATGGGAATGAATTTCAGATTCCTGCACCCAGAACCAGAGCCAGGACCATGAGGTCACTGAACTATGACAGTGAGGAAAAGGCCAGGATGTTTATGGTACCATGGACATATTTTGCTGGTTTCATAATTTGGCCACAGACCAGGCACTTCTCTGTTTCCTTCTAGTCATTTCTTCATTTTCCAGCTTCTTCTGCAACACAGCTTGACATGATCCCTGTGCTTTAAAAAATTTTCTGACCAAAAAATAGAACCTCAAAACATATTTTATTGTCACTCTTTAGAGCAAGAAAGGGGCCATGCCTCCATGTAGGAAGCTGTATCATATTTACACAATTAGTATGTGGAGATGGCAACTGAAAAAAAAATCCCTATTTTATGTGTTTTGTGGGTATTAAATGTAGAACACAGCAACAAACCATTTTTGAGAAAACTGTTAAGGACCTAAAAATGCGACAGGTTGTTTGCTTCTACAGTTTTAATCCACGTTATTTCAAAATATTCAAGATCACTCCTTTTTTTTCCCTTGGGGATTGAAATTATTCTCTGAGATCTAGACTTTGTCATGTCTCTGAATACTAAATATCAATTAATGTTAAAAGAAGAAAGCTGTGTGGAATGTGAAAGAAGAACATCTTACACATCCAGTCACCTCTGCCAGGCACAATGATTTGGGCTAAACGCTCATGATCCTGTTGTAATTCCTTAGCAATTTTCTTCTCAGTAATTCCCGGACACATTATGCTCTAACTCACTTATTATCACACCTGGAGAACAAACGAGGTATAGGTAGGGTTCTTGTAGCACACGACTGTCTTTAGGTTTGTGCCATGCTGAAACCACCCTTTCATGGTGTCCCTGGCCTCTTTCAGAAATGGAGCCCACACCGATGGCCTCAATATATTCAGAGTTCCGTTATCTAGCCAAATGGCTGTGGTTTCTTCATTTTGTAAACAGACAGACAGGGCCATAGATGAGATTATTGTTCAGCAAATACTCACTTCCTCCCCCAACTCCCAGTTTCCCGGGAGGAATATACTTCCCCAGCCCTCTGATGCTAAACTTGGCCCTGTGACTTGCTTTGGCTTCATGGTAAGCAGAGTGTAATGCCCTGCCTTTTGATTTGGGTTTGGCCACCCACAGGATTTGCTTTGGCCAATGGGATGTGAGCTAACCTGACACAAGACTTGGAAGAGGCTTGTAGTCTGCCATAGGAAGAACATATCTTGGGTAATCTCCTGATTAAGGACAATGAGATATGTGAAACAGATCTTGATCTAACCTACAGTGTAGGGCCAGATAAGCCAAATCCCAGCAGACCTAGATATGTGGGAAAGAAGTGTTTATTGTGTGCTAGGAGCATGGTTGCGGTGATGATTGGCTAAGGCCAGCAGTCATGTACCGAACCCCTTATAACATGCTACTTATCTACTGCAGTTTGGCCTCTCTGATTCCAGTCTTCATTACTTCCAATTTATCTTGCCCAACACTGCCACTTTCCATGTCCAGAATCTCTCTTGTAATCACGCTACTTTTTTTAAAGATTTTTATTTATTTATTTGACAGAGAGAGAGAGAGAGAAAAAAAACACAAGCAGCGGGAGCAGCAGAGGGAGAGGGAAAAACAGGCTCTCCGCTGAGCAGGAGCGGGATGGAACCTAGGATGCTGCAATCATGATCTGAGCCAAAGGCACGCACTTAGCCGACTGAGCCACCCAGGTGCCCCAGTCACGCTACTTTCAATATGAGGTTTTGGGTATCTTTGTGATTAAGAGCTGGTTTCGTAAGATTAGATCAAGATCAGGAGCTTGTGTCTCCTGAAAACTAATATTCTTCAAATGATAAAAAAAAAAAAAACTCCTTGATAAAAGGATCTATAATCATATGTATTTAGGAAACTCAGGGTTGAAAAAATATTGTTTTTTCTGTGTGGTGTTGGGTTTTTTTTGTCGTTGTTGTTTTAATGGCAGAAATTCTCAGAACCTTTACTATATAAATGTGCATTATGCTTCTTCAAGCAGGAAGCCTGAGAGACCTCATTTTTTAAACTTATTAACCTTAAAACCCTTGTATTTCCCAGGAACACAAATTAACATCTCAAGGATCACAATTTGGGAAACAGTAGTCCATAGGATAAAGCCAAAAACCTAGCATGACATTAAAGATCCTACACAGGGCCCAAACATACATTTTTATATTTTTTTATGTTTTAAACTGTAAAAATAGTATAATCTCAGTGAATGTGAACAAAAAAAAATACAGAAAAATAAAATAAAAAGTTTAAAAATTATATATAGCCTCATCCTCCAGATGTAACCAATATTTGATTTCTATTTTATTTCCTTCCAACCTTTATGTTATAAATGTTTTAACTGCTTGTGATCATATGGCACCCTAAAATTATAAAAACAAACTTTATGTTTATATTTATAAAAAGATAAAAACAAAATATATTATTAATATTTCATTTTTATTTTTACTATGCTATATTTCAAGCAAATGAAATTATACCTACTATTTCAATAAATAAAATGTATCTACCTACTGCATCAGCTTTGCCAGATAGTAACATCTTCATATTCATGCCTCAGATTTTTATGTTTTCTCAAGAAGAAAGAAAAAAACACCGTAGAATGGTCAATGCCCCTTGTGTTTCCCTCCCTGATTTTACATCCCTTCCCCGCCTCCCCAAAGATAACCACCACCTTGAATTTATGATTTCCTGGTATACTTTTGTTAACTTTCCTAGATACCATCACATTAACCTCTAAAATCTTGTACTTATTTATATTTTCACAGTAGGGTGTAAGAGTTCCACACCAACAAAGGTATAGCCAAACTTTTAAATGATTGACCATTCTTATGGGTATGAAAATATATACTGAGGTTTTATTTTGAATTTTCCTGATTACTTCTGAGGCAGAATATTTTTTCATGTTTCCTGGTCACTTGGTTGTCTGCTTTTGTGAGTTACCTGTTTATATCCTTTGAATATTGTGGTATTTAAATTCACATGGAATCCCTCAAATCCTACCACTTGCTGGAGAATATTATTAACATTTAGCTGCATTTTTCTTATAGTGTTTTAATACACTTAAATGTTTTATACAGTTAAAGTGAGGAACAGCTGGGAAGAAGGCCTTGGTGACAGAATTTTCCACTGCGTTGTTTATAATCTTTTCCAGATTAAATCCCAAGAAAAAAAGTCATTCAATATGTGTTTGAAAAATACAGAACACTGTCTTTTAAGACTTCTGGCACTGTAAATGGCCAGAATATAGATATTTGCTTTACTTTTGTGTAGAATAAAGACAAATCTGTTGTTTAGTCATTTTCTGGGCTTTCTTACTTCATGTTGCACATAGGTAATCCATTGTCAACAAGCACTTGTAGAGAAGAATATCATGAATACCACAAGGGGTTTCACCTGAAAGGGAATACAGTGGACCAGATGATACAGCTCACAAGTTACATCTGCCACCAAGAAAGTGGAAAAAGTAAGAGCGCAGAGAGAGAAATGCCACAAGGCTAAGCTAAGCCACGTATGCCTTCAGGCTTCAAATTACAAAATCCAATTTATTATTGATTTTAGAATGCAAAGTGTGACTTACTCAACACAATGCCTAGAACTCCTCTTCTTGCTCAGTTTCTTTTTTATCTCCTGCATGGTTTTAGTATATTTTTAAATGATATTTTTAAATAGAAGGATCCCATCAATGAGCAGTTTCTGAGCCTTTGAATAATAGTGAAGGCCTTTCTGTGGCTGTCACACGTGAAAGACAATCTGGATGCTTTTAAAATTCTTGAGTTACAAACTTTCCATCCAAAAGCACTAAGATTTTTCTCAAATTCTGACATTTGCTATTACAGAAAGGTTAAGGTCAGTCTTTGTAGGCAACATTTTTCTTTCTGCCTGGGCAAATGTAGGATTTATTTTTATTCTTCTAATTCAAACATTTTGGCCAGTCATGTTCAAGTGTGTTTCTCTTTTCTTTGATTCTGTCCAGCATACAGTGAATCCTATTCTTGATACTTGTCTTTGGAGGACTAGGAGAGGTTGCTTTTTACTTAACATATGTTTTTGATTATTGCTTCATCTCCAGTTGTGCTTGTTTCCTCCTCTTTAACACCTAAAGTCATTCAGTTTCATCTACAGTCTCTGCTTTGTGGAGTCACAATCTTCTTCATCATTTTCATCTTTTTATCCTTTTTCCTCTGCATTTTGTAAGAGTTCTAGAGCTTGCTCAATGAGTCTCTGATTTCATTTTCTATAGTGTCTGAGCTATTTTTTTTTTTTTTGGTATAGTTGACACACAATGTTACATTAGTTTCAGGTGTACAACATAGTGATTTGAGAAATTTATACATTATCCTATGTTCACCGACCGCATATATAGCTAACATCTGTCCCAAAACATTGCTGTTATAATATCATTGACTATATTCCTTGTGCTGTACTTTTTCTTGCTGTGACTTACTCATTCCATAACTGGAAGCCTATGCTTCCCACTCCCCTCCATGCATGTTGCCCATCCCCTCCACCCCCCTTGAAACCATCAGTTTGTTCTCTGTATTTATAGGTCTGCTTCTGCTTTTTGTTCATTTGTTTTATATTCCACTTATGAGTAGAATCATATAGCATTTGTCTTTATCAGTCGGACTTATTTCACTTAGCATACCCTCTAGGTCCATCCATGTTGTCTCAAATGGCAAGATATCATGCTTTTTTATGGTTGAGTAATACTCCATTGTGTGTGTGTGTGTGTGTGTGTGTGTGTGTGTGTGTACACATACACCACATCTTCCTTATCTATTTGTCTATTGATGGACACTCAGGTTGTTTCCATATCTAGACTACTGTAAATAATGTTATAATAAACATAGGGGTGGATGTATCTTTTCAAATTAGTGGGTTTTTTGGAGTTTTTTTTAAGATTTTATTTATTTATTTGAGAGAGGAGAGAGAGAAAGAGCATGAGCAGGAGGGAAGTACAGAGGGCAAAGAAGAAGCAGACTCCCCACTGAGCAGGAAGCCTGATGCAGGGCTCGATCCCAGAACCCTGAGATCATGACCTGAGCCGAAGGCAGATGCTTAACCGACTGAGCCACCCAGGCCCCCCTCAAATTAGTGTTTTCATTTTCTTTGGCTAAACACCCAATATTGGATCATATGGTATTTCTATTTTAAATTTTTTTCTATTTTAATTTTAATTCCAGACTGTTTTCCATAGTGGCTGTACCAATTTACATTCCCAAAACAGTGTACAGGTGTTCCTTTTTCTCCACATCTTTGTCAACACTTGTTATTTCTTGTCTTTTTGATTTTAGCCATTCTAACAGGTATAAAGTGATTATCTCTTAATCTCTGGTTTTAATTTGCATTTCCCTGATGATTAGTGACATTGAGCATCTTTTCATGTATCTGCCATCTGTATATCTTCTTTGGAAAAATGTCTATTCAGGTCCTCTGCCCATTTTTTAACCAGATTGGTTTTTTTGGTGTTGAGTTGTGTAAGTTTTTTTTTATATAGTGTGGATATTAACCCTTACTGGATATATCATTTACAAATATCTTCTCCCATTCAGTAGGTTGTCCTTTTGTTTTGTTAATGGTTTCCTTTGCTGTGCAAAAGTTGTTTATTTTGATGCAGCCCAATAGTTTATTTTTGCTTTTATCTCCCTTGCCTCAGGAGACATACCTAGAAAAAAATGTTGCTATGACCAGTGTCAGAGAAATTACTGCCTGTGTTCTCTTCTAGGATTTTTATGGTTTCAGGTCTCACATTTAGGTCTTCCATCCATTTTGAGGTGTTAAAAGTAGTCCAGTTTCATTCTTTTACATGTAGCTGTCCACTGTTCCCAATACCATTTATTGAAGAGACTGTCTTTTCCCCATTGTATATTCTTGCCTTCTTTGTCATAGATTAATTGACATATAATTGTGGGTTTATTTCTGGGCTCTCTATTTTGTTCCATTGATCTATGTGTCTATTTTGTATCAGTGCCATATTATTCTTTACTGCTATTCAATTTTATCCTGCAGTTTAGTTTTTGGTGTTCTAAAAATCCTTTCTTCACTCAGAAATCTTTGTTTTTATCTCATCCAATGTCTCTCATTATGACTTTCTAGTACTGTTTCATGGGACAAGATGTCTTGCATTCCACTACTGATGATCCAATTTTCTAAAATTCTCTTCTGTTTACTATAACAAAGCATCCTCTGAGGTATGCTCCTCTTCTAAGTCTTTAGGCTAGTGTTCTCTTCCTTTGCGATGCACAGTTATTAATATTTCCCCATAGTTTATTTTGTTCTTCTGTTTATTTTTCCATCAACAAGGAAAGATCTTTATCGATTTTTCCCCAATAGACAAAAAAAATGTGAATTTTCCTTAATTCCTTTCTTTGTGGACTTGGGTGTAGGCTGAATACCCATCTTAGACCTCAGCTGACATACTCATTGGCAGGTACAGATTCTAGTTTTAACTGCCAGAGTCCAGTGTCTATCACTATTAGCCCCCATTTTACCTAATGACTCTGCTACCTAAGGGGAAAGTGCTCCTCTCCCCCACTGCATGGTATTCTGACTCTATGTTCATTATTTTAAAGACTGACCTCCTGGTTCAGGTCACCAAGTGGAAGAAGGAGTGCATAATGTGAACCCATGTCAGAAATTCCATTTTTATTATTTTGATGGTCAGAGACCTGCAGATGACTGAAATGTCTTCTAAGTGTTTGCTTTGATTTTTTTTTAATGAAATTTTGCTTAGCAGGAAATTTTAAGTACATATGTACTGAATTAAAGACTGTGCCATTGAATGATAGGTAGGAAAGTTCTGCTATTCAAACTGATGGTCCCTGGCTTCATCTTATGCCCTCCTTTCAAAAGTTCATGCCTATGTCCACAATAGCCAAACTATGGAAAGAGCCAAGATGTCCATTAACAGATGAATGGATAAAGAAGATGTGGTATATATACACAATGGAATATTATGCAGCCATCAAAAGGAATGAAATCTTGCCAATTGCAATGACGTGGATGGAACCGGAGGGTATTATGCTGAGCGAAATAAGTCAATCAGAGAAAGACATGTATCATATGACCTCACTGATATGAGGAATTCTTAATCTCAGGAAATAAACTGAAGGTTCCTGGAGTGGTGGGGTGTGGGAGGGATGGGGTGGCTGGATGATAGACACTGGGGAGGGTATGTGCTATGGTGAGTGCTGTGAATTGTGCAAGACTGTTGAATCACAGATCTGTACCTCTGAAGCAAATAATACACTATATGTTAAAAAAAAAAAGAAGAAGAAGAAGATAGCAGGAAGGGAAAAATGAAAGGGGGG
>NC_138374.1:57576143-57605138 GCF_054177405.1 Leptonychotes weddellii
TATACACAATGACTCATGGAACACTACATCAAAAACTAATGATGTAATGTATGGGGATTAACATAACATAATAAAAAAAAGTTCATGCCTATTCCCTAGAAATTAATTTACTTTTATTTATTGTTTATAAAGTAATAATATTTTAATAATTATTTTTCAGTATTGTGGAGAGAAGTATCACTTCTATGTCTCAATCAGATCTTAAATATTCCTGGCTTATCCACGAGAGCATAAGGTGTGGCAATTAGGGTTCTTTTGCTGCAATCAATCAATTGCACTTTGGCTGATTTAAGCCAAAGGAAATATGTTGAAAATATTCTAGGAAATCAGAGAGTTGACAGTAAGTTGGAGGCCAAGTTTGAAAGAGACAGGAGAAATGGCAACCTGGAAACCTGGAATCAAGAACTGTAGGAACTAGAGGAATGAACTCAAAGAAGGAAGAGTCTGGCTACCCTCTAAGTTATTAAATTCTGATCATGCACTATCTGCTTGCAACTCTAAGATTCAAACTTCAGGGAGTGAGTGTCCAGTAGGGTTTAGATCACAAGCCTATTCCTTTTATCAGTGAAAGCAAGGCTCCTGATTAGGATCCCACCATATGTAACCCTGAGGGAAAGAGGTAAATCTCCCACAAAAACCAAGGTGGTGGTAAGAAGGAGAAATGGGCCCTGGGGAGCCAAACTCCCGTGAATGTCCATCAAATGAAAATTAGCCTGTACCTTCAGATTTCATCCATATGACCTTATATCTTGTTCATTTAATTTCTTCTCACATCTTAATTAGCTGGATTTTTTTGGCTTTATACCTCAAAATTGATTATCAGCAGAATCAGATGAACCTGAAGTCAAGCACCAGCTGCTCCCCTCACCTAGCTATATGATCTTGGACAAATCACTTAGTTTTTCTAAGCCTCAGTTTCCTAATTTATGATAATTTTTTGGAGAATTTAATAGGGATAATATATGTAAGACTCAGAAAATAGTCAATAAATAATCTATTGTTTTAATACTATGGTTATAGTTGTGTAAATTATTATTATCATTAACAATTGACTAATTCATATTGACCTGTTATTCTCTAACTCAACCCAGACAAAACTTCTAAATTAATTCTCTGATACCATCAACCCTCAACAATGGGAAGAGAGAATCCCAATAATCGTTCCCCAAGCATACAAACCTCATCCCCCGTGAGTAATAAGCCAACTGGCCCCTGATTGGTCTACTAAAGGCAGGGCATCCTTTAGGGACTTTTAGTCCCATTCAAGAAATCAAACTATTGAATACAGTCAAAGCAATTATGGATAAACCACCCAGTGACCTGCTTAAAGGACCTTTAATGAAACTTTATGCCTGGGATAGGGACAGTAACTCTGCCCAAGCAGAAAATTAATGTATTGTACTTGAAATATCCATTGACACATTATGGTGTTGTTCACATTTGTTTGTCATAAGTACAGGCAACATGCAAGACAAATTCCAAATATCAATGGAAAAAAATGCAATTAAAATTGTCTAATTGAAAAAACAGGTGGATTTTTCTAAAGTACACATGGAACAGAACATTTTCTAGAACAGATCATATGTTAGGCCACAAAACAAGTCTCAGTAGAATCAAGAAGATAAAAATTATATCAAGTATATCTTCTGACCATAATGATATGAATCTAGAAATCAATAACAGAAGGAAATCTGGAGAATGACAAATATGTGGAAATTAAACAACATTATCTTTAATAACAAGTAGATCAAAGAATAAATCAAAGGAAAAATGAAAAAATACCTTGATATAAAACACAAGGGAGGCATAACATACCAAAACTTATGGGATGCAGCAAAAGCAGTTCCAAGAGGAAAGCTTACAGCTATAAACACATACAGTAAGAAAAGAGAAAATTCTCAAATAAACAACCTACCATTATACCACAAGGGATTAGAAAAAGAACAAACTAACAAAGTTAGCAGAAGGAAGGAAATAATAAAGATTAGAGCAGAAATAAATAGAGAATAGGAAAGCAATAGAAAAGATTAACAAAACTGAGGGTTGATCCTTTGAAAAGATAAACAAAATTTAAAAACCTTTAAGAAAAAAGAGAAAAGACTAAAATGAATAAAATTATAAATGAAAGAGAAGACATTACAAATAACTCCACATAAATACAAAGGATCATAAGATACTACTAGGAACAATTATATGCCTACAAATTGGACAACCTAGAAAAAATGGATAAATATTTGGAAACATACAACTACAAAGACTGAAACATGAACAAGGAGAAAATCTGAACAGACCAAAAATGAGTAAAGAAATGGAATCAGTAATAAAAAATCCTCCCAACGAAGAAAAGTTCAGAACTGGATGGTTTCACTGGTCAATTCTCCCAAACATTTAAGAGAATTAAAACCATTCCTTTCTGAACCCTTCTCCAAAACTGAAGAAGAAACAGTCTCAAAGTCATTTTTATGAGGATAGTTTTACCCTGAAAACACAGCCAGATGAGGACACTATAAGAAAATTACAGGCCAATATCCTTGATGAATATAGTTGCAAAAATTCTCAACAAAATACTAGCAAACCAAATCTGACAGCACATTGAAAATATTATACACTTTGATCAAGTGAGATTCATCCCTAGGATGCAAGGTTACATCAACAACTGTGAATCAATAAATGTGATACATCACATTAATTTTATGAAAGATTAAAATCATATGACCATCTCAATAGATGCAGAAAAAGTATTTGACAAAATTCAACATACTTTCATGATAAAGACTCTGAACAAAATTGGGTATAGAAGACTGTACTTCAATATAATAAAGGCCATATATGACAATCCCAGAGCTAACATCATACTCATTGGTGAAACATCGAAAACTTTTCCTGTAAGATCAGGAGCAAGACAAGGGTGCCCACCCTCAGCTTTCCTATTTAACACAGTATTAGAAATCCTAGCCAGAGGGCACCTGGGTGGCTCAGTCATTAAGCGTCTGCCTTCAGCTCAGGCTCATGATCTCATGGTCCTGGAATGGAGCCCGTCATTGGGCTCCCTGCTCAGCAGGGAGCCTGCTTCTCCCTCTTCTGCTCTCATGCTCTCTCTCTCTCTGTGTCAAATAAATAAATAAAAATCTTAAAAAAAAGAAAAAAAGAAATCCTAGCTAGAGCAATCAGTCAAGAAAAAGAAATAAAAGGCATCCAAATGAGAAAAGAAGAAGTAAAATTATCTGTTTGCAGATGATATGATCTTATATATTGAAAACCCTAGAGGCTCTACCAAAAAAACTTTAGAACTAATAAAAAAATTCAGGAAAGTTACAGAATACACAATCAGCATACAAAAATATGTTGTATTTCTGTATACTAACAACAAGCTTTCCAAAAAAGAAATAAAGAAAACAATCCCATTTACAATAGCATCAAAAACAATAAAATACTTAAGAATAAATTTAACCAAAAAGGTGAAAAATCTGTACACTGAAGGCTATAAGACATTAGTGAAAGAAATTGAAAAAGACAAAAATAAATGAAAAGATATCCCATATTCAGGTATCAGAAGAATGAATATTCTTAAATGTCCATACCACCCAAAGCCATTTATAGATTCAATGCAATTCCTATCAATATTACAATGGCTTTTTTTTTTACAGAAATAAAAAAAAATCCTAAAGTTCATATGGAACCATGAAAGACCCTAAATAGCTAAAGCAATCTTGAGAAAGAAGAATAAAGCTGGAGGCATCACACATCCTGATTTCAAACTATGTTACAAAGTTATAGGAATTAAAAGAGTATGGTGCTGGCATAAAGGCAGAGACATCGACCAATGGCATAGAATCAAGAGTCCAGAAATAAACCCATGCATATTCAGTCGAATAATATTTGAAAAGGGAAACACATTTTTTTCAAGAGGGAAAAATAGTTTCTTCAATAAACAGTACTAAGAAAATAGATTATTCACATGCAAAAAAAATGTAATTGAACCCCTATCTTACACTAATCACAAAAATTAACTCAAAATGGATTAATGACAAACATAAGACTTAAAATTCCTAGAAGAAAACATAGAGGAAAGCTCTTTGACATTGGTCTTGGTAATATTTTTTTTGGATATGACACCAAAAACACAAACAACAGAAGCAAAAATAAACAAGTGGAATCACATCAAACTAAAAAGCTTCTACACAGTAAAAGAAAGTATCAACAAAATGAGAAGGCAACCTAAGGAATGAAATTAAATATTTACAAACCACTTATCCAGTCAAGGGTTAATATTCAAAATATACAAGGAACTCATACAACTCAATAGCAAAAAGATCAAATAATCCAATTAATTTGACAACTGGACAAATAACTGGAATAGATATTTTTCTAATATACAAATGGCCAACAGGTAGATACATGAAAAAGGGGCTTAATCTCACTAATCATCAGAGAAAAGCAAATCAAAACCACAATGAGGTATCACCTCCAAACTGTCGGATTACTGTTATCAAAAAGACAAGACAGAACAAGTGCTGGAAAGGTTGTGTAGAAAAGGGACTCTTTGTGAACTACTAGTGGTAACATAAGTTAGTACAACCACTATAGAAAAAGTATAGAGGTTCCTTAGAAAATAAGAAATAAATTACCATATGATTCAGGAATTCCACTTCTGGGTCAACCGTATACCCACTGACTTCTAGAACTGTCTGTACCATTTTGGAGGTTGGCCATTGAATTCCTAACTATGGGTGCCACTTGTTTACATGTTGGACTCCTGAGACTTATTTCCAAGGAAGGAGATTACAAAACTCTGCTTTTCAAACTTTAATATATATATGAATCACCTATTGATATTGTCAAAATGCAGATTCTGGGCTGGGGCCTGAGATTTTGCATTTCTAAAAAGCTCCAATATGATGTTGAGGCTGCTATCCACAGACCAGAGTTTGAAGTAGCAAAGCTAAAGAGTATTAACAGCGATTCCCACACAGATTTCTAAGCCTAACTGGAAAAATTCTCCTGATTTTACTCTCATGACCTCTTACATATAACCTTACTCACAGATACCAAAAGGTCAATGGTGTCTACTGTCATGAAACATTTTCCACAGGTCCTAAAAGAAGCAGAAAGCTAATAATCCAGGATAATTATATCTTCAGTTCATACGGGCATCACTCAAGAGCATGTTTTAAAATGCAGATTACCTGCACTACTATCCCTCAAGAATTTGGCTTCATGATGCCTGAAATTTGCATTTTAATATGCTGCCCGTGTCCAAGATGGCACATGGACAATCCTTTGAGAAATACTAAGTGATTATGTTGGTATTGTTGCCTGAGGTAGTATAGTTAGGGTATAGACTATGTGCTATAACAAAAATAACCCAAAACACATGGCTTAAATAAGATAGATGGCAGTATCTCCTTCATCTGCCAATCCAAAGAATAATTCCAAGCTGACATGGCAGCTCTGTGCCATAATGCTAGCATGCCCCAGACGCCTACTATCTTGTTGCTCTGACATCTCTTAAGATGTTGTCTCTGACTGCATTTTCAAATCTGAGTCACTACCACATCTGTAGTCCAGCCCACAGGAAGGAGAAAAAGAAAAACTAAAGGGCAAGCTATTTTCTCTTTTTCCCTGGTTATTTGGTTTATGCTTTTTTGAAGTATACTTTATATACATTAAACTGCACATATTTAAGGTATGCAATTTGAAAAGTTTTGTTGTATTTGTAACAAGCAAAATGTCCATACACAGGTGAGTGAATACGCCATTTCTTTTAAGCAGTGGAGGCAGACTGTACACACATTAAGCATTGATGATAAACTAGTCGAAAGGCCACATCCAAGTGGCAAAGGAGGCTGGGTAACGTTGTCTCAAACTGGGCACCATATGCAAAGCTGTACCTCTAGTTCTACAGAGGAGAGAACAGACTTTGTGGGACAGCCAGCAACCCACAACTCCTGGCAAACCTTCTGTATGCCTTAAAACTCAGGTCAGGTATCTCCTTCAGGAGGCCTCTTCTGACCCTCAGGCTGAGTTAAGTTATGCCTTCTTTGCTCACTGAAAAACCACTGCTCATGAATCTCACTATACCTGGGATGTCAAGTTACTGAAATGACTTCTTTGTGTCTTCATCTATGTGTTCCCTTTTGGAATGTGTCTAGTTGCTCTCTGTCAACAAATGACAAAATTGGACTAACCTGGTATATTTATGAAGGTTGATAATGACTGACATTTCTTCTTTAATATTAATAATACCAATCACTTATTTAACAGGTGCCCACTATGTGCCAAACACCATTCAAGGCCCCTTAAATGTATTACCTCTTCCCTTCTTCACAAAAATTCTGTGAATTATTATTATCCCTACTTTATTTATGAGGAAACCATGGCTTAGGGGTTACAAAACTTGCCCCAGTTTCAGAGCTAATGGGAACCATAAGCAGAATTTAACTTACCTGTCTGATCCAAAGCCTATTCTATTTCTACCTGAGCAGGCCTCTTCTCCATTGTCATTATTATGATGATCAGTCTCCCTAAAAATGCACACCACCCATAATTTAAGGATTTTTTTAGCATGTTTATATACACCATTACTTACCCTGGAAGAAAATGTTTAGTCTCCTTTTTCATCTGCATGCCATAAAAAACTACCTGTAAGGTATTGCTCATATAAACTAAGAGCTAACCTGATTTAAAACCAGAATCTCAATGTCTTAAAAGAACCCAAATTAACCCAAGATCTGCCTTATAGCCTAGTTCACCAATGGAAAAATGGAAACACAAAGACACAAAATGACTGCTGGAGTCAAATAAGGCATTGGCTCAATTAGGCTCAGGCTTCCTGTTCCCAGGGAGGCAACATGTGTTTGGAAAGAGTATGGACCATGCTGCAAGATTCAAATACTGATGCTGCCATTTGAGTACGTGACCTCAGGCAAGTTTTCTACCCTCTTTGAAGCTGTTTCCTCATTTGTAAATGAAATAAAGATACCTACCTTGTAAATGTGTTGTGACTACTGGAGATGAATTATGGAATTTATATATAGTGCCTGGCAGAGTGAGTGCTAATTAAATGTTAGTTCTCTCTCTCCATCACAGGCTAGCTTTTTTCTGGAGCACATATTGCCTTCTATAGGGCAATGGTCTTTTACCCTTCTTGACACCCACATAAATTTCACATTGTAGAAATCTAGAGCTGGGTGCACATGAAGCAGAGTCCATTCTAAAGGTTTTTTTTTTTTTTTAATTTAAAGGAAGAAAAAGTAAAAAGTGCTGAGCCAATATTTCTACTATTCAATCATTAAATATTAATCGATGTCAATGCATTTGAGGGAGCCTTTAGCTGTGACAGGTGAAATGAAAGTAGAAATTCTGATTTAACGAGGCCTCCTGGCCGCTTCAGCAAAATGTCAGGGTGCAGGGTGTGGTGGAGAATAATTAACTGATAAATAACATTCCAAAAAAGATCAGTAACTATGAAATTGAAGACAAAGACAAGGCTTCTCTTATTTTCTCCAAAACATTTTTTCTCATGGGATCTCTCAGTCCTTTCTGAATCAACCCTGATTCAGTACCCCCTAAGTCGGAATGCCCTTAACTGTTTTGTTTAGACTGGGCTATGAAATGATTAGGCTGTTGAAATGATGAATTAGGGAGCACTGCAGGATTTTTCAGTCTCTCTGAACAATGCCCCATATCACATTTACACTGACAGGCTGTATTTTTATATTTGACATGTGAGAGGAACATGGAAAATAACACACTGACAGCGCCTTAGATACCAGTCATACATCTTCCTAACACAGATTGATGGGTGGAAAAGAATATTATTTAGTGAGCCCTTCTTAAGCTCTCCAAGGAAAATATATAGATCCACCAGTGGATTGACTTGAAACTCATATTAACATTCCTTACGAGCAAGAAACAGAAAAACAACCACCATCCATTTCTGCACTAGCAAACAGATCAGAAAAATTAGCAGAAACCAATCCTGTACCTGTACATTTCTCACTGATAGGTCATGCTTTGCTTCTCCCCCGCCTGGCAATCTGAGTCAGTGAAATTTCTCCATTGGGGCACATTGGTCTTTCCAATTTCAAACCAAAGGTGAAAGATAAGCTGGTAGGAAAATTGAAGCCACAGCTTTAGTTGCTCAGGGAACCAACCTGAAACAGAAAAAAAACTGAGAAGGAGTAGCCTAGGCTAACCACATGCCTATGGAGAGACCTGAAGAACCATGTGGGATTGTGGCTGCCATGTATTAGGAGACATAGAATAAGAGAAGGAAAAGAAAAAGAAAACAAAAAACAAAAAACAAAAAACATGCCCCTTATAGTGGATGCTGTAATCTCCCTCCAGGAAGGCAGGATTTATTGCCATAGTTGCTGGGAATGCGGCTGGTGACCACTGTCTCAGCAGCCAGTCCTCTTCAGGAGGTCCCTCTGCTAAAGAGAGCTGTCTCACCAAAAAGTATGCTGTCTCATGGAGCCACCCACATCAGGTGACTGGTCAATACAGAAGTATAAGGGCCTACCCTCTGATCCCCAAAAGGAACAACAATGGAAATTCATCCCAGGTGAATTCAGAGCCCCATGAGTTAGCTAAGTTAGCCCCTTGCATTAAGACTCCATCACAGTCTAAACTCACCCTATGCCCAGTCCTACTTCCTTCCATTTGCTTATGCAGGTATCAATCCCATAAGCATTTCATCATTCCCTGCACGTTAATCTCTATCTCAGAGTCTGTTTCCAGGAATACCCAATACTCCCTTCATTTCCCACTTCCATTATGCACCATGTAACTTAAATACCCCAATGAATAAAATCCTATGATACTTTCAGAAATGTGTATGTATAATCAACCAAATCATTTTGAAACCCAAGTCACAGTCATTCCAATTCTCAAGATGGAACATAAAAACAGAAAAAGACAAGCACCATCTTTGGAAGGACCTGCCACTCTAAGTTTCAAGCTCTCTCTTTAGTCTAATGGCTTTTTGTTTCTTTGTTTTTCATTATATGCTTAAACTAAGGCAAAAGCAGGTAAAGAAAAACATCTAGGAATTCTAGTACCAAAACAGAAATAGGTGAGAGAAATCTTTCTCCTGTTGTAGATGATACTAAAAAGTCATAGGGATGCCTGAGTGGCTCAGTCAGTTGAGCATCCAACTTTTGATTTCGGCTCAGGTCATGATCTCAGTGTCGTGAAACTGAGCCCAATGTCAGGCTCTGGGCTCAGCATGGAGTCTGCCTGAGATTCTCTCTCTTCCTTTCCCTCTCCCCCTCCCTCCCCCGACCCCCCACCCCACTTCGCCTCTCTTTAAAAAGCCAAGAACCTGAGATCTGGATCACTGATTCTTAGGATCACAGAGTACCTGGCACTCTTGTTTCTGAGCAAACAATGGGATATGAAGACTTTCAACTAACAGTTTACTGATTTTGAAGTAGAGGCAAAGGGAACCAGAGACATATTTAGAATCTCACAGTAAGTTTTAGTATTCGGCTCTAAGAGTACCAAGTCATTGGTTGCCTGTGGCTTCATCTACTTTCCCTAGTTTTTTCCTCTCTGTTCTCCATTTGCTTCCTTTGCTTCTGCTTCTTCCTCTTTGGTTCCTTTTCCCATTTCCTCTCCTTCCCACTTCATTGGGCTTTTTTTATTGACTGGAGCTTCAATAGTGGTTGCATCACACAGATTGCTTTTTCCGCAGTAAAGCCCTGATTTGGAAGGGAGAAAGAACTTTTCATCTCTGTGTGCAAATGTGATTCAAATATGGTGAACTAATTTATTCTGTAAAACTTAATTAAAACCAATAAAAAAAAAAAAAAAAGGAGACAGCTCTGGAGGGAGCAGTAACTCCCTTGGCAGGACCTGGGCGAGATGCATTCAGTTGGGACTTTTTAAATCTTAGCATTTGATTTGGCACCATGATTTTCAGAGGACTTGGTTTGGTTTTATATGCTACTAAAATGCTTTTAAGTATTTAATGGTTTACTCCAATTGGGGAAAGTTTTGTTAGGTTTTCTCTAAAGTTTCCCACAGGAAAGCCTTGGTTTTTTATTTGTGACTGGAATATTTTGTGGCTTTAGAAATAACCAGGAAAATAAAAAAAATGCTACTTTTGAAGTTTTCCAGATGCACGTAAGTATATTTTCATATATCTTACATCACATCCCTCATTTTGAAGTGATTTTGTCTGAAACTATGAATAAACGAGGTCAGAGTGGAACTTGCGGAATAGTGACTTCATGCTTAGATCCCCAGTACACTTTAAGCTTCTTGATTATAGAACTCTGTCTTAAACACTATTTCTGTGCTTCACACCAAACAGAGAAATAGAGTACACACTGATAGATGAATGGATGGATAGATGGATGGAAGGAGGGAAGGAAGGAAGGAAGGAAGGAAGGAAGGAAGGAAGGAAGGAAGGAAGGAAGGAAGGAAGTCCTAAACAAATCAATCCATGAATCCTAAAGTGTTGGGATACATTTGTCTATATTCTTCCTGCTGAAATTGGAGTTAAAGGGAGAGGTTGGAGCTGCTCCACTAGCCATACTTAAGAGTAGAGGAAGACTACTAAGCATGGAATCTCAATGAAATCTCATACCCAGCACCAAATTTTGCCAAGGCAGATACTCAATAAATATTGGATAAATTGAATGGGGTGAAACATTTTGATCAAAGTTTGCCTCAAGGACACTGCAAGAGGAGTGTCAATGGTGATTATTTCCAGTGTTTTATTATGAAAATTTCCAAACTATAGAAAAGTTTAAATAATTTTTCATGGAATACCTCTATATCTATGACCTGGATTCTACCATTAACATCTCACTTGATTTATCACATAACTATCTATCCATCCCTATATTCATCCAACAACTCACATTATTTTTTTGGCTGGATACAGTATATTCTGTTGATGGTACATGACAATGTAGGGCTCCCCAAACCCCTCCCCTTCTTCAAAGGGTCTGGGATGGAAATTGTGTAGAGGTTGGGAGATTCCCAGTGTCTTGGGGGATAAGTTGGGGCAAGGACTCCCCAGCTACTAAGGAACTTTCTCTTCCTCTTTCTATTGCTGGGGTTGGTGGTCCAGGGAACTCTTACTCCTTAGAGGCCATGTGGACTATAAGGTCCGCCACCCAGTTGCCATAGCCAAATTAATTGTCATACCAGGAAATGAGCTTGACAAAGTGGTCATTGAGAGCAAAACCAGCTCCAGCATTAAAAGTGGAAGAGCAGGTGTCATTGTTAAAGTTGCAAGAGACAACCTGGCCCTCAGTGTAGCCCAGGGTGCACTTGAGGGGCCCTCTGATGCCTTTTTCAGCACCTTCGTGATGTTATTGTATTTGGCAGCTTTCTCCATGAAGCAGGTTAGATCCACAACTGACATATTGGGGATGGGGACACAGAAGGCCATGCCAGTGAGCTTCCCATTCAGCTCAGGGATGATCTTGCTACAGCCTTCGTGGCTCCAGTAGAAGCAGGGATGATGTTCTGGGCAGCCCCTTGGTCATAATGCCACAGGTTCCCAGAGAGGCCATCCACATCTTCTGGGTGACAGTGATGGCATAGACTGAGGTCATGGGTCTCTCCATGATGTCAGATTTGTCATGGATGACCTTTGCCAGAGGGGCCAAGCAGTTGGTGGTGCAGGAGGCATTGCTGACAATATTGAGGGAGTTGTAATACTTATGGCTCACAACCATCACAAACAAAGGGGCATCAGCAGAAGTTGGCAGAGATGATGACCCTCTTGGCCCCACCCTTCAAGTGAGCATCAGCCTTCTCCATGGTGGTGAAGACTCCAGTGGGCTCCACAACATAGTCAGCACCAGCATCACCCTATTTGACATTGGCAGAAACTGATTCCTGGAAGATAGCAATAGGCTTTCCATTGATGACAAGTTTCCTGTTCTCAACCTTGACAATGCCATTGAATTTGCTGTGGGTGGAATCATACTGGAACATGTAGACCATGTAGTTGAGGTCAATGAAAGGGTCACTTATGGTGACAATATCCACTTTGCCAGAGTTAAAAGCAGCCCTGGTGACCAGGTGACCAACACAGCCAGATCGGTTCACTCCAACCTTCACCATCGTGTCTCGGGGACATGCCTGGCACTGCACCAGAAGATGTAGCTATCTGTGGAATGGGGAGGAGCAGAAAGCTAACTCATATTATTTTTTATGCATTTCAAATTAAATTGCAGGCATTGGTAACTTTCTCCATAAATACTTTGGGTACATATCATTAGAATTCAATATTTGTTTCAAGTCTTTTCCTTTGAAATAAAACGATCATTCTAAATTGTGACAATTGCAAACACCTGTGTAACACAAATCCTTATCAAGATTAGCATCACCCCCAGAAAATTTAGCAGTGGAGATTTGGAAGTCTTTGAAATAATTTCTTTACCTCTTTACCCAGAAAGAGACTGAGAATAACCTAAAGAGTTTAAAATTTGATAGGAACTGTCCACCCTCACAAACTGCTTCAGATCTCACACCATTAAAGAGTTGCTTTCCTCTATTTGTTTTAGCAAAATCCAAACTCCAAATGCATAGTTGATAGTAAGGGAGAGATTTATGTGTACGTACAATAATAGCTGAAGGTCCAGTGAGCTGGCAAACAGGCAGGAGAGAATAAAGCAAAATTAGGATCCTATTTTCTTATGTGGATTTAAAAATAATAATGTATCAAATAATTTTTTGTCAGAATAACAGGTATGCTTTGGGTCTTAACACATGTAAGTATGTTTTCTTTGCATCAGATTTTCTTGGGACATCACCTTTACGGGGGAAAAAAACCACCACCAAGGAGCCCTCTGTGAAGTTGTGCGTGTTGCCAAGTTGAATCCAGTGCTAAGCTAAATCCCTACCACATGGTACATGTAAGTTGAATCTCTTCCAAATGCAAGGCTCCTTCTTAAGTAGCTGTGTTGACTAATTACTTTCATCAGGATAATTGCACCTAAGAAAAGGGTACAATTATTTCTACCGAGTAGAATGTTGACATCGTTTAATGAAGAATTAATGCATGTGGTGACAAACTATGTATTTAGAGAGGAAATAAAGCACTTACCAACAATCTGTCTCCAAGAAAGAATTTTTAAGCATGTCTGGTATGCTCTTAAGTATTCAGAATGAAGCTAATAAGCATTTCCATAGCACACAAGACTCAGCCTCTGTCTAAGCCCATGCATGCCAGTGAATTGACATCCACCAGGCCCTAGTGGGTTCTACATCATGGTTGAAAGTCAGAGCTGCAATTCAATTGGGCTAAGGTAGTACCCACTCATATCACCACATTTCAAAGTGACCTTCCCAGTCACTGTTCCACACAAATAGCAAACCCACATCATCCTTCTTTGTTGGAGTGGCAAATTTATAAAACTATAATGCAGAAGGATTATAGTTAAAACCTCCAAAGTATTGACTGGGACCTAGAATAGTCACTGATGGACAAAAGCCCTAAAATTTATTCTTTCATCTATTCACTGAACACATACTGATCAATCAACTATTATATGGAAGGTGCTATGCTAATTGCTATATAATAATCCAAAAGGAACCTACATTCCAGAGGCATGTAAATACAAAAGACCATTCAATCATTCATTCAACATATCTCTACTGGGAACTGTGGTGAACTTTGTGGTCCATTGCCCAAATCCTCCTCTAAGACTGAGACACCCATTTCTCCAGCTGCCAGGAGTACGGACTGCTGATAGTTCACAACTGAGTTCCTCCCCAGGAATTACTCTAGTCTAAAAGAATACACATCCCCCTTCCTGGAGGCATCTGCATCCAGTGACTGGTAGTGCCTGGGTACAAAGCCTCTTGACTCAATTAGGACAACTGTGAAGAACATTACAGCTCCAGATCTCAACGTAGAATCAACTGAGGCCTCTCCTGCAACTACGCCACAATTCAATTTCTCCCTTTGCCCAGTGCAGCAACTCTCACTCATCACAGGTGTTGTTACTAAAAGCACTCTTCAATTAACCTCCTGCATGCAAATCTCACAGTCACAGTCACCTGAGGAAGCCAACCTAGGACAGTCACTGCCAAATATGATTCTAGGAAGACAACTATAAAATGGAATTTATGAGCTGGATCACCTAGCTCCAAAATGAGAATCCCTAGTGTGCAGTTATGGTGCAACTATTAAAAAAAATCCCACTAATGGAGAACTGAGATGGAAATGAAAGCCTGAAGGTAAAATACTACCAACATAAGCTGGTAGAGACCCTCCACAGTAATATAAAAAAGAATCTCATATCCTGCAACCAGAGGGCAGAAAAACTGCAGATTGGACCTAGGAAGAGCTATAGAAGAAGTTGAATTCTCCATGCCAGCATGTCTTTTATAGTACAGGCAGGGTTCTGGTTGGGAAGGAGTGGGACATAGAGACTTGAGTTGGGAACATATTGGTCAATGAACTAGAAGATCTTGAATCTTTGGATACATTTAGATTCCCCTGAATCCTCTAGCTGTTCAAAAGTGGTCTCCTCTCTCTTTAAAGGCTTACACTTTCCATCCCACTTTTGTTTGAAGATGCTACAGAAGCTTTTGTACTTGCAAAATAACACACATCTTATGATGATCTGCCCCACATTTTCTCCTGGCTACCAGATCATGGAGAAAGTTATAATCCATCTGGGTTAGTTCTAGGCCTGCTAAAATAAGTTAAAAACTATATGTCAAAGAAGCTGCACTACCTAGCCAACATTTCTCAGCAGGAGCCAGGAGAGTTTACATGGGATTGCATCCTGAGTATGATGTATCAAGGCGAACAGAATGTGAAGTTGGAAAGGGATGAATTTATCAATATGTGAGCAGTCTCCTGTGATCCAAAATTTACACCCCATCAAGGACCCCAGGAGACAGTGCTAATATGCTGCTAGGATGGTTCTTGGAAGCTTGGACAGAGCAATAACCCACACCTAATGAAGTAGAAATTGGACAGATGGTAGCGACAGTAATCAAAAGATTTAGAGAAGTGAGGCTGCTGGATTAGATATAATACATGAAGCCAGAAAACCCACCCATCTACAACGTTCTAAGAAAAGGCCTAGAGAACAATCCATTTACCAAAGTGTTAAGTAACATGCCAGTAAGAGGGGCACTAGCATCAGTAAGAAGCTCAGTGACAGCTGTCTTTTGTTGTCCAGGGCAATAAGAGATCCTGCTAAAGAACTAGGCTCCCGGATAACAATGGACATGAAAGGATCCTCAAATAAAAGAATCCAGGTAACTGAACCCACTGAAAAGAACCCACTTAACTGAAAAAAGCAAGGTGAGCACAATTATCATAATAAATAGTAAGGTTAAAGTAGTAATCAAGGAAGCTGACCTGCAAAGAACCATGGAGATGGTTAATAGAACACGTCACTCCAAATGTCATGATAAATTGGCAGCCTTTGAAAGTTGCTCAAGCTATACAATGAAAAGAAATTAAGGACGAATGATCAAGAGGCTGGAGGTGGATACCTCAAAAAAAATTCATAAACTTGTCCAATATCCAGATCTGAGCCTTTCTCAGACCTGGAATACAATGACTGATGGAAATGTCATGTCCACAGGAAAAAGAATTCCATGACACCATGAAAAGTTACTTGGTAACGATTCTTCCATAAGGGACCTCTGTCCATTTACTCAAATAACTTTATACTTAAGAAAAAGAAATATCCAAATATTTGGATGAAAATTGTAGGATGGAGTCCAAATTAACATTTATATCAAAACATCATAATGGACCTCTGTTTTAGTGGGGCTAATATGGGTACATGCAATAAATGGAGCTCTGGCCACACCCTGCTTACTATGGGTCCACTGGGGTCCATGGACCTACACTATCATAATTTCCTCAGTCTCTGAGTGTATAATTGGAATAAATATACTTGGTAGTTGTTAGGACCTATACATTGCTTTTTTAGTCTGTAGGTTAAGAGCTTTTATAGTGAAAAAAACCAAATGGAAAACTAAGAAACTGTCTTCTCATTTCCCTCTCCATCCAAGATTGTATGCTGGAACATCCTCTCCAAAGTGAAGGAAAAATTATAGCATCTCATAACTCCCACCACTATGAAGGGCAGCATATTCCATATTTCGGAATACTGCTTCCACTCATTTACTGAGAGACATGGAAGTCTTAGATATTTGAGTGGATCCCAGAGCAGGAAAGAGATCTGCAACAGGTCCAAAGTATAGTACAAGCAGCCCTTCCACTTGGGGCATCAGACCTAACTGACCTTATGGTATTAGAGGTATCTGTGTTGACAGTAGATGTGTAGAGTTTATGGTGAGCTCTAATAGGAGAATGATAATATAGACTTCTAGGTCTATATTTGTAGCAAGGTTCATTCTATCTACTTCAGAGATTGCTGGGCCACTTAAAAAGAGCTCCCTCACATGCTGCTCATTCCTAGCTGAAATGGAATATCAGATCATGGAACACCAATTGATCATGTGGCCAGAGCTTCCCATCAGAAGCTGGATTTCCAGACCCATTAAGGCATAAGGTTCAGAGGACTCAGCAGCAATCCATCATAAGATGGAAGAGTTACTATTGGTATCAGGCATGAGAAAGTCCATAAGGCACAAGTAAGCTACGTGGGCAGGTGGCCAGACTCCCATGCCACCCTCCACTATCTTGTCAGTACCCCTCCCTCCAACTTATACATATGGCTCCATGGTAGAGGTGGGGAGGGAATGGAGGATGGCATATGACTTGGTGATAAAGAAAGAAAAAGGCCAAATGGTTTCTATTTGATGACACATCACAAGTTGCCCTGTACTACTCACCTCCTCTCCTAAATGATGATCTAGGAAACTATCTTGGAACTGTGGTGCCAGATGCCACCTGGTGTTTAAACCAGGTTTCTATCTGATAAAATAATTAGGTGCACCACTTCTTTTTATTCATTCATTCAATAGCTACTTATTGAGCCCATACTCTGTATTATCCTGGGTATGAGGAGTACAGTAATAAGTAAAACAGACAAAAATCTCTTCCTTCAAAAACTGAAACATGCAAAACAATGAATCTGGACCACTTTCTTATACCACACACAAATATAAACTCAAAATGGATTAAAGACCTAAATGTAAGGCCTGAAACCATAAAACTTCTCAAAGAAAACATGGGCAGTAAACTCTTGGACACTGGCCTTAGCAGTATTTTTCTGGATCTGTTTCCCAAGGCAAAGGGAACAAAAACAAAAAGCTTTTGCACAGAGAAGGAAACCATCAACAAAATGAAAAGGTAACCTACCGAATGGGAGAGATATTTGCAAGAGATATATCCAATAAGGGGTTAATATCTAAAATATGCAAAGAACTTATACAACTCAACACACAGACACACACACACACACACACAAAAACAACCCACAAATAATCCAATTAAAAATGGGGAGAGGACCTGAATAGACATTTTCCCAAAGAAGACATACAGATAGCCATCAAACACATGGTAAGTTGCTCAACATCACTCAATATCAGGGAAATGTTAATCAAAACCACAATGAAATATCACCTCACACCAGTAAGAATAGTTAGAATCAAAAAACAAGAAGTAACAAGTGTTGGCAAGGATGTGGAGAAAAGGGAACCCTTGCGCATTGTTGGTGGGAATGCAAATTGATGCAGCCATTATGGAAAACAGTATGGGGGTTCCTAAAACTTTTAAATAGAAATACCCTATGATCCAGTAATTCCACTACTGGGTACTTACCAAAAAGAAATGAAAACACTAATTTAAAAAGATATATGCATCCCTATGTTTACTGAAGCATTATTTACAATAGCCAAGATACAGAATCAACCGGAGTGTCCCTATAGATGAATGGATAAAGATGTACTATGCATATATGATGGAATATTATTCAGCCATAAAAAGGAATGAAATATTGCCATTCACAACAACATGGATGGACCTAGAAGGTATTATGCTAAGTGATATAAGTCAGACAGAGAAAATGCCATATGCTTTTACTTACATGTGGAATCTAAAAAACAAAACAAAAGAACAAGCAAACAAAAAATAGAAACAGATTCATAAACACAGAGAACAAACTGGTGGTTGCCAGAGGGAAGTTGGGTGAAAGAAAGGGTGAAGTAAGTAAAGGGGATTAAGAAGCTTCCAGTTTTAAAATAAATAAGTCACAAGAATGAAAAGTAGAGCCTAAGAAATATAGCCAAACAAATGTCTACTTACATTTAAGTGTAGGGTACATAAAACACAAACACGTAGAAGATATTGTATGTAAGGTCATAATTTCTATGGAGAAAAATAGAGAAGTTAGAGGGATTGGAGGTGTCTGGCTTGTACACAGAGGTCCAGTTTTGAATAAGATAATTTGGAAAGGTCTCCATGAGAAGTTTTAACTTTTGAGCAAGGGACTGAAGCATTTATCTTTGGTATTAGCATTCTAAGCAGAAAAAAAAGCAAATGTAAAGGACCAGAGTCAGTGGGCATCCCTGAAATGTTCAAATAGCAAAAAGGCAAGTAGAGCTACAATCTAGTGAGGAAGGAGAACAGTCTAGTGTTGGAGGTGAGCTCAGAAAGTAATGAGCTACCAGATTTTGTAGGTTTAGAGGCCATTGTAAGGACTTGGAATTCTGCTCTTAGTGAAATGGGGAGCCACTGGAGGATTTTGAGCAGAGAATGGACATGATTTTATATATGAAAATAATTTATCTTGTCTCTGTGTTAAAGATAGACTATTGGTGAGATAATAATGGGATCCCCAAAGTGCCATAACCCAGGAGGGAGATGATGATGGCTCATACCAAGATGATAATGATGAAAGTGATAAGAAGTTGTACGAATTTGGATTTTTCAGGTCAAAAATAATTTGCAACCAGATTAAATGTAGGATGAGGAAAACAGACAAGGCTAAATGTTTTTGGCCTGAACCAAAGTGAATGGCCTTTCCATTATCTGAGAAGGAGAAAACTGAGGGAGAAGCAACTTGGAGAAAAAAAATGAGGAATTTTCTTTTGTGCATGTTAAAACTGAGATCTCTATTTATTAGATACCAAATGAAGATGTTAAGCCTCAACCAGTCTGGAGTATGTATTTGAGGTATGCATTTGGCTGAAGTATATATTCAAGGATCATTAGCATGCAGATGGTATTTAAAGCCATGAGGCAGATGAGACCCCTAAGGTAGTACAAGTAGGTAAAAAAGCAAAGGAGCTCAAGAAATGAGCCTTGGGATCACTCTACCATTAATATTGGGGGAATCAGGAATAATCTGTAGAAGAAGCTGAAAAGGAGCAGCCAGTAAAGCAGGAAAACCAAGGGTGTGTGGTGTCCTGAAAGCCAAAGTATTTCTAGAAGACTGGAATGATCACCTGTGTCAAATGGCTCTGATAAATCAAGTATAACATGAAGACTGACAACTGATCTTTAGAATTCCCAATGTGAAAGACATTGGCTTGGTAAGAGAAGTGTCTTTATCATTCTTCGTCAATAGTCAGATCAGGAATACACACAAGTGCATCTCCACTCCTCATTAGTTCCAACTCAGCAATCTAGCTTTCATAGCCTTTGTAAAGATGAAAAATCATCTTTCTCTCTTTCTATCCTTTCCCTTTTCTATTTCCCTATCTGCCTCTCTCTTCTCCTTTCACTCTACATTTTGCATCTCCCTAAATAGAAAAATTATATAATGGTTCAAAATCTTCTAAAAATGCCAAGTAAACAAGTACCATTCACCTCTAAATTTCTAACAGTTTCTCATTGTTTTCCTTCAGAATACTGACAACTGTCAACATCCACTTCTTAATATCTTTGCTTATCCACAGGAAACAGGTTTCAGGATAAAACATGCAACATGAAACTCTTTTTTCTGTAATCTAGCAAGTAATTCCAAATTATATTTCCACTATGTTTTCATTTCAAATGCACTATATGTTAAATAAACATTAATGGCCTTTCCTGGACCTCTTGGGAACAAGAACCGTATCTTTTGTTCCACGTGCCCTCCTTCCCATGTGCCTTGCATAGTGATTTGCATTTGGTAGGACTTCAGTTAATATTTGTAAAATTGAATTAATATTTTTCCTGTGGCTAAATGGATTTAGTTCAAGAAAACTTACCTACAACCGAATTTTAGAACACAAACTACTTACAAGATAGAAATATGCTGTATGTGCCAAAGCTTGCCTCATAAAGCAACAAGAGTGGTGGTAAGAGAAGAAGCATACATAATGTCTCCAAATCAGGGGTTAAAAATCAAATGAAGGAGGACATAAGTGGGCCAGGTGAGGACCTAGGGAAAAAGACCAACATGTCCAGTCTAAGGGGGGAGTTTTCACTCAATGCCAAATAATCGTAGCCATACAAGAACACAAGCCTAGTGTTATTGGGTCCTCCTATTTCTTTTTTTTTTTAAGATTTTATTTATTTTTATTTGAGAGAGAGCATGAGAGAGAGACAGCACAAGTCGGGCAGGGGAGAGGCAGAGGGAGAAGCAGACTCCCCGTTGAGCAGGAAGCTCGATGTGGGGCTCGATCCCAGGACCCTGGGATCATGACCTGAGCCGAAGGCAGATGCTTAACCAACTGAGCCACCCAGGCACCCCAAGGGTCCTCCTATTTCTTAAGAGAAATCAGAAATTCAAGTGATATCTCAGTTTTAAAATGTTGGCTATGAATCCAATCTTCTTAAATGGGAGTGGAGAGGGGTCAAAAGCAACAGAAATGTTCATCAAAGGCTTTTGTACAGATTTGTCACCTCTGCCCTAAATAGGCATGAAGAATTTTGAGGAAAGGAACTAGTTTTATAGCTCATCTTGCTGCCTGTCACCTGTCTAAATGTGGCCCTAGGACATTTCATAGATGGTGGGGAGATAGAATTGCTACCATCCTTCTAAAAGATTTAGATTAAGGAGGCTACATTAAATTCCATAAATTACATCATTCAGTGAGAACTACACCCCCACCTATATATCGACAGATACCAAGTACTTCCCTTAATGAGATAACCTTTCAGACTGCCTGAGATGTCCCCAGTAAGCGATCTCCATGCATGTTCTATTATTACCTCATAAATACTCAGCATTGTGGAAGCCTGTCCTATTTTTAGTTCTTTCATAGATTATTCATGAAGAGTTGTAGACCATCTGTGAAATTTCACTAACCTTTCTTCAATTCTCCCGAAGCAGTGGATTCCTTTTGGTGTACCTCTGTTTTCTGGAAACTGTTTCCTTCCTGTTCTGTTTCATTTAACTGGAATCAACCTGGATGAATAATGGGCTGGTATCTTCAAAATACCTCTGTGTGTGTGTGTGTGTGTGTATGTGTGCACACGCACATGTTGCAGCCATCACTGTGGGGCAGGAAACTGGTTTTAAAACTTGTCCTAAAAATCAGGGTCATAAACTCAAATGTAGTTATTTATCTTCCTCTTAAACAAGAGGAAAGCTTTTTTAAAGCTCCCTAATGCATTTATTGGCTTTGCCCTGATGGAAGTAATTTGAACATATCCCTAAAGCATTCGCCCCATTTCAGGCAGAACGTGGTTCTGGGATTGGGCACAAGCCTAAGTACAGCATGGTTTGGTGCTAAACTATATTGACAAGTAAGAAGGTCTCTTACTCCCTACTGTTCCAAGGAACAAGGTAATATTGAGACACATTCTACTCTCCCCTAGCATTTCCCTTTCACAGGTCCTAACCTGTTTTCTTAAACTAACCCTAATACCTTTATCCTGGGGGAGGGCAGAGGACAACCCATTTCGAGTTTTTTTGTTTTTTTGTTTTTTAATTTTCCAGCACATGTAAGCAAATGAGCCAGAGTGAAGAAAACTTTAGTGGGGGAATCCTTTGGCCTCTGTGGGAGATCAGGCAGCTTTCCAGCTCTCAGTGTTGCTCTAATCCTAACTTCCAGCTGGCTGGAGGATTCCTTTTAGATTTTTGGGTTGCTTTCATATAAGTGATATTATCCAATGTTTCTGGCTGTCCTGTAAGTTTGGGGAACAGAAGAGGCACTGATTACACCCCTTTATCAGGTGAAAAAAGTTGAAGACCAGAGTAAATGGTGGTGGAAGGAGAGCCAGAAGAGTTCTCCTGAATCACTCCATAAATCTCCTTTGCTATTTGTGGCTGCCTTTCCTAGACCAATCCACCTGCAAACAGTCAGCATATTCCAGCTTGGAGACTTGTCCTTTTCTTTACCTGGAAGGTTCTTCACATGGAGGGTTGTCTTCGCATCATTCAACATCAACTCAGATGTCACTGTGCAAAGAGGTCTTTCGTGATCATTCTGTCTAATGTCGCTCCCGTTTCTCTGCCTGTCACTCAATCGCAAGATATTTTCCTCTTGATAGCACTGAAATTATCTTCTCTATTTACTTTTTAACCACAGGTGTATGTTTTCTATCTTCCCTCATACTAGAAGGGATGTACCATGAAAGCCAAGAGGATGTCTCTCATGTTCATTCCTGGGTCTCTAAAACTTAAAATAGTGCATGGCACTTTGAAAGCATTCAACAAATATTTGCTAAATAAATGACTTCCCAATAACTTGACTTACTGTACACTTTAATCAGTTAAAAAAAAATCACAATAAATGGGAAAGGTATTGTATGGGAAATCAGAAGATGGGATCTAGTAGGAGTCCCCACTATTTAAAAGTGGCCATGGCCTGACATATCGGTTCCTATATGGCAGCATATAGTTGAAACATCCTAGGCCACCTGCATCATTACTTGTAGCTTCCCCTTTGAACTCTCATGTCTCATCAACCAATTCTCTTCCTAAATTAAGCACATTACCCTTTCCTCACAGTGAAAAATTCTAGTGATGCCCATTCTTAACCATAGAGAAAAGAAAAAATAGCTTTATCAAATCATTGGCTCAAATATTACACACTTAACTAGCCCATGAGGTAACATATTTCCCTGATTCCTAAATCTGAGCCCTGATCCTAGCTGATGGTAGAAAGCCCAATATTGGGGTGCCTGGGTGGCTCAGTTGTTAAGCGTTTGCCTTCGGTTCAGGTCATGATCCCAGGGTCCTGGGATCGAACCCCGCATTGGGCTCCCTGCTCAGTGGGAAGCCTGCTTCTCCCTCACCCACTCCCCATGCTTGTGTTCCCTCTCTTGCTGTGTCTCTCTGTCAAATAAATAAAATCTTAAAAAAAGAAAAGAAGCCCAATATTTTTCCAGGTTTCCTTGTCCACATGTCTCTAGGAATCTCCAGAAAAACTTTGTATGATTCTCGTATCTATCCTATCCGTGGCTCACTACTGCAGCCACCAGCTGGCCTCATGCTACTGTTCTGTTCCTCCACAGATTTCCTCTTATCATCTTGAAATCATTTTCTGTCTGGCTGCAGTGCCTAGCACTGAGACATTTTGCCTCTACTTTGTTAACAGACCTTTCTTTCAGGTCTCCATGATTGTGGAGACCAAGATGTAGCTCTTAGCATGTGCTGGAGACAGGAGAGAGTAAACAAGAATAATAATAATAAAGAACTTAAAGGCAATATAAGTTATGGCTACTCTCAGAATTCACAAAATCTTTCTCTGGAACCCTCATTGATTTCTTCTCTTTATAATTTCCTTCTTTTTGCTTACATTGGGTTTGCTTTATTCTTTTTCTACCTTCTTCAACTGGAAGCTTAAATAATTGATTTTAGACCTCTTTTCCAATATAAGCTTTTAAAGACATAAATTTCCCTTTAAGCAGTGCTTTAACTGCATCTCACTAATTTTGATATGCTGCATTTTCATTCAGTTAAAAATATTTTCTAATTTCTCTTGTGATTTCTTCCTTTATAAGTTAATTAGAAATGTGTAGCTTCATTTTCAAGTATTTGGGGATGTTCCAGATATCTTTTTTGTTGTTTATTTCTAGTTTAATTTCAAAATCTTTTAAATTAGTTGAGGTTTATTCTATGGTCCAGAATAGAGTCTATCTTGTTGAATGTTCAATGTGCACTTTCAAAGAATATGCATTCTCCTGTACCTAGGTGAAGTGTTCCATACGTGTTCCATATATTCAATCAGGTAAAGTTAGCTGATGGCATTGTGTTCTAAATAACTATCAATGTTTCTGTCCAATTGTTCTAATAAGAAGAGAGTTTTGAAATCTCCTACTATTATCTTAGATTTGTCAATTTACTCCTTCCAGTTCTATCACTTTTTACTCCATATGTTTTATAATATCTGTTATTAGGTCCACATATATTTAGGATTATTAAGCTTTCCCCATAAATGCATTTGTTTATTATTAAAAACTCCTCTTTATCTCTTATGATTCTTTGTTCTGAAGTTATCTTTGTCTAATAATATAGCTAATTTATATTTCTTATACTGCTTGCATACTATATCTTCTTGTGTTCTTTCACTTTTAACCAATCTCTCTCTTTTTTAAAAAGATTTATTTATCTGAGAGAGAGAGAGCATGAGTGGGAGGGGCAGAGGAAGAGGGAGAAGCAGACTCCCCACTGAGCAAGGAGCCCAACACCAGGCTCTATCCCAGGACCCCGAGATCATGACCTGAGCCAAAGGCAGATGCTTAACCCACTGAGCATCCAGGTGCCTCTTAACTAATCTCTTTTTATATAGTTATGGTGTTTCTTATAGAAAGCATTTTTTTGGGGTCTAACTTTTATCCAGTTTGACAATTTCTGCCTTTAAATTGGAGTGTTCAGAACATTTAGGTTGAATGTAACTATCAATAGGTTTGGTATAAATCTACCATGTTCCTATTTGTTTTGCACTTATCCCTTCTGTGCCTTGTATCTTTTCCCCTTTTGCTGCCATCTTTCAGGTTGGGTAGGTTTTATGACTTTATCTCCACTTTATCTCCACTAATTTGTTAATTAGCTCCACATTTTATTTTTATGTTTTAGGCTGGCTGGCTCTATAGTTTACAAATGCATCTTTAACTCACCACAGTGTACCTTCAAATATCATACTTCTTCAAATATAATGTAAAAACCTTACAACAATATACTTTTAAATGCCCATTGACTACTCTGTGCTATTGTAAATCATTTTACTTCCACAAAAACTATAAACCCCACAATACATTGTTAATTTAGCTTTAAACAGTAAGTTCCCACTAAAAATTTTTGAAACAATGGGGGTAAAATCCATATGTATATTCACATATTTACTACTTTCAACATTTTCATTCTTTTGTATGGATCCAGATTTTATCTGGTATATTATTCCAGCCTGAAGAACATACTTTAACATTTCTTATAGTTAAGGTCTTCTGGCAATAAATATGTTAAGCTTTGGTGTTTCTGGAAAGGTCTTTATTTTACCTCTATTTGTGAAGAACAGTTTTAGCGAATATAAAATTCTACATTGACATTGTTTAATTTCAGCACTTTAAAGATGTTGTACCACTGCCCTCTGGCTTACTTTGTTTCTCACAAAAAGTCAGTGATATTTCTTATCATTAGTCCCTTTATATAATGTGTCTCTCTTCTCTGGCTGCTTTTAAGATTTCTCTTTATCACTGATTCTTTGCAACTCAATTATGGATGTACTGAGGTGTGTGTATGTGTGTGTTTCCTGAGTGGTGTTCATTTACCTTCTTGAATCTGTGAGTTAATAAGTTACACCAAATATAGAACATATTTTGTCATTATTTCTTCAAAATATTTTTGTTCTTTCCCTCTCTTCTCTCCTTCTGAGACTCTAATAGTTTTGTTAGAGCACTTGTTGGCCCATTGGTTCTGAAGCTCTGTTTACTGCTTTCATACTTCTTTCTTTCTGTGCTTTCCTTTGGCTAGTATCTGTTGTTACATCTTCACATTCATTGATCATTTCTTCTGCAGTACTTAATAAAGTGGTAATACTATCCAGTGAAATTTTCACTTCAGATATTTTTCACCATAAAATGTCCTATTGGTTTCTCCTTTGTATCTTCCTTTCATCATCTGGCCATGCCCCAAGTTTCCTCTAAATACTTGAGCATATTGAACATATTTATAGTGGGCATTTTAATGTCCTTGTCTGGTAATTTCAGCATTTCTGTCATTTTTGTATCTTTAATTTTTACTGATTTTTTCTCACTTGGATTTTTTATTTCTATAGAACCATCTCCCCACCCCCACAAACATGGAAGAAACAAACTCTTGAAAAGGGGTACAAATATCCTTTGCACAGCAGCTTGTGGAGCAATGCCCAGCTCTGGGAAGAAAAAAAAAGGGCAAAGAATTCAGGATACAGAGATGTCAAAGCCCCTCATCTATTAAAGTGATGATATAGGCCTCCAAATCATATCTCTTGCAGGCCAGGAGACAGAAGGCCATTATCTTATAGTACTTTTGGCCCAACAGTGAGTTCTGCATCTCTTCATATATCTAATTCATGAACACCACCAACTAGGGATCTTTGTAGTTAGGGAGTGTTTCCATATAAGGCTTCTTCATGTCCCATGCATTCATCAACTGAGCCTTCGTAATTTGTTTTAAAGTGCCTCTCTTACTGGGATTGAGAATGAGAAATTTCTTGACCAGGTTTTCATATTCCATGGACAAGTAAAAGGGAATATGATATTTTCTGCTCAGTGCCCACTCCCACAGCTCCTTGAAGTTCTATCCATCAAAAGGATCCCTATACACACTCCATTGAACAGTGTGTATAGGATGACTCTTGGGCTCCACACATACACCTCCGGTCCATGGTGTACTTTTGAACCTGGAAGAGTTCTTGGGAAGCATGGGGGAGGGGGGGAGGCTGTCACAGAAGGTATCTAACTTACTGCAAAATTCATTTCTGAAGCAAAACTTTGCAATCTTGATGTTCATGTGAGTATCCAGAGCAAGTTTTCTGCCTTTAAGTCTCTACAAACAATATCCTTTTGGTGGCAGTTCTGTATATCAGACACTAACAAAGTTTCCTTCAGGCCTCTTTCTCTTACACACTGCTGAAGGAGTTCTCTTGAATTTCATCAATGATCGGCTCATCCACCTCTTTTCCAGTCAGGATGTGTTAGACCAACTTAGCTTTTACCAAGTTACCATTGCTGATGGTCTCAAAGAGTCAGCAGTTGCAGCATGGGTCTCCTCCTCAGCAGAGATGGCAGAAAGACCTGGCAACACTATGGATTTACTGCTAAGCTTGGAGTTAAGGTATCCAAAAATCAGCTTAAAATTGAGCTAAGTTGATGAGAGGCTTTGTCCAATTCACTTAAAAAGAAAATCACTTCTAAAGGCCATCTAACAAACTGATCTTTTAATGGAATCAAAACACAATACCAAACAAAAATAAAAATAAACAAAATAAATACAAACTAAATTTAAAAAGAAAGACTGAGAAAAAAATATAAGTAGAAAAAATGAGAAAAAGAAAGGAAAAAGGAAAAAATGAGAAAATGAAGAGTGAATGAAAAAGAAAAATTAACAACAAACAAATACATTTAAAAATCCACAATGACAAGGAAGAAAGCTAAATTTGGTCAAAGTCCCTCAAGTCACTGAAAACCATCTTCTTGGACTGGAAGGATCAAAAACCCAGGTCAAAAAATTAAAATCATATCAAGCATACTTTCCAACCATGATATGAAACTAGAAATCAATTACACGAAAAAAATCTGGAAAGGACACAAATATATGGAGGCTAAGTAACATGCTACTAAATAATGAATGGGTCAACCGAGAAATCAAAGAGGAAATTTAAAAATATATGGAAACTGGTCGCTCGCGCTGGAAGAAGCGGAAGAAGATCGCACTCACCAGCTTTTTACCTGCACCTACTCAGCTATCTCAGGACCAGCTTGAGGCTGAAGAAAGGGCAAGATCCCAGAGATCACGACGGACCTCACTGGTCTCCTCCCGAAGAGAACCTCCCCCATACAGGTACCGGAAAGGCTGGATACCTTGGTTATTAGAGGATTTTGGAGATGGAGGTGCTTTTCCAGAGATCCATGTGGCCCAGTATCCACTGGATTTGGGGTGAAAGAAAAAAATGTCAATGCACTGGCCATTCAGGTGGACGCTGAAGGAAAAATTAAATATGATGCAATTGCTCGGCAAGGACAGTCAAAAGACAAGGTCATTTATAGCAAGTATACTGACCTGGTTCCCAAGGAAGTCATGAATGCAGATGATCCAGACCTGCAAAGACCTGATGAAGAAGCCATTAAAGAGATAACAGAAAAGACAAGGGTAGCCTTAGAAAAATGTGTATCACAGAAGGTTGCTGCAGCCATGCCAGTTCAAGCTGCTGATAAACTGGCTCCTGCTCAATATATTCGATACACACCATCTCAACAAGGAGTGGCTTTCAACTCTGGAGCTAAACAGAGAGTTATTCGGATGGTGGAAATGCAGAAAGATCCAACGGAGCCTCCAAGGTTCAAGATTAATAAGAAAATTCCCCGAGGACCACCTTCCCCTCCTGCACCTGTCATGCATTCTCCTATCCGAAAGATGACCGTGAAGGAACAACAAAAGTGGAAGATCCCTCCTTGCACTTCAAACTGGAAAAATGCAAAGGGGTATACAATTCCATGAGACAAACGTCTGGCTGTTGATGGAAGAGGCCTGCAGACAGTTCACATCAATGAGAACTTTGCCAAGCTGGCCAAAGCCCTCTATATTGCTGATCGGAAGGCTCGGGAAGCTGTACAAATGCGTGCTCAAGTAGAGAGAAAGATGGCTCAAGAAGAAAAGGAGAAACATGAAGAGAAACTTAGAGAAATGGCCCAGAAAGCCAGGGAGAGAAGAGCTGGGATCAAAACCCATATGAAAAAAGAGGATGGGGAGGCACATTAGAGGGATGAAATCCGGCATGACAGGTGAAAAGAGAGACAGCACAACAGGAATCTTTCCAGGGCAGTTCCTGATAAGAGGTCGAAACTACAGAGAAATGAAAATCGAGATATCAGTGAAGTCATTGCTCTTGGTGTGCCCAATCCTCAGATGTCCAATGAAGTTCAGTATGACCAAAGGCTTTTCAACCAGTCCAAGGGTATGGACAGTGGTTTTGCAGGTGGAGAAGATGAAATTTACAACGTTTATGATCAAG
>NC_138374.1:57605638-57622171 GCF_054177405.1 Leptonychotes weddellii
AAAAATCTGGACAAGGACATGTATGGTGATGACCTAGAAGCCAGAATAAAGACCAACAGATTTGTTCCCGATAAGGAGTTTTCTGGTTCAGACCATAGGCAAAGAGGATGAGAAGGACCAGTTCAGTTTGAGGAAGATCCTTTTGGTTTGGACAAGTTTTTGGAAGAAGCCAAATAGCACGGTGGCTCTAAAAGACCCTTAGATAGCAGCCGCCCCAAGGAACATGAGCATGAAGGCAAGAAGAGGAGGAAGGAGTAGATACACCTCTCTTCAAAGTGAATGAACTTTTATCCATAACCCTAATGATGCAAGTCAGATGGGCAAACACTTTGTAAATGGCCAGGATAAAAACCAAATCTTGGTGTCAGACCCCAGCACTACTTTTTAATACGGGAGTAAGGGGTGGGGGGTATGGAAAATTCTTTGAACTATTTAGTTTTTTTTTTAAGAGTGGGTTGTGTTTGTGCTTCTCCTACCTTTTGGCATTTATAGAACATACTTCCCCACACATGAAATTAAGACCACTTCCTTTTATGTGACATTAGTACTTTGGGGTTAATATTTTGTGTAAGAACAACTGCTGATGAATAAAGTTGCCCCAACCACAGGTAGTAGAAGGATGTTCACATACTGGAACTGTCTGCCAAATGACGTTTGCCCCTATTACGCTCTGTTTTAATTTGGAGTGGGGAAAGTAAACTCTTGCTTGGTGCAACTATTTGTTTCAAATAAAAACATTTAGACAAAAGTTAAAAATATATATATATGGAAACAAATGAAAATGAAAATACAATGGTCCAAAGTCTTTGGGACACAGCAAAAGGAGTTCTAAGAGGGAATATAACAATACAGACCTACATCAAGAAATGAGAAAAATCTTAAATAAACACCTTAAACTTACATCTAAAAAGGCTAGAAAAAGAACAAAGCCCAAAGCTAGCAGAAGGAAGACAATAATAAAGATTAAAGCAGAAATAAATAAAATAGAAAATAAAAAGCAATTTAAAAGGTCAGTAACACAGAGAAATAACTGATAGCACAGAAATATAAAGTATTATATATAATGTATAATTATAAATATTATAAAAAATGATATGCCAATAAATTAAACAACCTAGAACAAATGGACAAATTCCTAGAAACATATAATCTTCCAAAACTGAAACAAGAAGAAATAGAAAATTTGAACAGACCAATTACTAGTGATGAAATTGAATCAGTAAACAAAAACTCCTAACAAAAAAGTATCAGGGTGAGATGGCTTCACAGGTTAATTCTACCAAATATTTAAAAAAGAGTTAATACAGGGATGCCTGGGTGGCTCAGTCATTAAGCGTGTGCCTTCAGCTCAGGTCATGACCCCAGGGTCCTGGGATCGAGCCCTGCATTGGGCTCCCTGCTCCATGGGGAGCCTGCTTCTCCCTCTCCCACTCCCCCTGCTTGTGTTCCCTCTCTCACTGTGTCTCTCTCTGTCAAATAAAAATAAAATCTTAAAAAAAAAGGAGTTAATACCGATTGTCAAGCTATTACAAAAAAAAGAAGAGGAAGGAAAACTTCCAAATTCATTCTATGAGGTTATAATTATCCTGATTCCAAAACCAGACAAAGATACTAAAAATAGGGATGGCTGGGTGGCTCAACTGGTTAAGCATCTGTCTTCAGTTCAGGTCATGATTTCCGGAATCGAGCCCCACATCTGGCTCCCTGCTTAGCTGAGAGCCTGCTTCTCCCTCTTCCCTGCCTCTGCTCATGCCCTCTCTTGCTATCTCTCAAATAAATAAATAAAATCTTAAAAAAAAAAAAGAAAAAGAAAAGCAGAGAAAATAGTTACAGAAAAAAATACTAAAAACAAAAACAAAAATAACAACAAACAAAAATTACAGGCCAATATCTCTGAACATAGATGTAAAATCCTCAACAAAATATTAGCAAATTATCAACTATACATTAAAAAATCATTCACCACAATCAAGTAGGATTTATTCCAGGGATGCAAATGTGGTTCAGTATTTGCAAATCATCCAATGTAATAAATCACATTATCAAAAGATATGATCATCTCAATAGACACAAAAGTATTTGACAAAACACAACATCCATTCATGATAAAAACTCTGGACAAGTTGGTTTAAAGAGAACATATCTCAACATAATAAAGACCATATATGAAAAACCCACAGCAAACATCGTACTCAATGGTGAAAAACTGAAAGTTTTTCCTCTAAGATCAGGAACAAAATAAGGATGTGCATTCTCCGACTTTTATTCAATACAGTACTAGAAGTCCTAGCTGCAGCAATCAGACAAGAAAAATAAATAAATAAATAAATAGCCTCCAAATTGGTAAAGAAGAAGTAGAACTCTCATTATTTGTAGATGACATGATACCATATATAGAAAACCCTAAAGACTACACCAAAAGATATTATAACTGATAAATAAATTCAGTAAAGTTGCAAGATACAGGGTGCCTGGGTGGCTCAGTTGGTTAAACATTTGTCTTCAGCTCAGGTCATGATCTCAGCGTCCTGGGATTGAGCCTGGCATTGGGCTCCCTGCTCAGCGGGGAGTCTGCTTCTCCCTATCCCTCTGCTCCTCCCCCGCTTTCTCTAATAAATAAAATCTTTTTTTAAAAAAAGTTGCAAGATACAAAAAGTGGGCACAGGACCTGAATGAACATTTTTCCAAAGACATACAAATGGCCAACAGACACATGAAAAGGTACACAATATCGCTTATCATCAAGGAAATGCAAACCAAAACCACAGTGAGATTGCCTTACACTTGTTAAAATGGCTAGATTCAAAAAGACAGGAAATAATAAATGTTGGTGAGGATGTGGAGAAAAAGAAACTCTTATGCACTGTTGGTGGGAATGCAAATTGGTGTATCCACTGTGGAAAAAATTATGGAGGTTCCTCAAAAAATGCAAAATAGAAATGCCATTCAACCCAGTAATTCCACTACAGGGCACTTACTGAAGAAAATATGAAAACACTAATTTGAAAAGATATATGCATCCCTATGTTTATTACACCATTATTTATAAGCTATGGAAACAAACCAAGTATCCATTGATAGAAGAATGGATAAAGAAGATGTGAGATATATATGTATATATATATTATGGAATATTGCTCAGCCATAAAAAAAAAATGAGATCTTGACATCTGCAACAACATGGATGGAACTAGAGGGTATTGTGCTAAGTGAAATAAGTCAGACAAAGAAAGACAAATACCATATGATTTCACTTATATGTGGAATCTAAAAAAAAAAAGAAAAATCAAATAGACTTTTTTTTAAGATTTTATTTATTTATTTGAGAGAGAGAATGAGAGACAGAGAGCATGAGAGGGAAGATGGTCAGAGGGAGAAGCAGACCCCCCGCTGAGCAGGGAGCCTGATGCGGGACTCGATCCCAGGACTCCAGGATCATGACCTGAGCCAAAGGCAGTCGCTTAACCAACTGAGCCACCCAGGCGCCCTCAAATAGACTCTTAAATACAGAGAATAAACTGCTGGTTGTAAAAGGGTACGTGGAGGGGGATGGGTGAAAAAGATAAAGGAGATTAAGAGTTAGAAACTTCCAGTTATAAAATAAATGTCACAGAGATTTTTTTTTAAAGTACAGTATAGGGAATATAGTCAATAATATTTTAATAATGCTGCATGCTGACAGATGGTGACAATACTTATCATGGTGAGCACAGAGTAACAGAATGGGTGAATTGATATGTTGTATTCCTGAAACTATATAACACTGTTGTTAATTTTACTTCAATAAAACTGGTCACAGCTGGGAATAATTCACAGAATTGTGCTCACTTTTTGGCCATACAAACCTTCACTCTTTTAAAAAATTATTGAGGACTCAAAAGAACTTTGTTCTTTGTGGGAAATGGCTATTGATATTTAACTTATTAGAAATAAAAACCTATAGGATGCTTCAGTAGACTTTTCATTTCTAATATGAAAAGTTGCAAAAATTTGGGGATTTTAAGAACTCATAATGTTGACAATTTCAATTACAAATTCAATTCCTTTTTCTTTAAACTCTGAATAATTGGTCTCAAAATGAGGCCACAACTTAATTGGCATCATGATGCTATACAAAAAATGTTCTGTTGCATAAGACACAATAAGGTACATTATTTCTATCTATAAAGCTGAGTGGAAGCTAACTTTCACCATATTTTAATTATTTACAGCTTTGCCTAGCTTTCTTTGGAGTAGATTCCTCCCTTCTTACACTCCTACCTCAGGCCTCTGCACTAACTCCCAGTTCTGCCCAGGTCTCTTTCCTCAGAGAGCCACAAAACTCCTTCCCACACATCCTTCAACCTTGGTTGAAATGCCACTTTCTTAAGTGCTGTCTCTATTTGGTCTTGCAACTCTCCTTGCACAACCTATCCACTATCCCCATCCATTGCTTTCCATTAAAATATATATATATATTATATTTTCCAAATATACTCAAAATTAGATAAGATAGTATTAAGATCCTCCTTGTATTTATCATCCAACAACAAGGATTATCAAATTTTTGCAATCTGATTTTATCTTATCCACAAATACTTCAGTCTACATCTTTAAATGACAAATACTTTTATTTCTTTGGAAACACAGCCACAACACCATCATCAAATCTAACAAAATTAACAATATCATATATTATCAGTCCACTTTCTAATTTCCCATTTGACTTAGGGGTGTCTTGGTACAACTGGTATCTTTGAATAAAGGCCCAAACAAAGTATACACAGAACAATATCACCATTCAAAATACTACATATTTTACTTATTTATTTGCTTATTGTTTCTGTTTCTCCCATAGAATATCAACTTCACAATATGCATTGCCAATATCACTTATATTTCCTTTTTCACTTTTTTAGTGGCTGATGTTGAATTTGCAGTGTACATTTACAACTAATCCAAGTCCTCTTTCAAATATTTCATGTGTAGTATAATTACCTTATTAGAGTATATCTAATTCCTCTTTCAAAACATTGCTGTCACTCACTTCACTTATCTATAAACTATAATCACTGAACATATTGCTGCTATCATTATTTTGCACAAACTGTTATTTGTTAGGTCAATTAAAAATAAGAAAAATATAAGATTTTATTTTACTTTTATTTTTTTCCTTTTTTAATATTTTTCCTTTCTTTATATAGATCCAAATTTCTGACCTATAGTACTTTTCTTCTTTCCAAAGAATTTCAACATTTCTATTAAGGCAGGTCTTGGATTTCCCCCAATTTTTACTTGGCTGAGAAAGTTTTTATTTCTCCTTTACTTTTGAAGAATAATTTCACTGGATACAACATTCTTGTATCATTTGGTCATTTTTTTTTTCTTTCAACACTTTATTTCACTCCATTCTCTTGCTTTTCTGGTTGCTGAAGACATAATTTTATTTTTGCTCCTCTAAAGGTAATATATTTTTTCCTTTGGAAAAAGAGTTTTTCCTTTGTCTTTGGTTTTTTGAAGTTTGAAAATTAAATACCCAGGTTTTCATTTTTTAATATTTGTCCTGCTTGATGTTCTCCTAACTTCCTGGATCTACTTTGGTGTATGTCATTAAGTTTGGAAAATTCTCAATCATTATCACTTCAACTATTTCTTCTGTCCCTTTTCCTCTTTCTTCTTCTGGTATTCTCATTACACATATATTACACCTTTTTGAATTGTCCCACAATTAAAATGACCTCATTTTCATAAGGCCATTACTTTGAGAAGAAGAGACATAACTGGCTTTTCTAATACACAGAAGTAGGCAGAGACTTAGACAAAATTCCAAGACGGAGGAATTTATCCCAAATGAAAGAACAAGATGAGGTCATGACCAGAGATCTAAGAGAAACAGATATAAGTAGCATGCCTGATGGAAAATTTAAAACAATAATCAAGGATATTCTCTGGGCTTGAGAAAAGAATAGAAGACATAAAGGAGACCCTTAAAATGGAGATAAAAGATTTTAAAAAGAATCAGAGATGAAGAATGCAATAAATGAGACTGTGAACAGGCTTGATGCAATGAACAGCAGGCTGGGAGAAGCAGAAGAATAATTACTGACCTAGAAGACAAAATAATGGAAAATAGTGAGGATGAATGAAAGAGAGAAAGAACTATGCAACACAAGAACAGACTTAGGGAACTCAGTAACTCCATCAAGTGTAATAACATTTGTATTATAGGAGTCCCAGAAGAAGAGAAAGAGAAGGGGACAGAAAATTTATTTTAAGAAATAATAGCAGAAAACTTCCCTAATCTAGGGAAGGAAACAGACATCCAGATCCAGGAGGCACAGAGAACTCCTATCAAAATCAACAAAAGCAGGCCAACACTAAGGCATATTATAACTAAATTTGCAAAATATAGTGATAAAGAAAAAAAATCTTAAAAGTAGCAAGACAAAAGAAGTCCTTAACTTACAAGGGAAAACCCACAAGGCTAGTTGGAGATTTCTCAACAGAAACTTGGCAAATCAGAAGGGAGTGGCGTGATTTATTCAAAGGCTGAATGGGAAAAATCTGCAGCCAAGAATATTCTATCCAGCAAGGCTATCATTCAGAATAGAAGGAGAGATAGTTCCCCAGATAAACAAAAACTAAAGGAGTTCATGACTACTAAACTAGCCCTGCAAGAAATATTAAAGGGTACTCTTTGTGTATAAAGGAGAGACCAAAAATGACAAAGACAAGAAAGGATTAGCAAAATATCCAGAAACAATAACAAAACAGTAATAAAATGGCAATAAAATACATACCGATCAATAATTACTTTGAATGTAAATGCACTAAATATTCCAATCAAAAGACATAGGGTGTCAGAACGGATTTAAAAAAAAAAACATCTATATGCTGCCTACAGGAGACTCATTTTAGATCTAAAGACAGATTGAAAGTGAGGGGGTGGAGAAATATTTATCATGTAAATGGATGTCAAAAGAAAGCCAGAGTAGCAATACTTACATTACACAAACTAGACTTTTTTGTTCTTGTATTGTTTTTATCCTGCTTTGGTATCAGGGTAATACTGGCTTCATAGAATGATTTTGAATATTTTCCCTCTATTCCATTATTTGTAAGAGTTTTATAAAACCTGTCATTAATTATTTTTTTAAATATTTGGTAGAATTCACCAAAGAAACCATGTCATCTTAGGCTTTTCTGTGCTGGGAGATTTTTGATTCCCAATTCAACTTTCATTCTTGTTATTGGTCTAAGAAGATTTCTTATTTCTAAGAAGATTTTCCTATTTTTTGGATTTAAGATTCATGATTCAATCATGGTAACTTGTGTGTTCTTAGGAATTATCTGGGTCTTTTTTTTGCTGTTATCCAATTTGTTAGTATATAATTGTTTATAGTAATCTGTTATCACACTATGTATTTCTGTGGTATCTATTGTATTGTTTTCTCTTCCACTTCTCATTTTGGTTTTTGAGTCTTCCTTTTTTTTCTTAGTTAATGTAATTAAAGCATTGCCAATTTTGTATGTTTTTTTTTTTTTAAACCTAGTGATTACTTTCAATGTTATGTTATGGTTTATTCTGGTCTCTATTTTATTTATTTCCAATTTTTCTTTGTTATTTCCTTCCTCTACTAATTTTTAGCTGTTTCTTCTTTCTCTAGTTCCTTGTGGTGTAGTGGTAAGTTGTTTATTTGAACTTTTTTTCTTAATACAAGTATTTATAGCATAAATTTCACTCTAACATCTGCTTTGCTGCATCTCATAGGTTTTGGAATGTTTTCTTTTTCAGTTGTTTTGAGACATATTTGATTTGCCATTTTATTTCTTATTTGGCCCACTCTTTATGCAGTAGTGTGTTGTTTAATATTTACCTATTAAATATTTAATATTTACATTGAAAAAACTAATGAGAGGGTATATCTAGATATATCTGGACCATTTTACTCCCTCATGGGAAGGCAGCCTTCCTTCCAGGAGTGACTGACAAGAGGTAAGTCCATTCATTTAAGGACTTCACTGGATCCCACAGAAATTCGGTCTTAATATCTGCATCTCCTCATCTCTTGACATTAGCACAAGAGACAACATCAATATATTTTCCAAAGTCTGGTTTATTCATTCCGGAAAATACTGCATGTAATACTTCTATAACAAAGTCAATCCAATTCCTTTCAGGATCCCACCAACAGCATACACATACTTTCAATATTCTGGGTATTTCTTTTTTACCTCTGCCCAATTTATATGACAAGAACTCATACCCATCTTCCTAATATGATCAATATTTTTCAGGGATGAATCGTTCAAAATCTTAACATGAAAAATACATTTTTTTCTTAAGGAAAACATAATATGATTGTATGAGATGCTAGCTAAAATGGAAACAGGTTTTTTCTATTATTATGGAGAACTGTTCAGCTTTTGGGTCCACATTGTCTTGAATTTCTCTATTTTCAAATTTTGCTTTATCTCTAGAAAATTTCAAGGTTTATCAAAGTAGTCTTTTAGTGCAAAGAACATCTGCATAATGACTTTATGTCCACAAGCCATATAAAAGGAGAATCAGAGAAAAGCCTGATGCTTTTAAGTTGTAGTTCTTTCAGAATCTAATATCTCCATCAGTTTTGGAGATTCACAGGGTTTATTCTAATCCCTAGGTAAAATTACATTTCCACCCCATTCCTGCAGCACTCTCTATGAAAGGGAATCTTTTCAAAGTTAGTGACCTAAGAAAGGCTGTCCAGTTATGAGATGGAGTCATATGAAAGTTTCTCCCTCTCCCTCAGGCTTTCTCCTTGATTCTGTTGTTTGGTTCAGAGATATATACATTACCTGGATCTAATTACACTGCCAAGTAATCAAGGTTTGGAATCACAACTGTAGATGCATGATATTGAGCAAATATTCAGATCTCTCTTTCTCATGTACAGAGTAATAGTATTGCATAGCTCATGTGGCCATTTTGAAATAACATCAGATTATTTTTTAAAGAGACAAAAAAGATAAACATATATCTCTGTTTTTTATGGTGTTCCTAATTTCGTTTTATTCAGTGTGATATTCATATATTCTCTGCATATATATGTTCTAAGAACCATGTGAAAAAGTGTATCAGAAAACCATTTCAGATGTAAGAGCTTTAAAATTTTTAAGTCAGGGTGCCTGGGTGGCTCAGTGGGGTAAGCCTCCAACTCTTGATTTTGGTTCAGGTCATGATCTCAGCCCTGCATGGGGCTCCATGCTGGGCATAAAGTCTGCTTGATATTCTCTCTTCTCCTCTCCCTCTGTCCCTCTGCCCCTGTTCGCTCTCTCTCTCTCAAAAAAAAAATTAAGTTAAAAAAATTTTTAAGTCTTCTCTCATCTGGGGCCAGTTTCTTTTTCCCTTAAAAAAAAAAAATCACCAGGTATGAGAGGTAGATGTGGAGAGAATAGACTTGATTGTGTTGCTATGTCCTAAGATTAGAGCTTGGTGGTAATTTCATAGAAGATCAAGTGTCTTATTATGCAAAAGAATGAGTCTCCACCCCTTCTATGATCAATAGCCTCTTCCTCTCTGAGTAAAGAAGTAAAGAAAGGATGCTAGCAGGGAGTAATTCCCCCAACAATTTCTCCTATTTCTTGAATACTTTGCCCCAAAAGACTGATGCCAGAATTAGAAGCCTTGAAGATGGCCCCTGATAATTCCTGTCTTCTGGTATTCACACACTTGTGGAATCCCCTCCCTTGAGTGTGTGGTTTGGATTTAGTCACCCACTGCTATGAATGAAATATGGTAGAGTGACAAGATGTCACGTTTGAGGTTATGAAAAGACTAGCTTCTTTCTTGTGTTCTCTCTCTCTCTCTCTGGTCATTTACCCTAGAGGAAACCAGGAGTCCTTTGGAGCAGTTTGTGGCAAGGACCTGAGGCTGACCAAAAAACATATGAATGAGCTTGAAAATGGATCCTCCTGCATTTGACTCATCAGATGAAACCTCTTACAGGGACCTCATAAGAGATTTTGAACAAAGGCACCCAGCTAAGCCATGCTCAGATTCTTGGCCCAGAAACTGTGAGTTAATAACTGTTGTTTTAAATTGTTAAACTTTGAGGTAATTTGTTAGGCATCACTAGTTAACTAATACAAGGATCTATGAAAGGTTATGATAAAAGTTAACTCCCCCCCACCCCCCAAAAAAGGTCTATAGGTCAGAAAACTTGAGCACTAGTCCTGCCTCTGTCACTAACCAGTTGATGTCTGTGCAAATCTCATTTCTGTTCTGGGCTTCCGTTTCTCCATTTTTGGATTGGATTAGCTGATTTTTTAATATCATATAATTTTATATTTTTTTAGGATCTATATAGTGTAAGCAGTGTATATGTGTGTATAAAAATATAAAAGTCACAAAATTCTGGTGAAGAAATCAAAGAATATAAATTTATATACATAAATGTATATTTATATACATAAATGTTTATATTTACATACATAAATATATATATATATAGCAATCAAAGAAAAAAAAACGAGAGAGAGAGAGAGGAGAGAGACATCAGGTTTAGAGGTAGGAAGACTCAATATTGCTAAGGTACCAGTCTTCCAAAATTGATCTATAGATTCAACAAAATCCCAATCAAAATTCCAGCAATTTATTTTGTGACTATCAACAAACTGAATCAAAAGTATATATGGAAAAGCAAAATACTCAGTATAACCAACAAGATATTGAAGAAGATCAAAGTCAGAAGACTGACATTGCCTGACTTCAAGACTTACTATAAAGCTATAATAATCAAAATAGTGTGATATTGGTGAAAGAATAGACAAATAGATCAATTAAACAGAACAGAGAGTCCAAAAATAGACACACACAAAATTAGTCAACTAATCTTTGACAAAGAGGCAAAGACAACACAATGGAGAAAGGTAGTCTTTTCAACACATGGTGTGGAATGGCTGAACATCTACATGCAAAAAATAATAATTTAGATTTTACATCTCTCACAAAAATGAACTCAACATATATTATAGACCTAAATGTAAATTGCAACACTATAAAACTCCTGGAAGATAACATAGGAGAAAATACAGATGACCTTGAGTGTGGAGATGAATTTTAGGTACAACAGGGCCTGATACATAATAGAAGTCATTGATAAGTTAAACTTTATTAAATTTAAAACTTCTGCTCTTTGAAAGACACTATTCAGAGTTAGAACAGACAATCCACAGAGTGGCAGAAAATGTTTGCAAAACACATGTCTGATAAAGGACTATTATTCAAAATATACAAAGAACTCTTAAAACTCAACAGTAAGAAAACAAACAACAATTTAAAAATGAACAAAATATCTGAACAGATACTTTACCAGAAAAGATACATAGATGGCATATGAAAAGATGCTCCACATCGTATATCTTTAAGCAGTTGCAAATTAAAACAATGAGATACAACTACACACCTATTAGAATGGCCAAAACCTGGGGTGCCTGGGTGGCTCAGTCAGTTGAGCATCCAACTCTTGATTTTGGCTCAGGTTCATGATCTCAGGGTCTTGAGATAGAGCCCCACATCAGGCTCCGTGCACTCAGTGTGGTGTCTGCTTGAGATTCTTTCTCCCTCTCCCTCTCCCTATGTCCCTCCCCCTGCTCATGCTCTCTCAATAAATAAATAAATAAATAAATAAATAAATAAATATCTTAAAAAAAAAATAAGAATGACCAAAACCCAAAACACTGATAATACCAAATATTGGTGAGAATGTGGTATACAGGAACTCTCATTTCTTGTGGGTGAGAATGAAGCAGGGCACAGCCATTTTGGAAGACAGTTTAGCAGTTTCTTACAAAACTAAACATAGTCTCACCACACAATTCAACAATTATGCTCCTTGGTATTTATCCAAATGATGTGAAAACTTATGTCCTCACAAAAACCTACAAGTGAATGTTCATACAGCTTTATTCATAACTGTCAAAATGTGCAAACACCAAGGATGACCTTCAATAGGTGAATGGATGAACAAACTTTGGTACATCTATGCAATGGAATATTATTCAGCAAGGAAAATAAGGAAGCAAGCTATGGAAATACATAGAGGAATCACAAATGCATATTACTAAGTGAAAAAAGTCTGAAAAGGCTATAAACTGTATGTGTCATATATGAATTATATGATATTCTGGAAAAAGGCAAAACAGTAAAAAGACAGTAGAAAGATCATTGATGGCCAGGGGTTTGGACAAAAGAAGAGAGGAATGAACAAGGGGAGCATAGGGGGGTTTAGGGCACTGAGACTATCCTGTATAATACTCTAACAGTGGATACATGACATTATACATTTGTCAAAACCCATAGAATGTATAACATAGAGTGAGCACTAAGTAAACCATGGCTTTAGTTAATAATAATTTATTTTTTTAAGATTTTATTTTTTTATTTGACAGAGAGAGAGAGAGCATGAGCAGGGGGAGAAGGAGTTGGAGAAGCAGCCTCCCACTGAGCAGGAAGCCTGGTATGGGACTCGATCTCAGGACCCTGGGATACTGACCCAAGCTGAAGGCAGATGCCCCACCAAATGAGCCACCAGTCACCCTAATAATGTATTTTTTTGTTCATCAATTGTAACAAATGTACCACACTACCACAAGGTATTAATAATAGAGGAAACTGTGGAGTGGGAGAAAGATGAAGAAGGGGAGATACAAGGAAGCTTTCTGTACTTTCTGATCAATTTTGTTATAAACTTAAAATTGTCCTGAAAAATATTTTATTTTAAAGATTTTATTTATTTATTTGACAGAGACAGACACAGGGAAAGAGGGAACACAAGCAGGGGGAGTGGGAGAGGGAGAAGCAGGCTTCCTGCAGAGCAGGGAGCCCGATGTGGGGCTCAATCCCAGGACCCTGGGATCATGACCTGAGCCAAAGGCAGACGCTTAACAACTGCGCCACCCAGGCGCCCCTGAAAAATATTTTTAAAATACAGTTGATTTTATATTTATATATATGTGTATATGTGTGTCTCTGTGTGTAAGATCATAGATGATAGATGATAGATAGATGATGATAGATAGATAGATAGATGATAGATTTAGATAGATGATAGATAGATAGATAGATAGATAGATAGATAGATAGATGATAGATGATAGATAGATAATCAGGAGCCTGTGTGGTTACCTTCTGGATATAAGTAAGTCTTAAATGTGTGATATCTACTAAGTATATAATAATTAATTATTAATACATTTATTATATGTGTGATGTGGTGATTAAGAAGATTCAGAGGAGGGCACCTGGGTGGCTCAGTTGGTTAAGTGACTGCCTTTGGCTCAGGTCACTGCCTTTGGCTCAGGTCCTGGGATCAAGTCCCACATCGGGCTCCCCCTACTCTGCAGGGAGCCTGCTTCTCCCTCCCCCACTGCCTGCCACTCCTCCTGCTTGTGCTCTCTCTCTCTCTCTCTCTGTTAAATAAATAAATAAACAAATAAACAAACAAAAACTTTTTTAAAAAAAGAAGATTCAGAGGAAAGAGTGGTTTAAATCCTGTTTGCAATATTTCTAACAATAAATTACTAGTAAAGTCACTAAACCCATATGCTTTGATTCCCCCAACTACATAATAGATGTAAAAAGTGTAAGATTTAAATAAGCTAATAATTGTAAAACACAGAAAAATACTTGGCACATAGTAGGTACTCAATAAATGTTAAATATTATTTTGGTTATGTATTAACTGTTTTGGTTTTTATACATTGCCTGTATGTTTGATTCTCTGTTTTAACTCCCCAACCAGACAGACCTATATTTTAAACATCTTAAAAAATAAAACAAAAAACTTGAGGTTAAACAGTGAACGTTTCATGTGCTAGGTGCTTAGTAAGTATTTGTTGATGATGTTTAAATATTCGTATAACAGAGGAATGGTTGGAAAAATAAATAAGGGAATATTTTCAAAATGGCCTTCTATTTGACACATCAATAAAAATAATCCTATTTTTCAGCAAACTGTCTGGAGAGACATTTTCATCCACACCTTTGTCCCAAAAGAACTTTTTTCTATCTCAGTGTATTTATATAGCAGGAGTAAATGTCAGCTAGATTCTTTTCCTAATAACTTTAAAGTAAAGCTAAAAAGAAGACAAATCAGCCTCACAGGGAAAATGTACTCACCAGGAACTCCTTGATGGAACACAACAGCTGTGCTAACAAGTGAAGGGATGAATTTTTAAAGAATTTTAAAGAACAATTCTGAATCCCAGTTTGGAAGTGCCTTGTTTCAAAGATCACTGATGGGGTAACATTTCATTGAATTAAATATTGACTAATAACAAAACCTAGGAAGCACAATGTAAGTGATACTTATCTTTCCTAAACTCCAGAAAGAGAGGGTCAAAGTTGAACTGCTCCAAATTGAAGAGGTTATACAAGTATATCAAACACAAGATCCATCAATTTTTTAGGCAAGGGAAAGAATCCTATTATTTCTTTTGAATGATGTAATACGTTCAAAAGGGAGGATGTTTAGACAACAATTTTTGAGTGGCATGAAAGATTGAATGTCAATGACAAAGAATTCACTTTCATCTCCCAACAATGTCCCCTTGAGTCTCCTTTGTTCAGCATAAGCATATGACAGTGAGTAAATAACTCACTGTCTTATTTTTGGTGTCCTATCCAAAGGACAGAATTAATAATAACAAAAATAATAGCTAATGTTAATTATGTATTTTCCCACTTAATTCTCAAGGTTCTATGGGGTAATGAGAGGAGGAGAAAGATGGCAGAGGAGTAGGAGACCTAAATTTCATCTGGTCCCAGGAATTCAGCTAGATAGGAATCAAACCATTCTGAACACCTACAAACTCAACAGGAGATCAAAGAAAAGAATAGCAGCAACTATCTGAACAAAAACGTGACCATTTTCTGGAAGGTAGGACGTATGGAGAAGTGATATTTGGGAAGATACAGAGTGGGGGGAGGGGGCCTCCATCGGCCACAACCAGCAAGTGATAGAGCAGCCAAGCACAAAATTGGAACTTTTAGAAGTCAGCTCTGCTGAGGGATGTCGCTCCAGTGGCTAAGCGGGGGGAGGGGGGGGAGAATTCTAGCTAGGACAGTGTGGTCTCAGGACCCTTGGGGTCACAGAAAGACTGGGGGTGCCTGAGTGTGGCAGAACTCCCAGGTATCGGAGTGGGGAAGCCGGCTGCAGAGACGGAGCCAAGGCACGGGCTCTCAGCTCAGGGTTGCCATAAACCATGATCCGAGGCACAGTCGGGCCACTGCTCCTCCAGCAAGGACTCAACAAGTGGCAGATCCGGGGAGACTCACCTTCCTCCCCCAGGAGGAGTGGTAGGGGAGCACACCACAGGGATCTGCTGGGTTTGGAGACTCCACACTGGGTTGGGTGCCAGAGATAGATATGCTCAGTCACAGGCCGGGTGAGCACGGAGTGCGGCCAGAGACCTGGGAGACAGGAGTGACTGACTGCTTTTCTCTGGGGGCGGACTGAGGAGTGGGGCCCCGAATTCTCGGCTCCTCTGGGGCGGAGATTGGAAGGAAGCCACTTTCACTCTTGTCCTCCAAAGCTCTATGGAAAGCTTGCAGGGGACAAAAGCTCCCAAGAGCAAACCCCAGCAGATTACTTAGCCCGGACCCGGAAAAGGCGGGGCAATTCTGCCTCCAGCAAAGACATTTGGGAACCAGGGCAACAGGCCCCTCCCCCAGAAGATTCGCAAGAACAGCCAGCCAAGACCAAGTTTACCGATCAATGAGAACGGCGGAACTCCAGCGCTAGGGGAATACTGCACATAGAATTCATGGCTTTTTTACCATGATTCTTTAGTCTTTCAAAGTTAATTTTTTTTAACTTTTTTTTTAATTTTTCTTTTTCTCTTTTTCAACCAACATCTTATAAATCCCTTTTTTTAAAAAAATCTTTTTTATTTTTAATTTTTAGAGTCAAATTCTATCCCTTCATAGTAGTTAACCTTATTTTTAGTATATATATATAAGTTGTTCTCTCTTTAAAATTTTGGGCTACAGTTTCTTCTAACATACCAAAATATACCCTAAATCTCTAGGGAATAGCTTTGTTCTAGTCTCCTCCCTGATCACATACTCTCCCTTTTTTTTTTTTTAAATCCTCTTCTTTCTTTTTTCAAATAACTTCTTATCTTATCAATTCCTTTTATAAAATCTTTTATAATTTACATCTTTACAGTCATATTCCACCCCTTCATTGTATTAACCCTTATTTTTGTACATATATGTTTTTCTTGCTTTAAAAATTTGGGAGGCACTTTCTTCTAACAGACCAAAATAGACCCAAAATCTAGTGTGTGGCACTGATCTATGCACCAGCCTGAACATATTTGACCATATTCTGTTTTGTTGTTGTTGTTGTTGTTTTGTTTGTTTGTTTTTATATTTTTCTTTTTCTTTTTTTTCTTTTTTCTTTCTTTCCCTTTCTTTTCCCCCAGTTTCAGGTCTCTTCTGATTTGTTTAGTGTATATTTTTCTGGGGTCGTTGTTACCCTGTTAGCATTTTGTTCTCTCATTCATCTA
>NC_138374.1:57622671-57658216 GCF_054177405.1 Leptonychotes weddellii
ACTGGAGGAGATTATGCTAAGTGAAATAAGTCAAGCAGAGAAAGTCAATTATCATATGGTTTCATTTATTTGTGGAACATAAGGAATAGAATGGAGGACATTAGGAGAAGGAAGGGAAAAATGAAGGGGGGGAAATCGGAAGGAGAGATGAACCATGAGAGACTATGGACTCTGAGAAACAAACTGAGGGTTTAGAGGGGAGGGGGGGTGGAGGGATGGGTTAGTCCGGTGATGGGTATTAAGGGCACGTACTGCATGGATTACTGGGGGTTGTATGAAAACAATGAATCATGGATCACTGCATCGAAAACTGGTGATGTATTGTATGGTGACTAACATAACATAATAAAATAAAGTAAAATAAAAAAATAAGGAGAAGAAAGGAGTTAATAAAAGCAAGAACCTAGTTTATCTAAATCTATAGGAAGTCTCCAGGATGTATTTGGAGAAAATTTATAAATTAAAATACCTATATTAAATGAATATATAAATAATAATTATTTTAAATGAATTATATTTCAGCAAAGTTGCAGGATACAAAATCAACACACACAAAATCTGTTTTATTTCCATACATTAACAGCGAAAAATCTGAAAGGGAAATTAAGAAAATAATCCCACTTACAATAAGATCAAAAAGAAATATAAAAGACATAGGAATAAATTTAACTAAGGACATGAAAGTTGTGTACTGAAAACTACAAAACAGTGCTGATGAAAATTAAGGAAGATACAAAAGGGGCGCCTAGATGGCTCAGTCAGTTAAGCATCCAATTCTTAATTTCAGCTCAGGTCATGATCTCAGGGTTGCAAGACTGAGACCAGCCTCGGGCTCCATGCTGGACATAGGGCCTGCCTAGGATTCTCTCTCCCTCTGCCCCTACCCCAGCCCCCTACCTCCCCCCAAAATTTTAAATTAAAAAATTAAAGAAAATACAAATAAATGGAAGGCATCCCATGGTCATGGATTAGAAGACTTGGTATTAACTAAATGCCCAGACCACCCAAAGCGATCTCCAAATTCAGGGAAACCCCTATCTAAATTCCAGTGACATTTTTTGCAGAAATAGAAAATAAAATCCTAAAATTCATATGGAATTTCAAAGAATCCTAAATAGTCACAACAGCCCCGAGAAAACATAATAAAGCTGGAGATGGCACACTTCCTGATTTCAAAACATATTACAAATCTATAGTAATCAAAACAGTATGGTATGAGGATGTGGAAAACTTGGAACCTTTGTGATTCTGGCTGGAAATGTAAAATGGAGCAGTCACTATGGCAAATAGTATGGAGGTTTATCCAAAAAAATTAAAATAGAATTATCATAGAATCAAGCAATCCCACTCTTGGTATATATACCAGAGAACTGAAAATAGGGTCTTGAAGAGATATTTGCACACCCATGTTCATTGCAGCAATATTCACAGTAGCCAAGTGTGGAAGCAACCTAAATGTCCATCAATGGATGAGTGGGTATAAAAACAGATGGTATGTACTTACAACAGAATATTATTCAGCCTTTAAAAAGATAGAAATTGTTCCATACACTACACCATGGATGAATCTTGAGGACATTATTCTAAGTAAAATAAGCCAGTCACAAAAAGACAAATACTGTGTGATTCCACTTATATGAGGTTTCTAAAATAGTCAGATTCATGGAAACAGAAAGTAGAATGTCATTATCAGGGACTGGGGGAGGGAGAAGAGGGGAGTTGTTACTTAATGGGTACAGAGTTTTAGTTTTGCAAGAAAAAGTTCTAGAAATCTGTTTTACAACAATGGGCATATAGTTAACACTACTATTGTACACTTAGAAATGGTTAAGACAGTAAGTTTTATATTACGTTTTTTACCACAATAAAAAAATGAATTGTTTAAATAGCTTTAAAAAGAGTATAAATAGAAAGAAGCAGCTCTTGAAGATAAAAGTAGAAACTGATGAAATTGAAAACAAAAAGAATTCTAACCAATCCAAAATGTGTTTCCTTGTAAAAAACCAATAAAATAGAAAATGCATGGCAAATAGGATCAGGAAAAAGTAAGAAAATAATAGGAATGAGAAAGGGAGCAAAACTACAGATAAAGACAAGTGGGTTTGTTTGTTTCCTTATAAGAAGATCCTATGTTCAATTGTGATAGATCATGGCCTCTTGAGTCTCTGGTTCCAAAGGTTAAGTGATAGCATGTGTACACAGACTACATTATGATTAAATGTATGTAAGAGCTCATGTGTGTCTTTACTGTTTGTCATGTATACTTGTAAAATTTATATATCATATATATTTTATTGATTTTATTTTTATTTTATAATTGCTGACATAAAATGGTAAGTAAATATATAGTAGTAGATAAATAGAAAATTATCTGAAAAGATATCCACCAAATTGTTAATATTAGTTATTCTAAAGATGATTAGCACTGTGGTGGAGGATGATGGTTGATGAACTGGGAATTTTCAGATTTCTCTCTATATGCCATGATGTTTGAATTTTAAAAAGAAGGTTGCATTTTTCTGGTAATTAAAAATAACATAAAATGGGAAAATCTATATAAAAGAATGGACAAAGTGAAACAAGTTAACAAAGAAAGAAGGATGTTGCTGATATTAATAGAAAACAAAGTGGACTTTAAGCCAAGGAGCATTTATTCAAGTAAAGATAAGTATGTTTTAGTGCTAAAAAGTACAGTTCAAAATGAATGTTATAAATATTATTCACTAAATAGGGGCACCTGGGTGGCTCAGTCATTGGGCATCTGCCTTCGGCTCAGATCATGGTCCCAGGGTCCTGGGATCGAGCCCCGCATCGGGCTTCCTGCTCAGCAGGAAGCCTGCTTCTCCCTCTCCCACTCCCCCTGCTTGTGTTCCCTCTCCCCGTGTGTCCTTCTGTCAAATAAATAAAATCTTTAAAAATAAAAAATAAATAAATATAAATATTATTCACTAAATAACATAATATCCAAATACATAAACCAAATTAAAAAACTTAGCCAAATCACAGCCATATTTAGACATGTTTACCCAGAGACTGGGGAAATAAGAAATGAGGGTACAATGCAGGATTTGAATAAATCATATGCTTACCAGTAATGAGTCTAATTTGTATCCTTCAAGAGAAGATACACCCTCTTTTCAAATACTCAAAAAACATATGCCAACATTGTCAAGTACCAGACCATAAAGAAACCTTAATAAATTCCCCCAAAGTAGGAACTATACATGTCATTCTCTCTGATCACAATGAAATAATCTTATAAATTAAGAGTAAAAAGCTAAACAGAACTAATCAAGCCACTTAAAGTTTTTTAAAAGTGCTCTGGATGTTGTCAAGTGAGTCTAATGTTGTAAAATAACAAGCTAGTGATAATAGTCAAAGAAATATTGAAGAATACTGAGAGAAATTTGCATGACAATATATTAAAATACTAAAAAGCAAAAACAACTAAAGCAATGTGATTTTCTCATAGGAATAAGCAGACATATCAATTAAACAGAACTAAAAATTAGAGTTTAGTGTGTTAGGGTTACTTTCTTAGTTTATTAATTTCCTAGGGTTTCTGTAACAAATTTCAATGAACTGGGTGGCTAAAACAACAAAAATCTACTCTCTCACTGTTCTGGAGATCAGAAATCTGAAATCAAGGTGTCAGCAGGGCCATTTTCTCTTTAAAGGCTGTAGGCAAGGATATTTCCTTGCTTCTCCGGAGCTTCTGATGGTTTCTGGCAATCCTTGGTGTTCACTGGCTTGTGAACACATCCCTGCACTCTCCACCTCCACAGTCACACAGCTTTCTCCCTGTGTGTCTGTGTCCAAATGTCCCCCTTCTTATAAGGACACTAGTCATTGGATTAGGGTCCACCCTACTCTGGTATGACCTCTTCTCAAACTGATTACATCTACCAAAGACCCTATTTACAAAAAAGATCCCATTCACAGGTTCCAGATGGACAGGAATTTTGGGAGAACACAACTCAAGCAGGATGCTTAGTCAATTTACTCCTTGCATGAAGATAAAGAAAACGTAATTCCAACTTAACACTTGAGTAAGGAAGTGAAATTTCACCATAAGGCTACTCTTCTGACACCCAAGGCAGAAACTTGACAGTGACTGGCACTGAGGACCTCATCCTCTAACTTGGGCAATTTGGCCTCTCACCACTGTCTTCCTGTACACATCTGCTTTTTTATTTTCTCTCTACAGGCCTCCTTCTCCATGCACATAGGCATCCTCAGTTCCCGTGTAGATGTTCTCAGTTCCAGGCACATACAGGGACCACCTCTCAGTCTCAATTCCAAATTTCCAAGAGAAATATGATTAGCTCAGGGCATGAGGATGCAGCAGCTCACCTCTACGGCTTGGGGAGAGTTTCCAGAGAAATGGGATCATCGTGAGCTGGGCAGTTTCTTCCCAAGTCTCTACCAGCATAGGTATCATTTTAAACCAATAAGGAAAGGATAACTAATTCACGAAACTCTTTGGGAGGAGAAAAAAACAATTCAGAAGGAACATGATATAGCCTTGCCGTGCATCATAAATCACAGGGAAATTAAATTTAAAAAAAGATTTTTAAATATAGGAAAAGAACAGGTGAATATTTATATTAATCTGTATTTTTGTAAGTATTTTGAATCATTGCTTAAGTATAACAACACATACATTAGTTACATATTATTTTAAAATATTAGTTGCAGATTTATGGTATTACTCTATGTATCTTCATAAAATATTCCAGGAATTCCTCAAGCATATATATTTGTTACACATTATTTTTTTTTAAAGATTTTTATTTATTTATTTGAGAGAGAGAGAGAATGAGAGAGAGCACATGAGAGGGGGGAGGGTCAGAGGGAGAAGCAGACCCCCTGCCAAGCAGGGAGCCCGATGCGGGACTCGATCCAGGGACTCCAGGATCATGACCTGAGCCGAAGGCAGTCGCTCAACCAACTGAGCCACCCAGGCGCCCAGTTATACATTATTTTTAAAGTTGCAGATTACTCTGGGCTCAAAGAGTGAAAATTTGCCACCAATGAAATTTTTTTTTAATGTGCAACGCTCAATTCTTTGAAAGATTTTCACGTACTATTTAAAGTAATATCTTTATTATTGGAATTTAGTGTTTTCCAAGATGATTACTTTGAAAGAGAATACAATTATTCAAATGTATAATTATCAGTAAGGCTATTTTAAAAAATAATCACAAAATAGTTTGCACAAACCTCACCATTTCATATTTGAGGAAATTACTGTTTCTCTATCACAGTGTTTTGTTTTGTTTGTTTTTGAGTGCTCTGTTATTATTTTAGGTAACTATGCCCTCATGAAATGACTCTGCAGTGTTAAAAGGATTGCTTGTTCATTTAAATGAGATTGTTCTAGAAAAATGTAGACCATATTTACTTAATGGAAAAGCTATTCAATACCCTAGTTATAATAAAACCTCATTTAGAATTTTCAGGGTAGAGGAGAATTCTTATAAATTTCATTTCTCATTAAATAAGAGTATCTTTAAAATACTTTCGGATTAGCTTTTATTATTGAAACATGTTAAGAAATGGATTACTCCACCTTCCTAACTTAATAGTTGAGTAAAAATGGACATAATTATATATGTCTTTGATCATTTAGGACCCTCCAACATGGGGCACATAGTAAGGATTCAAGAGCGATGCTTGAATGGATAAGAGATTTTCCATTATTATTAAAAATTATTTGCATTGACTAGCATTCTGAATAAGGATATGAAATAAAGCAGTATTGAATGAATCTGTCTTGCGTCTAGTACATTTCTCTAAAACTTATTTTTTTAAATAAGTACTTTGAGCATATTTCCTCATTTTTTTTTCTTTTTCCTGTAGGTTGAGAACAGAAAACTCCGGTTAAATTGAAATGCTAGTTTTTCTTAATTTCCATTAATTAATACTTTATAGCATGTAATTCATTTTTCTACATTTGAATCTGAACCAATTAAATAATCCCAGCAGAGAACCATTTTTTTCTTAAACTTCAAGTGTCTGAAATAATAGATGCGAAAGTATGCAGTAAATTGTAATAATGGTGTAACACAAAAAAGTATTATTCAAAATATTATTAATAATAATACTTAACCTTTACTGGGTATTTAATAAATTCCAGGTATTGAACTAACTGCTTTATTTTTTTTTTTAAAGATTTTATTTATTTATTTGACAGAGAGAGACACAAGGGAGAGAGGGAACACAAGCAGGGGGAGTGGGAGAGGGAGAAGCAGGCCTCCTGCTGAGCAGGGAGCTGGATGCGGGCTCAATCCCAGGACCCTGGGATCATGACCCGAGCCAAAAGCAGACGCTTAACGACTGAGCCACCCAGGCGCCCCTAGCTAACTGCTTTATATACATTATTTTATTTAATCCTCACACCACCCTCTGAGATAAATACTATCATTATCACCATAAGGAACCTGGGGATTAAGACTAAAGGCCTGAGAGTCTGAACCCTGGAGGCAAGGCTGTAGGAAATGAGTGGTCAGTTTATTTATGCTTGTCCATTTCTTTGTATTGTTAGGGCTCCAGGATCAACTCAATGGGAGAAGTGCTAAGAGCCAAGACTTGCCTGATCTAGATAAATCCGTACAGAGATCCTAACACAAGCCTTGGCCCATCAAACCACAAAACTAAGTGAATTGAAAATGCATTTTTTAAGACATTAGTTGAAGCTTTCACAGAAAGTTTCTGGTGCAGGAAACTGGGAATCCACTTGGGACTGAGTACACTATGGTGAGTGTGCTTTCAGTTCCATAGATTCAAATATCAAAACTAAAAATACAGGAAAGCAGAGGACGTGTAAAACATTCCCAGCCAACTGTTTCCTGACTGCTGACAGTAGGAGGGAAAGAACTTCTAGCGAAACAACTTCTTGTTGTTCAACAAAATAGCTCTTGATTCTGTGAAGAGAAAAACAGCATCCTCTCTTTATTGTGATGCAACTGATCCAGCAAAGCGGTAGGTATTTGCACAGATTTTCTTCTCCAGGTCAACTGAACAAATTTCACAGTCTCAAAAGGGAAAAGGAAAGTAAACCCCTGAGTTTGACAAGCACCTGCACCATCAATGTTGATTTAACATTTGGAAACCTTATTATATTTTGCTGTTTCATTCACTTATTACCATTATATTAATTTTGGAGGAGGCTGTCATATTCTATTTTCACCCAATAAATCACAATGAAATGATTAAATATCTTATACTTAGCAATTAACAAAGGACTTTGATCTTTTCCGAAATCATTCAGAAGCTGCCTGTATAATGATAACACACACTTGACTGCTTTCAAATCGGAAAAGTCCCTGAAAGAAGAGAGGGGGAGAGGGAGACAGGGACAGAAGAGAACTGTTTTAAATTAAAATGAGAACTGGATTTCTGAGGGCATGTGCACATTAATTTTAAAAGGCCTTGACTTCTCTATCAGGTGGCATTATTGAAGCCACTGACCTGTTTTAAAAAAGGAAAGGAAAAGAAATAACACACATTTGGGAGCTTTGGAATTAACAGATTGGTTTGATAGCCTAGGCACACTGCATTCATTTACTTTTGTCTGCTAAATGGCTAGATAAAACTAAATAGAGTGAGCAATTTGGTAATCTTAACTCCTTAGACTACCATATATACGTAAATGTATTATCACATTAGAGGAATATTTCTTATCATGCCTGTGTGCCTCACAGCGCACAGGTGGAGAGAACCATTGTGCTGATCTCCCAGAGAAAGTTGAATCTTGAAAGCCAGGTGGTGGCATTGGCGTGTTTGCCTCTAAAATCCAGGAAACTGTGCCTTGATTTGCTTTTCCTGTTGTTCACGTCCCACGAAGCACTCCCTTCAGTGCCATCAGAGTTGGTGGATTCAAATATTGGGAAGACATCATCATTGCAAAGGCATTGTATTCGATTCTAAACATACCGAGTTTCAAATCCTGGGTATATAATTACTAGCTATTCAACTACAGGAAAATTTCTTAACCTCTTTGAACCTCCGTTTCATCTTTGTTTTGGGAATAGTAAACCTATTCTGCAAGGACCAGAGGTGTTGGGTAGAATATCTGTAATATATGTATGGTAGATAGATGTGTGTATATACATATGTGTGTGTGTGTATTTACATAAATACATAAACACATAAATACGTATGTATAAATGTATATAGAAGACATAGTTTAATGTGCCTGGCCTAAGTGGAAATCAATGACTAGTAGCCATTAGTAGTAGTAGCATGAGACAATATTGGAGAGAAGTTAACAGTTTGAGTTCTGCAATCAAGCAGACCTGACTTTGAATCCTGACCCCACTACCTAATAATCTTGTCACCATGAATAGAGCCATTTAACTCTTCTGTGTGTCAGTTTTCTCTCCTATAAAATGAAGGGGAAAAAAATCCCTACCAACCAGAATTTTGTGGAGATTAAATTAAACTAAATCGTGTACATAAAGTGTTTTGCATAAAGCCATCAACTGATAACTTTTTAAAGAAATAGCTACAGATTCTGGATTAGAATAATGTCTTACCACTTTTCTATCTCTGTGATTCCCTGACCTGAAAAGAATGTTCAGTATACATTTGCTGAATGGTCCTTTAATTCATAGATCATGTCTCATGGATCAGATATGAGGCACCAGCACTCCTATTCTCAGCTTCTTTTTTTTCCCCATATATCAGATCGGCAGTGTTAATTTACAGCCTGACTCCATGTTTTGATTGATGTGTGGTAGCCTTAGATTTGAATGCAGACAATAAACTGTCACGATTGGACTTGGGATACCGTCAGGCTCCCCTGACAGTGTTAAAATTAGCTTTCTGGAGAATCCTAAAATGTAGGAGGAATTGAAATGAGAATACAAGATATTCTCACCAAGATACACTATCAGGGTGGTGTTGAGCAAATTATTTATCTCTGTAAGCTAGTTTTCTCATCTATAATGTAGAGAAAATTGATTATAGGGTCCTTTCAGTATCTCAAATTCTCATGCCCTCGTTATGAGTCCTGAGTACCACTTACCTCTCCTTTACTTTAGACTTACAGCTTTCTCGCTAGGCCTGTAATCCATCTCAAATTAATATTTTAGTGTGGTGTGAGGTAGGGAATGAGGTTAATTTTTGTTCCATATCCAGTTATTCCAGCATCATTTGTGAAAAGGCTTTTCCTTTTTTTTCACTGAATCGTCTTGGTGCCTTTTTGAAAATCAATGACCATGTATGTGGAAGTCTATTTCTGGATTCTCCATTGTGCTCCTTTGATGTATTTTTCTCTCCTTTCATCCATACCATGTCATCTTGATCACAGTAGACTTTATGGTGAGTCTTGAAATCAGGTACTGATTGCTCTGACTATGCTGTATCCTGTGGATTTCTATATACATTTTTAGATCAACTTATCAGTTTCTACTGAAAAATCTGTTGAGATTTTTATTTGGATTGTATTGAATCTGTAGGTCAATTTAGAGAAAATAGGCATCTTAAAAATATGTAGTCTTCTGATTCAAGAAATGATGTTATCACTTCATTTATTTATATTTTCTTTTATTTCTCTCAGCAATATTTTGTAGTTATCAGTAGAGAAATCTTATATATTTTTGTTTAATTTCTAAATGTTTTCCTTGATTGCTATTATAAATGGAGTTTTCTTAATTTTATTTTTCAATTCTATGCTAATATATAGAAATCCATTTGATTTTTGCATACTTGTCTTGAACCCTAGAAACTTACTACTTTATCTTACTAGTTCTAGTAGGGTTTTTTTTCTTTCTTTCTTTTCTTTTCTTTTCTTTCTTTCTTTCTTTCTTTTTCTTTCTTTTTCCTTTTGTCTTTTTCTTTCTTTCTTTCTTTCTTTCTTTCTTTCTTTCTTTTTCTTTCTTTCTTTCTTTCTTTTTCTTTCTTTCTTTCTTTCTTTTGGTTCCTTGGTAGAGATAGTGCTATTTCTTCCCTTCCAATCCTTGTCATTTTACTTTTTAAAACTTACTTTGGTGCACTGGCTAGTCTCTCCAGTACCGAATTGAACAGAAATGGTGAGAGCAGATACTCTTGTGTAGTTTCTCATCCTAGGAAGAAACATTCATCTTTTCACCACTAAGCATATTGTTGCCTGTTTTGTTTTGTCTCACTGTAGATCCTTTTATTAGATTGAGAACATTCCCTTCTGTTTGTATATTGAGAGGGTTTCTTCTTCATGAATTAATGTTGAATTTTGACAGACGCTTTTCCTGCATGTATTGATTTCATCATATGGCTTTGTTCTATTATTCTGTTAATGTCATGAATTACATTGATAGATTTTTGAGTGGTAGCTCAGTCTTGCAGTCTTGGGAAAAAGCGTACTTAGTCATGCTATATTATCCTTTTCATATATTTTTGTATTTGATTTGCCAGTATTTTGTCAAGGATTTTCACATCTATGTTTATGAGGCTCGTTATTCTGTTATCCTTTTCATATATTTTTGTATTTGATTTGCCAATATTTTGTCAAGGATTTTCACATCTCTGTTTATGAGGCTTATTATTCTGTTATTATTCTGTTATAGTTCTGTTATTTTTTGTACTATCTTTGTCAGGTTACTATTGGGGTTATACTACCACAAGAAAAAAAAAATAGAGAAGTGTTCTTCTCTAAAAAGAGTTTGCATAAGAAAAATATTATTATTTCTTTAAATATTTGATAAAATTTAACACTGACACCATCTGGGCCTGCAGTATTCTTTTGGGAAGTTTTAAAAATAAATTCCATTTTTAAAACAGATACAGAAATATACATATTTTCTATTTCTTCCTGTGTATGCATTGGTAATATTTACATTTTAAGGTATTTTAAATTTCATCTAAAGTTGTTGAATACATAATCTCTTCTTATTATCATTTCCCTGATGGTTTCCTTCTTGACCCATGGGTTATGTAGAAATGTATTTTTTAATATTCAAATATTTGGAGCTTTTTGGACATGCTGTTATTACTATTTCTGGTTTAATTGTGTTGTTATCAGAGAACATACTGTTATTAATTCAATTTTTTAAATTTATGTGACTTGTTTCATAGTCTACCATATGGTCTATCTCAGTAAACATTCAATATGCACTTAACAAAAATGTTTAATATGCAGTTGTGGAATGTTGTACAAATTATCTATAACCTTGTTGATTTCTTTTTCATTATATAACTTACTGAGAGAGGTATTTTAAATTCTCCACCTGTAATTTGCATAGGCCTTTCTTCTCCCTCCAGATGTGGTTGCTTTTGCTTCATGTATTTTTTTTTTAAGATTTTATTTATTTATTTGACAGAGAGAGAGAGACAGCCAGAGAGGGACCACAAGCAGGGGAGTGAGAGAGAGAGAAGCAGGCTTCCCGCCAAACAGGGTGCCTGATGCAGGGTTTGATCCCAGGACCCTGGGATCATGACCTGAGCTGAAGGCAGACACTTAATGACTGAGCCACCCAGGTGCCCCCTTCATGTATTTTTAATCTCTATTATTTGGTGTATACACATTTAGGATTACTATGTCTTCCCAATGAATTGACTGGTTTATTAATTGCACAATGTCCTTTTTTATCTCATAATATTCCTTATCTTCAAGCCTACTTTGTCAATACTAACATAGTCACATCAACTTTCTTATGTTTATTGTTGCATAGTATATCTTTTTCCATCGTTTTAAGTTCAAACTCTCTGCATTTTTGTATTTAATATGTATCTCTTGTCAATAGGATAGAGTTGGGCTTTGCATTTTTTTTACCCAGTTTGATCATCTCTGTCTCTCATGTGGCACTATATTTAATGTAATCATTCATATGATTGGGTTTAAGTCTACCATTTTGGTCTTTCTTTACTACTTAACACATGTCTTTGCTATGGATCATCCTCTGTTGCTGATTTTATTCCTTCTTATTGCTTAATTAAATTGATTTTAGGGGCACCTAAGTGGCCCAGTCAGTTAAGCATCTGCCTTCAGCTCGGGTCATAATCTCAAGGTCCTAGGATCGAGCCCAGGAAACAGGCTCCCTGCTCAGCAGAAGATCTGCTTCTCCTTATCCCTCTGCTCCTACCCCTTGCCCCGCTTGTGTGCTCTCTCTCTCTCAAATAAATAAAATCTTGGGATGCCTGGATGGTTTACATATATTATCCATTGTGGCAGACACATTTATTTCTCACAAAATATCTAAGACCTACTCATATTTCTCGGCCCTCTTGCAATTAGGTAGGTCATTAGTTCTGTAAATTTGTTACTTCTAGGCAAAACATTTAAGATCAGGTTTGAGGCCTCCATTAGTAATCTTGCTTTGTAATCATGAAGACCATATATTTCGCCTACAAGATAGTAGAGACTCTGTCAGCCTAGATCCATAAATGACTCTGTAGAGCAAATTTCTTTCCCCTCCTCATCCTGTGACCTGCAGTGGACTATAGATATATACTTATGTTGTATTAGTCTAGTGAGATTTGACAATAATTTGTTACTTGACCTAGCCTAGGCTAACAGACCTGCTGATTTGAAATTATACACTAAATTATTTCAAGAATATATGTTTTTTAGGATATCCTTTCTATTCTATTGATCTATCTGTCCTTTCTGATACCAATACCAAACTTCTGATTTTTGTAGCTTCATAATAAAATATGATGTTTGCTGGGGAAGAAAAACATTGTCTTTATTCTTCCTTTCAAAAATGCTGGTGTATTCTCATACATATCATCCTTATAAGTCACCTTTAACTTTAATCATGTTTCCAAAAAGAGTCCGATTGGGGTTCAACTTATCCATTTATTTAACTAAATTGAGACTTCCTATCTAAGAACATATTAGATATATCCATTTGTTGGCCTTGTTTATATCCTATAGTAAAGATGTATAGTTTTCTCCATATAGATTCTGCATGCTTTATATAAATTTTTTCCTGAGTTTTTTAGTACTTTTTATTACTATAGTAAATGATACATTTTTACCACTGTATATTCTTACTGGATATTTAACATAAATATTCTTGACTAGAACCTGTATATAGCCTTACTTACTACATTGGAATTATCCTCTTGGCTAAGTAACGTCCTGCATGATATATATACAATTCATAGAATCATGCATTCTATATGCCCCCTTGAGCAAGGCACCAGAGTATAGAATAATTTTTGAAAGCATTTTTTTTTGTTGTTGCATTGTTTAAAACTTGAAAGGGACTTTAGGATCACCTGGTCTACTTCTCTCATTTTTTATGTGAAAAAATAAAGGCTATTTCAGAGAAAACACTTCAGTATCAAGGCCATACCGATTTCAATTTAACACATATTTACTGAGCACTTGCCATGTATTTGATAACCTGATTCTAGGGAACCCAAAGTATGCCACAACGTAAACTGAGATGGGCACATAGTAGCAACTCAATAAATGATTGATTTGACTGCTTTATTTTGAAAAAAAAAAAAAAACATGTCATTGCTAGAGGTCATTGCACATCAGATTTATGGAAGACAAGCACTACAATCTTGAAAGTTATTTGAGTGAGATTCTGCATCATTTCATAGTCCCCACAAAGTCCTCTGTGAATTTCAGAAGGAAAAAATCTACCATTATAAGTGGAAAAATATATAGCTGGCTGCTCGGAGCTCCTGCAGGAAGTAGGTGAAAGGATTTCTTTTCCCTCTTAGGCTTCCTGAAGTATTTTCCATCTTACAATAAATTACACATGGTTCTCTGGCCCCAGGAGCCTACTTTTCTAAGTTTGTTTTTAAACATGGCAGGGGTTCGCAGACAGCTGCCACTAGAAACATCTATGACTTTATTCCCTTCAGTTAACAGCTGAGTACATTAAGACATAGCAGTACTTTCCCAAGGGTTATATCCAAGCCAAAGGAGATTAGGACAAGACTCAACTCATGTGCACAAGAGTTAGCACACGTTAAAAACAGAAATTAATTTGTAAGAAGCTAAGTTAAGAACCATGGATAAATAACTCAATGTGGGTTAGGGAGCAACACTAGGATGTACCAAGCAAGATCTCTGGCCTTAAGATTTATTATATAATCAAGGCTAAGACCACATCCTTAGTAGTTTAAGTCTCAACTCTGCCATTTGTTAGCTATGTGATCTTTGCATTTTATTTAACCTCTCTGAGCTCCGCTTTCCACATCTGTAAAATGAAGATAACATTTTACCTATTTTAAAAGTTTCTATGAGGGTTATATATGACCCTTGGCAAATATGTGCCATGGTGCCTGGTACACAGCAAGCCTCAATTAAGTAATAGAGACCCGAGGACATCAGTTGAATACCGATAGATAATAGTCTGACCCAGGAGAGCAGTAATTGTGTTTTTAAGCCAATAGTTTGAGAGCTAGTTTTAAATCAGCCAAAATGAGAGCTTCTTTAAGCAATATCATTCATTTTAATTCCACTACATATAAGGCAGTATGCTAGGCAGTGTGGATTACAAGAATGAAGAAGGCACAGTTTCACCTTCCAGTATGCACTAAATCTAAGAGGGGGAAAGGAATATCACTCAGGAATACAGGGGACTGTAATCAGTACCATATGATCATCAATGAATTCTCTAATCTCAGAGGGAGAGTGATTATGCTGGTTGATGTGATCAGGGAAAGCTTCAAGGAAGAGGAAATATTTATAGAGTCTCAAAGAGTCAGTAGGGTTTTGAGAGATGGAAATGACTGCAGGTAGTTGACTGAAAAAAAAAAGAATTGAAAGAAATAGGGCCAGAAACAAGAAATGAAGATTGAGTATATATTCATTCACTCACTTATTCATTCATGTGATAAATATTGGATATTTGGGGATCAAAGAACTGTTAGTTTGGTTGGAATATATAACATGTGTGGAAGTCAGGAATACATCCCTGAACAGGGATGTTGGACTCCAGGTATGGAGGACATATGGTATCCACTATGCTATGGTCCCACATATGGGAGAGTCAGAGGATCCTTGTGAATAAGAGAATAATCAGAAGTGATTGGACTCCTGCTTCTACAAGGATTACCCTATAGGCTTGATGTTTCCTAAAGGAATCCTGGTGAGAGGTGATGAAGGTCTAAATTTGAGGGTGGCAGTAAGAACATTTTGGAGAACAGTTGGCAGGATTGATCACTGGTTGGGGAAGGGCATAAACCCAAAATAAATTAAGTTCCTCACATGTGTAACTCATAAAATAATAAGTCATTATCAAGTTTGTAAGTCAGAAAAAAGCTGATGGGGGAAAGAGATGGAAGGAATGTTGATGCCAAAGCCAAATGAACATAATGGTTCTAAGGTTTTCATGGGAAAACCTGAAGAAGACTTGTGATGAACAGAATCACCAAGGAAGTAGAGAAGGGGAATGAGGACAGAACCCTGTTGGATGCCTATTCCTAACAAGTATAAAAAAGAAGAGAAATCAGTGGAGAAGCAGCTAGAGACATCAGAGGAAAACTTGAAGAGCTCAGGGTCACACAAGTAAAAGGAAATTTCAAGAAGTAGATGATAAGCAGCACCATAGCTTCCAAGGGATTGAGGATGAAAACTGATGAAAAATAAACATGAAATTTAGTGATTAGGAAATCACAGGTGACCTTCAAGAAAACAATTTTGGAAGACAGGAGAGGTCAAATGCAGATTGCAAAGAGTCAGTAGATCAATATGCAATTAGAAAATGGTGCTTGAGAATAGACTGGTTTTGTGAAATTTGGCAGCATGCCCCAAATGGAGTTACAAGAAGAGCCCATGGTCAATTTTATCTGCAACTATAATTCTTTAATATGTTAACTGCCTGCATCATTTTTGTTCAAAGTACTTTAATTTGCATAACCTAATTTTATTCTCACAAAGACTCTGTAAGGCCAGGAGGTCAGGTACTAGCTTCCTCATTCGTGGGCTAGATGGGTGGCGGATGTGAGGGAGTGCACTTGTTATAACGAACACTGGGTGTTGTAATGTAAGTGATGAATCACTGAATTCCACTCCTGAAACAAATATTGCACTGTATGTTCACTAACTAAAATTTAAATATTGATTTGAAAAGAGAAAAAATAAATAAAGAGATAGAGATATTAAACAACTTATGCCAGGTCCACAACTAATAAACAGGGGCAGGACAAGGACCCAGGTCTTCTGTCTCCTGGTCCAACACTATTTCCATTGCTCCAAACCAAATGTACAGGGACCTCTTGGCAATATGTCTCATGTTACCTGGCAATGAAAGTTTCAAACCACATATAAAGCCCATATGAAATGAAAAGCACATGGTATGTCAGAGACAAGGTATATTTCTCTTTTTCCAGCACACTGGAAACATGAGGGTTACCTTGAATTTGACTTTCCTAGCCAGAACCTTTATGCAATGAGGTCAGGATTGAGATTATCTTTCTCTCATCTTTTCCTCTTGAGTAGCCAGCCAAGGATAACCATCACTTTGTCAGTGTCTTGATTCGCCTGCTGCCTTTCTATCATCCAGGAAGCTGATAATGACCCCAACTTCCTGAATGCCTCAAATCCCATTTATTTTTGCATAATCTATATTGGAATCCTCACTCTTTTCTTTGACGTCTGCAAGACCCTAAAGACATATATTATTGGTGGTGACAATAAAAGTTTCTGGATATTCAGTCAGGAGGAATGAAGTGGCAGTGGACTTTACTAGGATGCTTTCCTTAAGAAAGGAGACTATCTAACTTTTCCTCATTGATGCATGATTTCTCAGTTCCTCCCACTGGCGCCCCTTCTCCTCTATCCTCTAATCCTTAGCCATGATTACTAGTTGATGCATAATTTTTAAAACAGGCAAATCGGGATAGCTGGGTGGCTCAGTTGGTTAAGCGGCTGCCTTCGGCTTGGGTCGTGATCCCAGGGTCCTGGGATCGAGTCCCCCATCAGGCTCCCTGCTCCACGGGAAGACTGCTTCTCCCTCTCCCACTCCCCCTGCTTGTGTTCCCTTTCTCACTCTCTCTCTCTCTCTGTCAAATAAATAAATAAATTCTTAAAATAAATAAATAAAACAGGCAAATGAACCAAGATATTCCACGGATACCATAGCCCTCTCCTTCATGAATCTCAGAGATCCAATCTCAGAGAACAAGTACCTTTAGCTAAAACAAGGACATCAGACACAAAACTTCTGCAAATTCCTGAGTCATGAGATAGGATTACAGCATCTATGTATTTCTGAAAATGGTCTTTCACGCTTCAGGAACCATTGGTTCACAACTAATTGTGAACTGTATTTTCATCATGGATCTCAGTGCTATGCAGATATTTGTGTGCTCTCATTGTCTTGGAAGCCGTCATTGTCACTGACTGCTCCCTCAAAGAGTCAAAGTTTAAGGATTTTTAGTGAAAGCAGTTACCTTTTGGCCCAAGAGAGCACCTAGTTGAGTAGTGGGGGAAGGTGCTGGGGGATAAGACTTCTAGATAATGGGGCTCCCTTTGTTCTTTGCTCATAACCTGCCATTGTGCTTCAGGTTTCTGAAGAACATGCACCTTGGAGAACATGTACCTGGGATACACGTACAGCTATTATTCCTGAACATGGACTCTGCCCTGGACACTTAACCAATTCACCTCCCCTGGGAACCATGTGTGACCCTCCTGAATCCTCCACTCCTTACCCTTCTCTTCTAAGGCCACCAACAATGCCAAACCTAAAAGGCTTGTTCCATAAAATTGTCCTCAGTATCCCATCCCTTTCCTGCTAGTTCTTCACTGCTGGCATGGGGGTTAAAATGCTAATTTTTCAGAACCTATTCATTAAGTACCTACTATGTGCTAAGTCTGAGCACTCTAAATGAATAAAAATCATATAGCCTCGGGATACCTGGGCGGCTTAGTCAGTTAAGCGTCTGCCTTCGGCTCAGGTCATAATCTCAGGGTCCTGGGATCAAGCCCCGCATCGGACTCCCTGCTCAGTGGGGGGCCTGCTTCTCCCTCAGACCCTCCACCCACTTGTGCTTGCTCCAGCTCTCTCTCTCTCTCTCTCTAATAAGTAAATAAAATCTTTTTTAAAAATCAGTTAGCCTCACAAAAAACTCATGAGGCAGGTATCTTCCCATTGAACTGATGGAGAAACCAAAATCAAATGAAATAAAGTAGCTTGTCAAAGGTCCCAGGATCAGTTGTGAGACAGCCTGTATTCACAGCCAGGTCATCCAATCCCTGAGCACTCTTACAAACCATGCTCTTTGTCAGGTTGAAGTGTGGGTTTGGGCAGGGATGCTGGGGTTGTGCAGTCTGGACAGCATGCAAAGGTGTTTGCAGAGGGGCCTTGGGGAGCTGAAATCCAGCCTGCCCTCTGCTCACACAGCTGGGCATCACAGGGCTGCGTCTACCCAGAGCAGGAAGCAGCAGCCGAATCTAGGGACCAGCCAGATCTGAGGTCGGATCCTGGCTCTGTCCTCACTAGCTTAACAAAGAGAATACCTATAAAATGCTTACTTAGCATGGTGCCGGCAAAGAACATGTGCTCAATAAATTCGTTTTTATTGTTATGTGCTAAAATGCCCGAAATTACATTTCTGCTTTTTCCCTTCTCTGCTCCCTCAAAAGCAGAACCATAAACTATGTAGGTGGTCTTTAGAAGGGCACATCACTTTGAGGCATTAGTGGTAGTTCCCTCCCCCCAATGTAGAGGGGCGGAGAACTCCTCTGGACACTCTCGGCCTCATTGCCATTAGAAGAGCGAGAAGGTAGCAATAATGTTAGGGAAAGGAGGCTTGTTCAGGCTATTCATTCAGTCCTTTTCCCTAAATATGCTCCAGAAAAGAATAACTTTTCTAACTCCTTGTGGATGTTGTATACTTTGATTAGAAAGGAAGTAGAGACTTTCTTGAAAACAAACTTAAAGGAGACTAAATATTGCGTGAAGTCACTGGTACCCAAAGGGAGTGAGCAGGACACTTGACCAGAGGCCAGGGGCCCCGGTGGCAGACTTGCCACGTCACAGCTGTGCCAAGATGCTCCTAGCTTTGCATAAGAACCAACCAAAATACAGTGGAAGTGAAGAGTAAGGGGTAGTTTACACTGGTTTTGTTAGGTAAGTTTTGAAGTTTCGATAACAGAACCATTAGGCAATGTAAGAAAGAGATTAAAACTTTGTCATGTCAGTAAGTTTTGAATCCCAGGGCTGTCACTAGGACAATTTACTCCCTTTGAAGTCCAGGATCCCCATTTATACAATGAGAATATAGTGAGTGGGTTTCCCTTTAATAATTAGACCACAGACTACTGGAGAAAAGCTCCAGTAAGGGGAAAGGTCACATCATGGAAGGTCGTATGTGTTACGCTAAGAAGGTGAGACTTTATATTTCAGGCAACCAAGTAATTAAAGGGCTTTGTGGAGGGACAGATAAGGTCAAATTTGCATTTTAAAGAGATCACAGAGAGAATACTGGGTATTTGGGAAATTTGCAAAAGAGATGGGAAATAGATAAAAAGGGCCCAGAGTAGTGAGAAGGTTGTGGTCAAAGTCCAGGGGATAATGATGAAAATCTTGGTAAAGCAGTTGGCATTGGGTTTAGAAAGTGGAAGACAGCATATTCTCCTAGCTCTGAGAGAAGACAATTAGATTTATGAATGGAGTGAATTGAATTTCTCCTATTGCACAATACCTGTGGAGAAGGTTGTTTTGGGTTTTGGTTTTGGGTTTTTTTTGTTGTTTTGATTTTTTTTTTTTTAAATCACCTGTCCACAGTATACCACAATAGAGAGTGTTCTATATTTCAGAACCATAGCAAATAGATATCATAATATCAGGGAAGCAATATCACTATTGCTTTTAATCCCCACAATCATACCCCAGGATGGCAAATCTCTTTATTTAAAATAAACCCCAAATAAAACCCTCCATTATCCTTTATAGCACAGAACCAAAGTGCCACTGTTCTTTATCTAAAAAGGTCTGATATATCAAAAACAGTATGCCAACAAGTAGAATAACTATGTTAAGGGTAATTATTCAGGAAAAATCAGAGGAATCAGTGGCTTTATCTTTTGGGCCACACATGAAGCAGGCTCAGAGCCTCTGGTTTTCCAGATACCAGCTCTAAGCTCATTGCTTGAATGTGGGCTGCCTAGACAGCGTCAAGAGGACAGATGAAATGTTTCAGTTGCCCACGATTAGTTAGAAACTCAGTAAACATTAAGTTTTATAGAAATGCCTAATTTACAGGATACAACTGAAACTCTTTATAACAGTCTTGGAATTAAGACAAAAGATCAAGTCTGTTCCATGAGTCCTGTATTGCAAACTGAATGCATCTGTTTAATCTGGGCCCTTACCCTGTCTAACAGTCTCTTCCTTTCTCTGGCCCACTTCCCACCTCTACTCCCTACCAACACACACACACACACACACACACACACACACACAGATCATTTCTGACACTGTGTTTAACACTCCAGTTCCTCTTTTGGGGTGGAGTGAGAGGGGCACCAGCCTCTTTCTGAAATCCAACAATTCTAACACCTAGAATTATTTTCTCAAGAATAATAAGATTGAATGGTGTAATTTCTTTGTGAATGCCCTACAGATGGCAGATGTTATGTATATATAGAATACTCCTCAGAATACAATCATGAAGAAGAACACATTTTACTTTCTGTGGACTTTAAATCCATAGTTCATCCCAGTGCCTTGACACATAATAGATTTTGCAAGACAGCTCTAAGAATTTGGTGTCTCCTGGCTTTAGTACTCATAAACTCTACAGCCTTGTACAAGTTCCTTAACTTGCTCTCTGAGTGTCACTTTCTTCAACCTAATGTGGGGGTAATAATAGTACCTACATCACAGTCATAGGGTCGGGGTGAGGGTTAGTTAACAATTCAAGAAAAGGCCTCAGCACCGTGCCAGGCATAAACACTCAGTAAATGCTAGCTGTTACCACTATCTTAATTATTAACATAATTATTTTTGTTGGTCAGAAACAAAATGATAATGAAGGTAGAGGAAGTTATTAAGGTTTCTCCAAAATACAATTCACCCAACATTTGTTAGTGTCTCACATATATTGCTTTGAAGTGTCTGGTCCTCTTGGCTTCTTAGGCAATCATGGCTCTCTCCCTCCCTCCTTCCCCTCTTCTGAGTAGGTCAAAGCTGAAACTGAACTTGGTGCAGAGGATTTACTGAGGAGGGGAACAAGGCTGTGCTGGAGGCAGGTGGTCCAAACCCAAATCCTGTCTCTGCCACTTGGACAAGTTCTTTAAGCGCTCCAAATCCTTACTTCGTCCTTCTCTAACACAGGGACAAAAATATCCACCTATGGAGTGGTTGTGATTATTAGATTGAATGAAAGAATACACATAAAACAAATGTAGAATATGATTATGGAAGGAAACAGGGCGATGGGTTTCCTTCCCAGGGTGACCCTTAAGGACACATGTCATAAACTCAAAGAATCCCTCCTTCATGAAACTCTCAAGGTTGACAGAATTCTATCAGGACACAACAGCATCCATGAATGAGCTGGACTATTATGTCTACTACACATCCTGTCCCAAGGTGGAGTGAACATCCACAGGCCAGGAACCAGGTCATGGCAATGTCCTAAACACCATCTCATATATTTGGTTCCCACTAGCTCTCTCTTCCTTCAAGACTCTTAGATGTGGTTTACTTTATCATGAAGCCCTTTCAAATTTAATAGAGAAGGTAAGTATCCTGCCTCTTCCCTGATTATCTAAAGAAACCTCAAGGCCAAGCTAAGACTAGTGGGAGAAAGTCATCCAATAACAACATAAAGGTGTGGGTATTTGTTGATTTTTTTAATAAATGTGAGCCTTGAAGGCCGTAGGCTGCCTCTTAAATCTTCATCTATTTAATTATTGCCTGCTTTTTGTTAGAATACAAAGAATAAAGTTGGAGAAAAATTGTTTAAAAACAATATTGTATCAAAGAGAAAAATAAGGATGAGAAAATAAAAGGAAGTTGGGGTAAGGGCATAAAAAAAGGAATAGCAAAAATTGTTAGAGGTGGATCACAAATTTGGTTTCAGACTTCCCAGTGGGAAGAAAACATGATTAGCTGTGAGATCTACAGTGTGCATGAGATGAAAAGCCAAAAATTCTGGGACTGGGACTAGAGACAGATTTTGCCCATGAACCTTTATGAAGGAAGACCAAGTCACAGTTTCGAGCTAGTCTAGGAAATCTGTCCTCCACTCAAAAACTAAAATGATCTTCCCAATGAACAAAGTTTATTATATCACTTCCCAACTCAGTGTCTTTTTGTCCTTGGGAAAATATTGTTCTGAGGAGTGCTATACTTGTAAGTATTTAACAATCAGCTCTTGGAAGGAGGCAAAGACCCTGACTTGTCGCACTTGCCCGTCACTGTGGTGTGAATAGTCCTACCATGGCCAATTTCAAGTGACCAAAGTGATGTCCCTGAAGACAAATTGGGATGTACAGTAGTACGTTGACACTGAACAAAAGGACTGTCACTTACAATGGGACTTGGGGGGCGCCTGGGTGGCTCAGTCAGTTAAGTGTCTGGCTCTTGATTTCAGCTCAGGTCTTGATCTCAGGGTTGTGAGTTTAAACCCCACACAGGCTCTGCGCTGGTCATGGAGCCTACTTAAAAAAAAAAAAAAATAGGCCTTGGGAGAATAGAAGAGGGAGAGTCTCATGCCTGACCACTTGTCGTTGATTGCGGATCCCAACAGGAATTGCATTCCCAACAGGAGCCAACTTTACAGCTCTGGCAGGAGAAAGGAAGAATTTCTTCAGGCCCAACAACAAGCTCTGCTGATAAGAAAACACCACAACTCAGCCAGAGAGAAACCATCACCACCACCCTGAACTCACTTTCCTGCAAAGCAGCCCCTCCCAACTTCCTCCTTTTCTTGATAAAGTGACATTCCTCTCCTTTCATCCCCAGACTTGACTACAGTTTGCCATGGCTTGTTTGTTCCAAATTAGGATTCCTCTGCTATTCCCAAATAAACCCATTTTGCTGGTAAAATGACTGGCTGTTTTACTTTAAGGTTGACAACACTATTGTATAGCATTTCCACCAGACAGATATAATAGACATAATCTCAAGAACATAGATTATAGCAAAATGTAGTAAGTAGCAAGTGATGGGTCTTAAGTATTAGCTTATTAAAATACAGTTTAATCATGTTTATATAATTGCATTTTTAGTGAAAACTGTGTTAAACAATAGCTTGCAAAACTCTAGAATAGTTAGCAGTTGACTCTGTCAAAGCTGACTCCAACATACCACTGCTTCTGAGACATCATAAGATATGTCCCCAGCTGTCTTCTCGACTCATCTCTGCCCACTTGTTCCCTCACACCTGCTCCTCCAAACATCCTGAGGTGCTGCAAATCATCTCATCTTCCTCCTGTTTCAGACCCCTTATTTAGGCTGTTTCCTTTGACTAGAAGGCCCTGGCCAGCTCTTACTTGTCCTGCAGATCTCCATGTACAGATTCTTCCCTCCAAGATATTTTCTCTGTCACTGTAAACTGGTGTGGGAGTTGTTCAGTGCAGACCTACCTTGCCCAAACCTGGTCTTTATCCTTGGCTCCCTGGAGGTAATCTCTAAGCGTGTGGAATGTCCTGTCTGATAAGTGTCTTTGTTTATTTGGAGGATTTGGGCCACACCCAATAGCAGACAGTAACAGTGGTGGAGGCTCCTAGTCACAGGGTATCAGCTTGACTCCTAGAGGGGCTGGAAATGAAAATCAGTCATGGATGGTTAACCGTATCTATATAACTGAGCCCCAAGAAAAACACCAGATACCAAGGCTCAGGTGATCTTCTCTCAGAACACCAATACTCTGTACATATTGTTACACATCCCTGCTAGGAGATGTTCACACTGCCCATGACTTCACTGGGAGAGGCCAACTGGAAGCTTCACATTTGGAACCTGCTGGACTCTGCCCTATGTACTAGTTCCCTTGGCTGATTTTGATGTTTATCGTTTATTGTAAAGCCATAATTATGAGTACAGTTAACCAATGCACAACATGATGGTTAGGGGTGCTGACCTCCTGTGCAGTTGAAAATCTGCGTATAAGTTTTGACTCCCCAAAACTCAACTACTAATAGCCTGCTACTGCCAGAAGTCTTATCAATAACATAGCCAATTAGCATGTATTTTGTACATTATATGTATTATATACTGTGTTCTTACAATAAGGTCAGCTAGAAAATAAAATGTTATTAAGAAAATCATAAGGAAAAAAGTTACAGTACAGTATTTATTGAAAAAAATCTGCATAGAAGAGGACCCACACAGTTCAAACCTGTGTAGTTCAAGGACCAAACTGTACGACCACTTTCAGTGAGTTCCATGACTCCTTCCAGTAAACTATTGAACTTGAGGTGGTCTTGGAGACCCCAAACTTGCAACTGGTGTCAGACGTGAGGATAGTTTGAGGGATTCCAAAACTTTCAAGTGGGACCCTTTTAAGGTGCTTTCACTCACTATGACCCATGTATCACCGTCTGTAGCTTTTGCCTATTTATCTGTCTGATAATAGGGACTGTGCCTTATTGTTCACTACTGCATCCTAAGATCCTAACCCCTGGTAAAATGTAGCCTCCTAAACATGGTAGAATGAATTCAATAGGCAATATCCTCATATTGATTTTATAGCCACATACTTGTTCCCTAGGATTATTTTTATTATAACATGAATCAACTAAACTGAGAACAATAATACCTGAAGGACATTCAATAAAACCATTTCACAAACAGCCAAGAAGCATGTCTTTATGAATATCTCTCTGTGATGATTTCATTTGATCTAATAATAATATTTAGACCATAGAGGAATGGAATATTATTCTTCAGATAAACTTCTATCATACTGTTTCTTCCAACTGACCTTCTAATGACAACTACACTGAAAAATATGAGGACTTATTTTCTGGGACACATCTGGAAGGCAGATAAAAGTGTTGGTCTGGAAGCTTCCTAAGCTAACCTTGTCCAGGGTAAGATTGACACACCCTGAGTAACATACAAACATCTGACCAGAACACCTGGTTGAGCAGAGAGAGAGAGATAACAACATTTCTCTTATTTATTCTTCATGAGAGTAAAAATACCTGAGAACTTAAGCTAGGTCTACCGCAAAAAACTTGACAGGTCAAATTCCTTTACCCCTCTGAACCACAGTCTACTCATCTGCAGAATGTGGGTAAGAACAACCACTTTGTTTCACAAAGATGTTGCAGGGGTCAGAGTGGGTAATAAGAGTAAGAGCTTTGAAAATACCAGTGTAGATGTGTAATATTGTTCTTCTACCACTATTAGTATACCGAAGACGTGACCTACTTGGACGCTTATTTAATGGTAAGTATTTGAGATGGTTACTTAGTTGAAAAGAAAATGCAATGAATCATCAAGGTCTACCTGGTAGCAGGTCATGACATGATAGCAGCAACTAATTTTTGTTGAGTACTTAACATATGTGGGACACTAGCACATCCCTTTATAACATTCTCTCCTCACAGCTCTGCAAGGTACATCTATTATTAGCCCCATTTCACAGATGAGGAAACTAAGGCTCAAACTTGCCCAAAGCTACATGGTAGGTAAGCGGCAGAGCTGAGCCTTAAGCCCAGATTTGCCTCTTTGTAAAACCCAAAATCTTACCACTACACAGACCTGTCCCTCTGTGGAAAGAATAAGACAGGGAATATGTGAGACGCTTTTGGTCATTGTGCAGCTCTGCTTAGGGATTTTGTCACAGCTCTCTCCAGCATTCACACCAGGGCTGGGTGGGCTGAGAAGAAGTGGTGTATGGCCATTGTAATGTGAAATGTACTGCCTGCCACTAACCATAGTGAATATTACAACCCCCATTTCAGCCTGGGCCCCAAAGACCAGATAAGATTGCTCATGGGAAGCTTGAAATGTAAGTCTATTTTATAATCCATTTGAACAGGGTGCTGAGATAAAATTAATTCATGACAACTTGTTCTCAAACTGTGAATTTTTGGGAACATTTCCAGTATTCATTAGCTCTCAGATTCACACTTCCACCTGTGTGTTGAAGAGTTGTTTTATCAGTTCCTAGAGCAAAAGGATAAAATATATAGGGGAAGTGACTTTGTCTCATTTTTTTTCTTTAATTTGCAATTTTTAAATGTCAAGAGACAAAGTCTAAAAAGGTGATCAGGAGTCCTCTAACTCCCACATCCCTCTCCTGTTAAATATTTAGTTTTGTTTACGTCCATTTGTTCTTCATGCTCTGGGTTTCTCTCCAATGGGAATCTTATTTTAACTGAATTATGTATAAAGTAGGCTTTGTTCAAAAGAGGCTCCTCCTGATAATCTATAATAGCTTTCTCAGCCAATAAATACTAAAACTGACCTTATTTTAAGGCTACTATAACCCAAATGCCCCTGAGCCTAATGCTATATCAAGACTCTCAGTAAATTCTGATGTTCTGAACAAAAACTTAGCTAGAGAGAAAATAGCTATCATCTGGACAGTAAAATCACAGATCTTATCTCAGGTAGCAGAGTTTAGCATTTCCCAATGCAACTGGCTGGTTATGCTGAAGTTAAAATTGATTTCCTAATTCTTCCCATCACACACTAGACCTACTCCTTACTTATGACCTATGACAACCTAGCCCAGCTTGATTAGCATCTCAATAAGGCTAGAAATACAATTTATAGGCTTTTTCCTACATGAAAGCTATAACTTCTCCCCCACACACGCCCAACCTCCCAATCATAATCCCTATGCATGCATTTGAAATTTCACAACCTTGGTAATTTTGAAGTATCCTATCATTCCCCTCTTCTGCTAATTCACGCTCAGGGAAAACCAAATCAGAACAGATGTTCTCCACTTCATTTTCCTGCCTATCTGACAGAAAGAGATTTTGGCAACAGTGACATCAGACAGGAATACTGAAACAAATTCTTGCAAAGAGAAGGAATAGAACAGATATTGTGGTCAAAGGAGTGGATGATGTCACTGACCCTCTACATCTCATCTGCCCTCAGTGTCCTACTTTTTGTCTTTGCCTCTACTCCCTAGCTTCCTTTTTTCCCTTTCAACTATCTCATACCAATTTTTTAATTGAAGTATAATTAACACACAATATTATGTTAGTTTCAAGTGTACAACACACTGATTCAACAATCCTACACATCACTCAGTGCTCATCACCATAAGTGTAGTCACCATCTGCCACCACACAACGTTATTACAATATTACTCACTATATTCCCTATGCTGTCCTTTTCATCTCCGTGACTTATTTATTGAATAAGTGGAAATCTGAACCTCCTAATCCCCTTTATCTATTTCACCCATCCCCCCACCCTCCTCCTCTAGCAACCACCAGTTTGTTCTCTGTATTTAAGAATCTGTTGTTTGAGGTTCCCACACCTCCCTTTAAAATTTTCCAAACCTTTGCTAAATATATTTGATAAAAGAAAGAGAGTCAAGGGTGTGAATCGTCCAGGTGCTTTTTCTCAGTTATCTGTTTGCATGCTCAGTAGACACCAATTAATGTATAGCTGTGTCAGTAAAAACAGAAACATATGAACTACTAAAGACATTTCTAAGGCAAGAGTTGGCTGGCTAGATCGACAAGCAGTTGTATTCTTTAAATTTAAAAAGACTTGTCAACTAGGGATTTTTTTTAAACACTCTGATTTGATGAGCAAGGGAATAGCTTCAGAGAAATGTATGAGAAAGTCATATTTATATCATTGTAAATTTTCTAAGCAGCAAGGATCCGAAACATGCTTTTTAAAATAGCCAGATAGAGAAATCTTAGTGTGAGCAATTTACACTTGAAGTGACTGTTCTGTCTTTAGAACACTGGGAAAAGCGAGGTGTTTAATGTATCTTCCAGACAATTACAAAGCAGTCCTTGATCAAAACCCTCTGCAAGGGATATTGACAAATCTGCCCAACTGCAAGAATCTCCTGTAGAGAAAATGATCTATGAGATTACCTGCTGGCGGGTTCATGGGTCAGATTGTCAATATCTAGAGAAGGATCACAGAAATAAACATTTAGTGTTTGCTGTCCTGACGTCTATATTTATGGTCCTGTTAAAGCAGTTGGTCAATCAAAACCAGTTAAAGCAATTACAATTTTCCCCAGCTACATGCAAGAGAAAGAAACTGAACTCTTTGTGACAAGAAGTCAATAAAGCAAGATAATTCAAAATTGCTTTTTATTCATGTGGAGGGAATTTGCTACTATTATATCTTGTCACTTGTAATTGTCTGATTGGATGAATACACTGAAGATGTATTAATGTAATGAAGTCAAATACTCAATTAGATTTTATTTTTTCTTTCCTTCCTACATTGTTTGAAGTCCCCACAGAATTTGGAACAGAATGTTCTTTTCCCTATTGAGTATGACTCCTTTATATTTGGCAAATATTTATTCTTTTATCTATGTTTCAGTTGGGGCTGCCGTGAATGGGTCCATTTTTCTCATGGATTGACTCCTGCTGTCAAACAATATAAGTGATGCTGTTAGGCATAAAATTATTTTGGAGATGACATAAATCACTAATGTGAGACAGACTTCATGCTGAATTCTAACAGCAAACTTCTGCGAAGGAATAAGAGAAAGTATAAATGGCAACATCTGTAGGAGGATGTGATTTCCAAAATGTTGACCCAGAGCCTGAAAACAACCTGGAAAAAGATGCATCAAATTGTAAATCTTCTGAGGGGTTAAAAAGAAAGACGGGTATAATGAACGGCGTCTGTTTTGGTAAAACTTGCTATTCAAATAGTTGAATGGGGAGTTAATAGGATTTCTGATTAAGAGCTCAGGTTCTAGAGTTGGGTCCGAATTACAGATTGCGAGACCTCAGGCAAGTTAGTATCCCTCTCTAAGCCTCAGTTACCTCATCTGTTAAATGAAAATAATTGTAGAACCTGCCTGATAGAACAGTTAGGAGTTTGAAATTATATAATCCATTCGTGGCTCTTGGTACAGCCTGTATCCTAATAAGCACTCAATAAATGTCAGCTATTGTTAGCTAATTGTTAGATATTGTTAGCTAATGCAGAGTCTATGGTTTCTATTAGCAAGCTGATTGGTATTCAACTCAACACACACTTATGTAGGGTCTTCTATGTACTGAAGAAACTAGATGGATTCAAAGATAAATAACACATCATCCCTGTCCTCAGTTTGGGGGGGGGGGTGTCAAACCTGGAATTCACCGGTCTCTTAGAAGGTAGACTGAAGTGAATGTCTAAGAAACCATAAGACACACCTGAAAGGCTTCTACTTCCCTTCAGATTCTTACTCTAATCCGGTCTCTATGCAGGAGGCTAGGATCTTTGTAAGACCTTTCAATGTCGTCCTGTTGAACTAAAAATGAAATCCAAAGTACTTACTCTGGGCTTCTTGGCCCTGCTTCACCTGGCAGCCAGAGACCTCATTTGCTGTCACTCTGTCCCTCTCTCATGGCAGCCCCCTTCCCCCCTCACTACAGCCTTCGCCTCCATATCTTCCCTCCACTGGAAATGTTCCCGCCTCTTCTTTGCTGCCTTAATTCTCCCAAATTCTTCTTCAGGCCTCAGCTGTAATGTCCCTTTCTGAGGGGGACTTCCTTAACTTCCTCACTGCCCACTGCCAGTCTAAATGAATTTCTCCTAGAACGACTCACAATTTTCCTTTATGACCCTTAAACATTTCTGTGAATTCAGAAAAAGAATCTATCTCCCCCACTAGACATCAACTCCTTGAAGTCAGAGACCATGACTATTTTGATCATCACTATATGCTCCCTTGCTAGCACAAAGCTTGGCATACAGTAATTGCACAATAAACACTGAAGAAAGGTATTAAAGGGTAATTTTTTTGTTAAAAAAAAGGTCAAATCATGATTCTCATACAGATATCAAATGAAAACGTGTTAAAGATTTTAAGTCACTATTAATGAGGCAACAATGCAGATGTTAAACTGAGTCAAAGGAGTACAAGAAGAATAGACATACAGAATCTATTTCAAGATCTGGGGTATTGTAATGAACGTGCAAAATGAGACAAAGCTAGCTTGTTCCACAGTGCAAAGGAAATTTAACTGAACCTTCACCTGACAGAATTCTTGCATATTTATAGACAAGAATTATTTTGCATTGCTTTAGTTAGCAACAACTTACAGAGTTATAAAATAGCTCAGAGGTAATGGAAGGCTAAAATCAGAGAACTAAGAAGAAACTACTCTACAGAGTACACAGTTTTCTACTGTAACACATTTTCCTCTGCAACAAATAGATAGTAATTATGGGGGCACATAGGAGGGTACATTTCATTTTCGGGGTAGGTGAGAGATTTCAGAAGAATAGAGAAGAATAGTAGAACTAAATCTTGATTGTAGGTAGGATTTCAATAATAGTAACTACTTGAGATTTTCGAGCAGAGCTCTAGAGAAATTTTTCTGGTAGTCATGGATTCTTGCAGGCAGGAATACAGTCTAGGAGACAAAACATGAGGCTACTTGCAACAGCCCAGAGGAGAAATGGCTAGGAAAGAGGAAGGAGCACCCAGTGGGGAAGGACTAGCCTTGAATTCTGATTCTTGCACCAGCATTTCTTCTGGACTAATTTACAGATCTCTCTGGGCCTAATCCTGGAAGTAGTTAGCATTTGGCACCAGAGATATGATGGTGAAGAAAAAAGAGGCATGAAACTTAGATTCTTGGAGTACTGATTATTTGGATAAGGAAATGTTGACGTCCTAAAGAAGTCTCCAACCTCCAAGGTCTGTAGGTAGAGGTGTACTTCCTAACATCATGTTGAAATGAGAAAAATCACCCTGTCTAGGACAGGATTATTTAGTACATGAATCTTATAGGAAAGATTCCTATCACATGACTAATATTACCGATTATCTTCTAGTACAGGGGTCAGCAAACTTTGTAAAGGGCCAGATGGTAAATAGTTTAGGTTTTGCGTGCTATACTACGTCTTTTGCAACTATTCAACCCCGCTGTTATAGTTCAAAAGCAGCCACAGACAAAATGTAAAGAAATGGACATGCCTCTGTTCCAATAAAACTTTATTTTCAAAACCAAGCAATGGGCCAGATATGCCCCGCAGGCCATAGTGTGTGCACACTTGTTTTTGAAGGTGAATAGATGAAGATCATTAGAACTGTGAGCCAGCTTATTTACCTCTGTCTCAAATAGTGCCTTGCACAGAAATTCTAGAAAATCCATTGTAAAAGGAAGATTTTTTTAAAAGGATCCTCCACTGAACTTCCATAACAATTTGTAACTCTCTCATAGCACTCACCACATCCCACCTGATACTAGAGTTATCCATGCACGTGTCTCCCTACGTTTTAAACTCCTAGAGGGTGGTATCAGTGCTAAAAAATGTTTCCTGGAGGAGGGAATGAAATCATGTTGTTAGGGGTTTTTTTGCATCACTCCTTCATGGCCTCCATGAAACGCGAGGCCTTCCCTAGAATGTTCAGCGGTATCTCCCAGTAGCTTTGTCCAGGAGGGAAGAATCTCTTGGAACAGGACACTTCGCCTGTGATCATCGCTGTGTGTCACTTCCTTGCCCTTCTCCCTACTTTGTGGGACAACTCTTGAATGAGTGATTATTTGCCTTCTTAGGAAATGTCCTCTTAGTGGCTGGCCATGACCCATTTAACATAATTCAATGCAGCATTCATATATTTCTCCCCAGCGCTGTCCTTTTCATGTGCATCTCTGAGAGCTTTTGAGGAAGGCACAGAGTTTTGTTGTGGGTCATTTTATATACACCACAGATAATAAACTGTTAATGGAAAGAAATATCAGCTGCATTCAAATGTCCAGTTTGTTTGTTTTTTTTCAATTTTCCTTAAGTGTTCCTTCCTTTGTGAGAACACCAAGCCCTCATTTCCCTGCCTACAATGGCTTTTTCATGAAGTGCTTTATTTTTTCCTTTTTTTTTTTTTTAAGCTTTTAAGCAGTACCAGATGTTGAAAGAAACTTTCTCTGATTGGTGTCCAGAGAAAACAAAAAGCATGTATCACTTCAAGCCTGGCCTACACAAGGGGAAAATGGACCAAACAAAACTTGCCAGGATTAAACACACTGCAGATGGTATAAAAGGAAAATTCTAAAGGAGTATTTTTTTTTACCCCTTGTGCTTCCATTGTTCCTCTTCATACCTGATTGAAGAGTTAATTTTCATTAAGAAGAAAAGATAAAGGAGGAAAGAGAAAAGCCACAAGAAAAGGATTTTATCTTAGGCTTATCTACTGGCTTATTATGTGATTCTAGGCCAAGGATCCTAGGGAGATCCACATTCAACCAGGGAGATATTGAAGGGTGCTTTGAGAGAGGATGGAGAGTTTTGTGACCAAGTAAGTTTGAACTGTGTTGGGTCAAACAAGTTAAACTATGGGCCAACCAGTATCATGAGTCTCCAAAGGAGTATATATAGCTTTAGCCTTTCCCAAAAATCTGCACAGAATACTTTTACTGCAGAATATTTTATAGAACCAATGCCCCCTTGGCATACACTCAGGAAATGTCCTCTGCTAGGAAAAATCGGTTTGCTAGAAAAATTAGGTGCCGTGATCTTTGGTATCATTAATGCTATGGTATTTATAAAATGCCTGCTAACCTCCTAGCATTGTGTAATGTGCCGTGGAAGACTCTGGAGTCCTTGTCTCCCGTATCCAAAAGAGGACACAGCCTAGTTGGAAAAATACGGTGCACACACCTGAAAAGTTACTCAGTGGGACAGTGCCAAACCAGTAGCCGGGAAAGTAACAGCTACAGTGTTTTTTATTTTTTTTATTATTTTTTTTAAGATTTTATTTATTCATTTGAGACACAGAGATACAGAGAGAGAGAGAGAGCATGAGCAGGGGGGGAAACAGGGAGAGGGAGAAGCAGGCTCCCTGCCGAGCCAGGAGCCCTATGTGGGGCTCAATACCAGGACCCTGGAATCATGACCTGAGCCAAAGGCAGATGCCCATCTGAGCCACCCAGGCGCCCCTACAGTGTTTTTTAAACTATGTGTGGCAGAGCCAGGGAGAGTCCCTGAAGCTACCACAGGGCCGCCTCTAAGGGAAGAATGATTAAGGGGAATGTCAACCAGGAAGGGTTAAGCTCCCCAGCCCTGCATTAGCAAACAAGATTCCACTGGAGACAGTGCTGTTGTAAATGCCCAAATTATTGTTTACATTTCCACTCAATAAATGAAAGGATGTCAGGGCCATCCCTGTTTGCACATATTTCCACCTCTGAGCAGAGTGCTCCTTCCTACATGCGTGTGAGGCAGAAATGGGAACATGGACTGCCAGACAAGACAAGAACTGAGAAGCAGAAAAGGGAGGAAGAGAGTCATGAAAGAAGGTAGAGAGATCTCCATAAAAAATAGGTGGGGGAAACCAGAAGGGAGAAGGGAGTGGGTGTCAGAGAGAAAAATTCCCCAGGGTAGCCAGCAGAGCGAGCACTGGAGGGGACTCTTCCTGCGGGGAAGGTTCTGGGGTGGTGAAAGGCAAAAGAAGCCTGGAGGGCCCAGGAAAGAAGGAACAAGAAATGTTGACAGGATTATAGATATTGTTCAAGTGTCTAGGGTAAAGAATGCAACTCCTGGGGCGCCTGGGTGGCTCAGCCGGTTAAGCGTCTGCCTTCGGCTCAGGTCATGATCTCAGGGTCCTGGGATCGAGCACCACATCGGGCTCCCTGCTCAGTGGGGAGCCTGCTTCTCCCTCTCCCTCTGCTTGTGCTCCCTCTGTCAAATAAATAAAATCTTAAAAAAAAAAATGCAACTCTTGTTTTTGTTATTATTATTTATTATTATTATTATTATTATTATTATTATTATTATTATTTGGTATTATGCTTTTTGTCACTGTGGTTCCATGCAGATATTGGATTACATGGGTTCAGAACTCAGGGCTACACAGATCTATGCATTATTTGCATTAGGCTTTTTGAAACACTGCATAAACCTTGAGGGCCCATCATTGCCTCTGAGCATTCAGAGATGTTCAAAGGTGCCAGGCTGGGAGCTCATTGCTTAGATAATGTGGATAAATACTGTAAAGGACTTTTAAAAAGTCTCATTTAGGAAGTCCAATGAGATTAAGAGCTTTTATTATTTTATAGAACTGGATAAACAACCTGAAGTGGTTTGCATTTTCCTACTCAGAATCTCCTGTCACCAAGCCTTGTAACTCTTTTGCTTCTAGTTGCTATAGAAATGGTGCAAGAAATCTTGACTGATTTGTGCAGAATTCATTTCTCTCTGACACTGTTGCCTTTTAAAAGCAACATTCCGGTTGTGTGTGGAAATTGGGTCGCTGCACTGTATGGTAATTATAAATGCTGCTGTTTTCATTGAAAGCAATGAATAAGACTTGATTTTATCTTGGTGAGGTTGGATGGGCCCTTGGAGGTTATTTTTTAAGTTGGGTATCTAATATAATGCTCAAGTTTCTTTGTTCTTTGTGTGTGTGTGTGTGTGTGTGTGTGTGATTTTCCTATGTGCACTTTTTTCTGACAACTCTTTCTTCATCTGCTTATAGTTGACTGAAGCCAAAGAGGGAATCCTTTATTCCCACCCACACTACTTTCTGGAACCACTCATCTTGCTGCTAACAACCATTTGATTGTGGGCTGTCTTAAAGGATGCGAATTAATAGAGAAAGAATTCACTGCCTTCCAGAATCATCTCCTATCCTGAATTTATGGCCCTTTGGAGGCCCAGGGCTTGATTCTGAGGTAATTTTCTCCACATTCTGTGATAAGAATGAACTTACGTGAACCAAGAGTACTCTTTTCTTGCCATAGGCAGGTGAGGGGGTCAGAATGCCTTCATCTCTCTTCTGACCTCTAGCAGAATGCTGGCTATCCCCTGTCATTAGAAGCATTCGAGGGGGGTCCAGGGTAACTCAGGCAGGTGCGGATGGCCCAAGTCTCATTACCACAGAGGAAATATTGATGACTTCTTAAGAAACGACCAAGACATTCTGCTTCCAATTTCCCTCTGCTCCTTCTAGACTTGATTGTATTCCTCTGCTTAAGCCACTTTATCATCTTAATATGTGAAACTATGAGGTAAACTCTATGGAAAGTATTGTTTTCCACAGAAGACTACGTCTCAGTTTTGGCTGCACATTTTTTTCTGCAGTTTTGTGTATGGCAGTCTATGCAGACACATGTTTGGCTGTTTAATAAAAAGGGCCATTGATTTGAGGAGAGTTTCCTTCACACAAAGCCTACAATCCTTATTTTTTCCCAAAGCTTTGATAAAGCTGAGGTCATAGGAATAACTGGATTACTGGGGGAGGGGAGACGAAAGAGAATCCAACAATCTGTTTTGGGAAGACTTCTGATTCGTCAGAGTGGGCACCCGGACATCTTTCCTGGGCTCTTCCTCTTGTCCTCTCCCCCCCCACCAAAGGTTTATAAATAGCAATTAAGAGTCTTACTGTTTGGGCAAGATGGCGGAGGAGTAGGAGACCTGGATTTCGTCTGGTCTCAGGAATTCAGCTGGATAGGGATCAAACCATTCCGAATACCTACGAACTCAACAGGAGATCGAAGAAAAGAATAGCAACAGCTCTCTGAACAGAAAAG
>NC_138374.1:57658716-57700610 GCF_054177405.1 Leptonychotes weddellii
TAATGCAATATATGTTAAGAAAAAAAAAAAGAAGAAGATAGCAGGAGGGGGAAGAATGAAGGGGGGGAAATCGGAGGGGGAGACGAACCATGAGAGATGATGGATGCTGAGAAACAAACTGAGGGTCTAGAGGGGAGGGGGGTGGGAGGATGGGTTAGCCCAGTGATGGGTATTAAAGAGCGCACGTTCTGCATGGAGCACTGGGTGTTATGCACAAACAATGAATCCAGGAACACTACATCAAAAACTAATGATGTAATGTATGGTGATTAACATAGCAATAAAAAAATTTTTTAAAAATCTCAGAAAACTAGAAAAAACAAAAGTCTTACTGTTTTTTTAGTTCTGCTACACCAAACTTAGCACTACCCATATTATTTGGACTGAACAAAAAAACAGTCCCTTCTTCTTTTTTCTTGAGTTCTCCAGTTATTTGCCTATAAATGGCTCATTTAGCTATTCTTCATTTGCAGGAAAGCTTTCTGGGGCCTCATCAAAGCCCCCTTCTCTCACTTTTAAGGCTCCCTGCAGGTTCCTTTCTTGATTGCTTTGAAAAATCTTTCTCCTTCAGAGAGGCTCTGCACTTTCCACCTTTCTTTTCTAAAACAATCTCAAACCCATTTCTAAATCCAAATTGTTGTGATTTCAAGAAATTGTATTTAGGAGCTCAAACAAGATGGGGGATGTTTAGAAAAATACCTCTCTATTCTATGCTTGTGTTTGCTTAAAATGCAACCATACAGAGTGGAAAGGAGAAGTTCGGAGAACTAGATCTTCCCAACTCCTCATCCACACCACTGGGCTGGAAAGCAAAGCGAGAAATGTTTACACACACACACACACACACATGCGTGCTCTCCCTCATGCACCCACACGCACACAAATATGCTCAAATACATACATACACACCACATAGAGGTCTGAATATCTCACCATAATCCTTGGAAACACCCATCAGCAAGCCAATGCTTATTTTCAAATTAACTTTTCAATTCATTCACTACAGAACATATGCACAAATACTAGAATTTTTCAACCATATATTTTCTTTTTTCTCATTTTTAAGAAATTTCAATAATACAAAACACAGGGGAAGACACTGGCTTTTCTTCCTTATGCATACATTCTTATTCATGAGACCCAGACAACATAAATGAGTGAAATATGACTTCTAAAATAGCCGTTACCAAAGCAATCAGGTCAGTCAAAATAACCCATAAACATGTTAGTCAAAACTGTCAAACTGGTTTTGCAAAGGAAAATGATATTGTCTGTGACGTAGATTACTGGGACATTTGCCCCAGATCCAAGTTCACCACGTTAAATGCCCTTGGAGAAAGGAGGAAGGGAGGGAGGACAGAGTCAAGAATCGGTTATTTCATGACCTTACTCTTCTGTCACCAAGCCCTCTTTCGACAAAGATTTTTCTTCACATATATTTTATTTACTATGTTTGTTAGAGTTGATAGATGTCATATGTTTACCAATTTCACAACAGTTTTGGCTAATGCATCCATTGTATTAGCAAACTTGTAACTGGCTCAGGGGGAGAAAAAGGGGTGCTGTTGCAGACACTGGGCAAATCAAGGGCCTTCTGTTTTACACTAATTTGAATCACAGTTCTCAAATTAGAATGTTTAAGAAATACTGCTTTCTAAATTGTCTTTAAATCAAATAAATATGGACTCCAAGATACCATCCCCTGACTGGCAAGAAGTTCAAGCTCAAAAGTTAGAATCATCTTCCCTTCTCCTTTTCCTTCTGGCTCTCCTTCCAAAAGTGGCCCCAGGCTTGTGCAGTGCTAGGAAAACAGATCACTGGTTTTCCGTCCCCACTCCAAGCCCACAGCAGTCTCCTAAGGGACACCTGCTTCCTTCTGGTCTACAGGGCTCTCTGCCAAACAAGGAAACCACCCTGCCCCATGTGGTCACGCCTCAGTTTTCTTACTCACTGTGGCATTCCCACTGTTCTGGTCACCTGCTATCGCATAAACCGGGGCACCAGAACAGTGGCTGGAAGCAACAGCAATCATTTATCTTGCTCTGGTTTCCCCTCAGTTTTTCATGAAGGTGCAGCCAGAAGGTGGTTGGGGCTGGTGTCATCCTGCAGGCTTCTTGCTGACCTATCTGGGATCTGGACTGAAAATGTTCAAAAAGCTGGGAGCCAGAACATCTGGAGCTCCTCAGGCATCTCTGTCCCTGCGGTCTCGCTATATGATCTTTCTGCACAGTGACCTCATTGTAGTCAGACCTCTTCCCTGGTTGGTGAAGGCTCCCACAGGGGTTGCCCCAAGAGAAACCACCACAAGTGGCATGGTTTCTTGCCTCAGAAGCCACCCCATTATCATTTCCATCACATTCTGCGGCTTGAGACCCAGTTTCAAATGAACAGTGTCAAAGGGTTTGTAACACGTTTTAAACCTGCCAGACCCGTAGGGCATAATGCTGACCCTGTCCCTCTCAGGTCCCAGAGCTGTCCTAACACTTGCCACTTCAGAGAAGTCTCATCTTTCTCCTTTCCTGTTAAAGTCTTTTTTTTTTTTTTTCCATTCTCATCAGAGACTGCCAGCACTTTTTCCTCAGTGCCTCAGGCCAAGGATAGCAGATAAGATAAAAGGGGCCCAAAAATGTATACCTGTAAGCATGGATGCCAGCATAGACACTAGAATAAAGAAATAATCTTTTACTATTAAAAAAGCCAAAGAAAAATGATCAACGGCAACTAACACTAGAGGAACTCATTTCAGAAGACAACAGGGACTGGTGGGAACTGAGGCAATCTCTCCAAAGGGGCTACTGCTACTCAGCTTTAGCCAGCTGTGGCCATGAGGGAGACAGGCCCTATTTTTGCAAGTCATGCCAGTTTTTCTAGAAAAGTCAGAAATCTCAATTTTTAGATGAAACATCCTGATTGTTAAATGCTACTTACTAATTCAAATGCCTTCAAAACATCATTTGGGCCAAGCACAATATTTCATTCCAGACACCCATCTGTATCCAAGGCGCCAGTCTTGGATTTCAGAATAGGTAGGAAGAAAAGTTGATTTCAGGCATCTTCGGACTTCTGGTCTTTCAAAATCTCCAAGTCAAAGAAGCATGAAAGAATCCATCTACTTTCAATAAAGTATCCTGCCACACAGTATATACCAGGGGTGAGCAAACCATGAACAAACTGGTCATATCTGGCCCGCTGCCTGGTTTTGCTAATAAAGTTTTATTGGGAAAACAGCCATACTTATTTATTTGTGCATTGTCTGTGGCTTCTCCCTCGCCACAATGGAGGAGTTGAGTTGTTGCAACAGACTGTGTGGCCAGAAAAGACTAAAATATTTACCTGGCCCTTTACAGAAAAATTTTGCTGACTCCTGCACAGTATCACTGAGGATGGGAATCACAGCAGTTGAAAACTAAAAGCTCTTAAATCTAACTTTGGGGGGGCACCTGGGTGGCTCAGTCGGTTAAGCAGCTGCCTTCAGCTCAGGTCATGATCCCAGGGTCCTGGGATCGAGCCCCACATCAGGCTCTCTGCTCCGCGGGAAGCATGCTTCTCCCTCTCGCACTCCCCCTGCTTGTGTTCCCTCTCTCGCTGTCTCTCTGTCAAATAAATAAATAAAATCTTAAAAAAAAAAAATCTAACTTTGGGGCTATAGTGTGGATATTTCCACTTTAAGGAAAAGACTATGGTTTCTCTGGATCACTGGTAGCAACTGACTTTTCCTATTGGGCTTGGTCTGTAATTAGCAGGTGTAGTCAACCTTGACTGCTTTCCCTACAACATGGTAGTTAAGGCCTATAACTCAGCAGCTTTCTTCTAGTCAAGAGGAAGAATAAAACACACTGAAAACTATGCATTCCATCCTCTTCCATGGCACCTTTATTTAAAATTCAATGATACTGTCACTTTAGAGCATGACTCTTCCCTATCAGGAACAGAAAACTTAGAATGAGGATAAAATCTCCAAGTTTTCAGGTGTGTTCAAAAAACAGACTCTTTATTTTCTAAGAAAGAAAATATTGATTTCCTTTCTTATGCTTTTTCAAAAAAAAAAAAGCCTGCCATTACTTTATATGGTAGAAACAATCATTGACCAATGGGTGCTACTTTCTCCCAAAGTGCACAATTCAGAAAGAAGTTAACAAACTGGTGAGGTCTAAATTTCCAGCCAAAAACATCATTGCTATATAATTTTACTTGAATCCTGTGCTTCACCAACTACATAACAAAATGAAATAAATTGACTCTAAGACTTCTGGTTCAAGACCAAGGTAGCATAATGCACTTCTCCTTATTCCTCACTATGTAGAGCTAAAACGCCTGCACATTTTACAGAAAGCAAACATAACTCGATATTGAAAGGTGGCGAGAAGAAGCTAGACCAGCTAGGAACCTTGGGACCTAAGGAATGACATGGTGGTATCAATGGAGGCCAAGTGGGGAACCTAGACATCTACCTCCACCTGTTGGTAACAGGCAAGATCCCCCTTTACCTGTCAGTCTGGTATCAAAGGAGGCCTGCTAAAATAGAAGATCCCAATAACATCCAGATTTCATAGCATAATACTCAAAATGTTTGGGACACAATAAAAAAAAGTCAACCATCATACCAAGAACCAGGAAAGTCTAAACTTGGACAAGAATAGACAATTAACAGATGCCAACACCAACATGCACAGATGTGAAAATTATCCAACAAGAATTTTAAAGCAATCATCATAAAAATGTTTTCACAGAGACACCTGGGTGGCTCAGTCAGTTAAGCATCTGACTCTTGACTGGGCTCAGGTCATGATCTCAGGGTCATGAGATTGACCCCTGTCTTGGGCCCCGTGCTGAGCATGGAGCCTGCTTAGGATTCTCTCTCTCCCTCTCCCTCTATCCCTCCCCCCTGCTCGTGTGCTCTCTCTCTCTCTCTCCCCCTCTCTAAAAAATGTTTCTAGAAGCAATTATAATCACACTTGAAATATATTAAAACATAGAAAGTCTCAGGAAAAAAAGAAAAGAATAGAGAGAAAAGAAAATATAAAGAGGAACCAAATGAATACTTTAGAACTATACAGTAGCCAAAACAGAAAAGTCAATGGATGGGCTTAATAGCAGAATGGAGAAGACAAGAAAAAAAAAAAAAATCAGTGGCCTTGAACATAGAACAATCGAAGAGACTCAATCTGAACAACAGAGAGAACACAGACTGAAAAAAATGAACCAATCCTGAAGGACCTGTGGAAGTATAAATGCCAGGATAGGAGAAAGAGGGTGGAGCTAAAAAGCATTCCCAAATTTGGCAATAGACAAAAACTTACACATTCAAGAAGGTGAGTGAATCCCAAACAGAATAAACTCAAAGAAATCCATGCCAAGATGTATTATAATCAACCTTACAAAAACAAAGAAAAAAATATATTGGAATCAACAAGAGGAAAAAGACAACTTAGCTACAGGGTTAAAACAATTCAAATACTGTGGATTTCTCATCAGAAACCATGGAGGCCAGAAGGAAGCAACACATTTTTTATGTCCTAAAAGCAAAGAACTGTCAACCTTAAATTCTATAGACAGGAAAATTATCTTTCAGGAATGAAGGGGAAATAAAGACATTCTCAGATGAAGGAAAACAAAGAGAATTTGCCATGAGTAAACCTCCTAATAGGAAGTTCTTTGAAACAGAAAGGAAATGATTAAACAAGGAATCTTGGAACATCAGCAAGGAAAAAACAACAGAAAGAACACAGATACGGGTAAATATAATACATTCTTCTCTTCTTGGGTTTTCTAAATTATGTTTGACAGTTGAAGCCTAAAATGTAACATGTGAAATGTGATTCTCAACATCTGTAAATATGTAAAGCAATTATATTATAAACACAAGAGGGTAAAGGGCTTTTAAGGGAGGTGAAGTTTATACACTTCACTCAAACTGATTTGTATTTTGATAATGGTGATGGTTATACAAATTTACACATATGATAAAATGGCACAGAACTATCTACATGTAGGGCACCTGGGTGGCTCAGTTGGTTAAGCGACTGCCTTCGGCTCAGGTCATGATCCTAGAGTCCCGGGATCGAGTCCCGCATCGGGCTCCCTGCTCAGCGGGGAGTCTGCTTCTCCCCCTAACCCTCCTCCCTCTCATGCTCTCTGTCTCTCATTCTCTCTCTCTCAAATAAATAAATAAAATCTTTAAAAAAAAAAAAAAGAACTATCTACATGTATCAAAAAGGCGAGAAATAACAAATGCTATAAGAAATGTGGGGTAAAGTGAACACTGTGCACTGCTGGTGAGAATGTAAATTGGTTCAGCCACTATGGAGGACATTATGGAGGTTCCTCAAAACATTAAATAGAACTATCATATGAGTCAGTGAACTCACTTCTGGATATTTACCCAAAGGAAATTAAGTCACCATCTTGAAGAGATATTTATACTCCCATGTTCATTGCAGCATTATTCACAATAGTCAAGATATGGAAACAAGCATCTGATGGATGAATGAATAAAGAAAATGTGGTGTGTTCACAATGGAATATTATTCAGTAATAATAAAACAGGAAATCCTACCATTTGCAACAACATGGATGAAACCTAGGGCATTATGTTAAGTAAAAGAAGTCAGAGAAAGATGAATGCTGTATGATCTCACTTATATGTGGAATCTAGATTTGCTGAGCTTCTGGAAACAGAATAGATTAGTGTTGCCAAGGGCTGCAAGCTGGGGGAAGTGGGAAGATGTTAGTCAAAAGGAACAAATTTCTACATATAAGATAATTAAATTCTGGGGATCAATTCATGGTGACTATAATTAACAATACTCTATTATATACTTGAAAGCTGCCAAGAGAGTAGATCTTAAATGATCTAGCACACACATACACACACACACACCCCCCACACACAAAGGTAAATATGTGAGGTGATGGATGTGATAACTCACTGTGGCAATCATTGTACAGTATATACATTTATCAAATCATCACATTGCACACCTTAAATTTACACAATGTTATACCTATTTTTTTATTTTTTTTTTAAAGATCTTATTTATTTGACAGAGAGAGACACAGAGAGAGAGGGAACACAAGCAGGAGTGGGAGAGGAAGAAGCAGGCTTTCCGTGGAACAGGGAGCCCGATGCGAGGCTCGATCCCAGGACCGACCGTGGGACCACGACCCGAGCCGAAGGCAGACGCTCAACAACTGAGCCACCCAGGCGCCCCCACAATGTTATACTTATACTCAATTATATCTTAATAAAGCTAGAGAAAATAGACCTATACATATATACATCGTATCAATGTCAGTGTCAGTTTCTTGTTTTTGATACTGTACTACAGTTACATAAGCTGTGACCATTGGAGGAAACTGGGTGAGGTGTACACAGGACCTCTGCATTATCTTTGCAACTTTTTGTAGATCTATCATTATTTCAACATTAAAAAGTTATTTTTAAAATGACACTAAATGGATACAAAATTTCTAGTTGGGATGATGAAAATAATCTGGAAATAGCAGTGATGGTTACATGACATTGTGGACGCACTTAATGCTACTGAATTGTATACTCGAAGTGGTTAAAATGGTAAATATATAAATATAAATATATATTATATATAAATATATAAATTGTAATATAATTTATATTACATATAAATCTCTTATTATGTAAAATATATTTATATTTTATTTGCATTTATATTATATTATGTAAATATAAATATATAATATATTATTTAAATAATATAATATATAATAGTTACCTACATTATGTTTATATATTTTGAACATAATAAAATATATTATATATTTATATGATATATTTAAATATAATATATAATAGTTACCTACATTATGTTTATATGATGTCATATAAACATATATTATGTTTATATGATATATATGATATATATGATATAACAGTATTATATATTTATATACTTTATATCCGTAAATATGTAAATGTAATATATATATAGCCAAAATAAAAAAAAAAAGACTAGAAAGACTCTCTTTTCCTGGGATTATATGTAGATTATATATAAATATATATAAATGTACAAGTGTAACATATATATTACTGCAATTTAAAAAATGACTCTAGAAAGATTCTCTTTTCCTGGGATTATCAGAGTCAATCCTTTAGAAAATATGAAATTGATGCAGGTCAGGGACAAAGGAATGTTCTGGAACTGTTGTTGAAAATGGAAACTGGCTCAATTTCTCTGTACATTTTATTCCCTCAGCACTTAGCATTCTAAATGGATTTATTTTTTCCAGAAAGTAAACATTTCTATTCACCTCTCTTCTCCCCCCTGAAGATGTTTGGTGCCATCTGGTGATGAGGTAAAAAAATTGGATTTCCAGAGGGATTAGTCTAGTCTCTTTAAAGTAAGAAGTTAGTACAGAGGTTTTTAACCTGAGTGACAAATGGCTCTGGGCTATGATCAAGTTCTACAAATAGATTAAGCCCTTTCTCTTCTTAGGAATAAAACTGACTCACCCAGTCCTAAAAATAGATTACTAATCACCTGGCCTATTTTCCTACAGTTATTTGAAAAGGAAAAAGAAAAAAAAAAATACCTCTTTTGGCCAGATCTCAGTGACTCTTATTCCCTTAATCAAGAAATTAAATATACAATTTTTAATAGTTTTTCTGATAAACTATCTCCTTAAAAACATCAATGATTTCTTTTTTTTTTTAAGATTTTATTTATTTATTTGACAGAGAGAGAGACAGGGAGAGAGGGAACACAGCCAGGGGGAGTGGGAGAGGGAGAAGCAAGCTCCCTGCTGAGCAAGGAGCCCGATGTGGGGCTCGATCCCAGGACCCCGGGACCACGACCTGAGCCGAAGGCAGCCACTTAACCGACTGAGCCACACAGATGCCCTCAAAATGTCAATGGTTTCTTATACCAAAATGGACAATTGCAGAAGGAAATGAAATATCTAAGCAAACCCAGTCCGAAGAAAATCTGTACTGCAGCAGGCAACTCAAAGTTCCCTCTGAAATCTTGTACATCTCAATGTTTTCCAATAAATAAAAGCTTTTTAGATTAAATTTGATATTATTTGAACTTTTATAATGAATGTTGTTGAGTTTGTTAAAGGCAGTCCTTGGAAAATCTAATCAACCTCATCTTTCCCACAGAGCCTGTATTTACAGATATTAGAACACTAGAGAAGAAACACCAGTGTCCTCAAGGAACCTCATATTTTAGCGGCAGCCAAAGCAACAGATTTCTCTAAGCCTTTTTAGATAAGAGAAATTTCTCTGCTGTTTGCTTTTGTTCACTTGATTCATTTCCCTGTAAAGTGAAAGTGCTCAAATTGCCTGGGCAAAATGTCTATGAAAGCTGGCAGGGCATTTCATTCTTCCTATTATTAAAAAGACACCGACAACAATAATACTTATTTTATTTTGTTTACATCCCTTCTTGTTCCAGAATATAATAATAATAGGAGTTATTATAATAGGAGTTACATAGTTGTAATAATAATAGGAGCTGCCATTTAGTAAGTGTTCCTTATGTGTCAGGGGCCGAGCTGGGCATTTTTCTGTGGGAGGTTAACAGCAGAGATTCTGGAGCCAAACAGACCTAGTTCAAAACCCAGTTCCAGCACTTACTTAGCTCTGTGATCTCACACAGAGCATTCCACTCCCCCAAATGGGGAGAATTGTATTTCCCATTATGGTGAGGCTTAACTGAGATACTGTAGATCCAACCATACAAGCTCTAACATGTAGAAAGTACTCCGTAAAGGGGAGTCTCATTAATTTAATCTTTGTAACTTTTCAAAATATATAGTGTTTTGATAGGACACCAACCTAGACTGATACACCAATTTGCCATAAATAGGGTTTCGATCCGCGATGATCTGCTCCCAAAGTCCGTGACTCCTTCCTCATCGCCATGATTCTATTTATTCATTTTATTGTAATAGCAATGCTGATAAAAGCTGTAATATTGGAGGTGAAAAAAACCAACAGGCTCATCAACTCTCACTACAGCTTTCTCTTCCAGGACCTCTCTTGCTCTGCTCATTCTCTTCCTCTTCCTCTGTATCTGGCAAAGCAAACATTCTGAGGTCTGAACCACAGAGTTGCCTGAACTGGGGTTGGTCTTGTTGAGAGACAGAAAAGCCGAAGGGTTCAGGAGGGGGACCCAAGGCCACCAGTACCTGCACCAACTTGCCCATGCTTGACGAATTCTCAGACCTTGTCAGCCCAAAGACAGAGAGGACATGGCACTCCACGTGGCCACTGGCTTGAAATGACGCTCCATCAGATGGGAGCCCTTAGGTACACACCAGTGACACCTGCAAATGCCTCATGGGTTTTTATTACATAGCATCATCCAACAAAGATGACACATGAAGCAGATGCCTGCCCCCACTGAAAGAACATTGCCAACGCTAGAATGCTGACTCACACTCATCTGCCCCATCCTTATCCTCTCCTCTGAGTTTACTCATTTGTACCTACTTTGTATATGTCATGTTTTGCTTTTTCTTTATTTAGCTGGCCTGGGCAAGATTTCTTTCTCCTCCTCCTCTTTCTCTTCATCCTCCTCTTCCTCCACCACCTCTTCCTCTGTTTTATATTATTATTCATATCATCATCATCATCATAATCATCATCATTTAGTTTTGCCATGCCTCTGTAAGCTCATCATTTCCACTTGGAAGCCACTCTGAATATTCTTGAAATCCTCCTTAAAAATAATTTTCCATTCAACAAGTAAGGTTCCAAATCTATGCTGACAACTCTTTCTAGTTGCAATCTTTTTTTTTTTTTAATGACACCTGTTGCCTGATAAAAAATGTATTTTCCCAACTAGTATATGATTCCCCCCACTTGTCTTGGGCTACCTGATTGAAAACCCACATTTTAGTTTTATGGCTTTGGCTGTCACCTTTGTAAATTATAGAGCCAGCTTCATAAGACACCACTGCAGCTGGGAATTCATTTCAAACTGATATTTTTGGTGTGACCACATGTGGCCCTATTTGTTCACTGAAACCTGTGGGAATGGGAATGTGGGCACTTTAGAATCTCACCGGGCTTTCATCTCTCGTGCTGGGCTGTCCCTTTGCTGACATGGACCATTATTTTCCCCTCACTCACACTGCCTCTCTGATTTGCTTTCTACAACCCTACACATTTCTCATCAGCTTGTTGTGAGCTCTGACACATCCCAAGTAAGTTATTTATTTTGACAGTTGTGTGTGTAATACATCTAATGTGGGATGAACCTAAGAGTCAGATAACCAGTTATTTTAGTCCCGGGAAACAACTTCATTATCTTGTGAAATGTACTTTCAACACTCAATCCGAGCAAGTAATGAATGATATTGTGTAACATGTTTGCAGCAATTACCTTTGGAAATGAAGACTCCCTCCGGTGCTATTGAGAGAATGCAAGGTGAGACCCTTTTTCTTATAGAAGTCCAGGGTTTCTGTATGAGACCAGCAAGCAGGCAACACAAGCATAAAACATCTGTGCAACCAGATTGAGGGTAATGGCTTGTCCCTCACTCTGCCTGGCACTCCTCCAGTCCCCACCCAGTTGAGGCTTAGCCTTGCCCTAGGCTTGGAGACTAATCCTGATCATAGTTAGAGAGAATCTGAGGATCCTAGACCAGAAACCCAGCTACTCTGCATCAGGTCTGTCTTTATCTAGTTCTGTTGTTGCTGGAAACTTCTGTTCATATAACTGGGCCATCGATATGTCCATGGTCATGAATGTTCTGTCTCCTTTCTGTTGCTTGTTCTATTGAGCTGTAGGTGTTTTGGTGAACCCAGTTTCCAAATGCTGGCTCTTTCTTATGGGTACATTTGTTATTCCTTCTGGAGACCCCTGAGGGCCCCTCCCTGTGGAAGATGTTGGCACCACCTGGCCTCCTCCTCTACCCCACGTCCCCTAAATATGGTTTAACCCTCAGCCCCTGTGCAAGTCTGCTTCTCAGACACCTACTCCTCTATACAGTCCTTTGGGGGTCTCCAGCAAGCTGATTTAAACCCTAGCTACTCCTAGTCCCAGCATCCAGGTGTTCTTGCCATACCGAGTATTGCAGACACACCCCCTCTCTCCTGGGCTCCTCATCTGCCAGGTCCAGTCTCTCTCTTCAACACCTTTCTCCACAACCTTGCAACATCACACACAGCAGCCTTCCCCTGAGCTAGCATCTCCCATCCCTTACTCAGTGGGATGAATTTCTTTGGCACTCCTGACTATAGAGGGGTTAGCACTTGGTGAATTCTACCCAAAGGAAGAAAGAATTTTCTCCAAACAACAATCTCCTCTCCACATCTCCAGCTTTCTTGACATAATCAAGCGATGAGGAGCTACTGAGATAGCCTCTCTGTGTAAGAGCTGTGAGGGGGCAGGGGGGCGGGGAGGTGGCTGTGAGATCCTCCCTAAATTCAGAATGTATGGCACTTGTGTGGGTGATTGTCAGTAATTCCAGGGAAAAAAGGAAAAGATCCCAATTAACTTTTACACTTTCATTTTATAATAATTCTTTTTTGAGTGCCTACCATTTTCCAAGCATGTGTTATTCTACTTAAACCTCACTCCAGTCCTGTATTATTACACCTCTCTTATAAATGAGGACACTGACATTCTTTGAGATTATAGAACTTGTCCTAGCTCAAGCGGGTAATAAAGGATATATTTTCATTTATTCTCTCAATATGTATCTAAGCAGGTAATATGTTTAGGGAATATCCTGGGTGCTGATAATACAACAGAGAAACAACAGTGCTGTTTGTGTCTGGTTTTCCCCAATAAGGTATGAACTGTTGGAAGGGAGAGGGGGTGGTCTCAATCATCTTTGTAACCCCAGTGACTACCACGATGCATATAGGAAGAGCTCAGTAATCACGTGCAAACTGAGCCAGTCACTCATTAATCATCCTCTAGGTCAGTGATTCTCAACCAGGGGCAGTTTTGCTCTGCAGGGTACATTGGCGATGCCTGGAGACATTTTGGTCATGGCAGGCATCTATTGGGCAGAAGCCAGCAATGCTACAAAACATCCTCAAATGCACAGGGCACCCTCAACATACACACACTCACACACACAGCAAAGAAGTATCCAAACCCAAATGTCAATAGTGCTGAAGGTGAGAAACCCTGCTCTAGGTCTGACCCCATCCATTCTGTGGCCTGCCAACTACATGCTAAGACTTGCTTTAGCTCATGTAGTTCTTACAATGGATCCTTTACCAGTTATGTGAGGGTAAATACCATAAAACCACAGTCCCTTAAAATTACATTCCCATTTGAGCCACAACAAACCCAACCCCTAAATGTAAACCTCTCATGGACTTCCTCATCTGAGTTGTGACTTTCCTATTTCCTCTGCGCTTCTATTTCTTGAAACTTGGTCTTGGATTAGACTAAACCACAGTTTACTGATGGACAGAGTAGATATCAATTGACATGACTGCTAAGCTTCTGAAAATCCTCCTTTTCTTGGAATCACTACCAATCACAGAGGTGGGCTCCCAGTGGCTGCTCTCACCTCTTGGCCATCCCTGGCAGAAACCTGAGCCAAACTGAGTCAATCTGAGCCCTTCCTGGCATTTGGAACTTGACTAGAGAAACACAGGAGTGGGGCACCTGGGTGGCTCAGAGGTTAAGCGTCTGCCTTCGGCCCAGGTCATAGTCCCAAGGTCCTGGGATCGAGCACCACATCGGCTCCCTGCTGAGCTTCTCTCTCTCTCCCTCTCCTGCTCTTTTGCTCTCTCTCTAATAAATAAATAAAATCTTAAAAAGAGAGAGAGAGAGAAACACAGGAGCTGAGAGTCTCCAGGAACTGTCCATATATTGGTCTTCCCAGAAGCTTAGATCTTTAGTTTTCTCCTCAGTTATGTAAAGCATTCCTAATCATTCCAATCCCCCACTTTGGCTTAAGTAGTCAAAATCTATGCCTCTTGCCTGCCACCAAAATGACAGTAAATAATACAAAATTCAATACCATATTGCTACCCACTTTTAGAAAATATTTGAGGCAGCTTATAAAAAAGCATTAGCATAATGAGACCAAAGCTATTAACAGAAAGCAAAAGACAAAACCCAATAAATTTGAGAATAGGCAAATAACTTCAGTTTGTTCCCTCCATCTCCAGGTATGCCACCCCCAAGAAACATATACATGATCTCCCCCCTTCTCTTTTCCTTCCTTATTCAAATAACATGACAATACCATCCTCTAGATCAGTGCTGTTCAACACTGTTAGTGCACTATAATAAACTTAAGAGTATTTATTAACCTTCGTCTCCCATCTCCCTTTCCCAGAATATTGAGGAGCCATCCATAATTTTCAAGAGCTTTCACAAATGATTTTAACACATAGCCAGGATGGAGAGTCCCCTTAGACTAGTGGTTTTACCATCATGCATTCCAAGGACCCACAGAAATCTATGGACTGTCTCTCCAGAAAAATGTATATCTACCTTTATTCTATTTTCATTATCAAGCAGTACACAGATGTCCTCTAGCCCATCTATGAATGCATGGTTAAGAACACATTTCTAGACACTGTTAAGAAATGAAGGTGGAGGGGCAAGAAGACGTTATAAATGAAACATGGCCCCTGCCCCAGAACAACTCATTTTAGCAAGAGGTCATAGATAAATGAACCAATACTCAGACCCACCCAACACTTTCAGTTTTCTCTAACTCTGCCAACTTTCAGCTTTCTTCTAACTATACTATTGTCTTCCAGGTCCTTCTCGTATGTAAATACAGACAACAATGAACCTATCTTAGAACTGAAATTCACTTAACCTCTATGAGCCTTACTTTTCTCTTCTATAAAATGAGATGCTTGTGTTATCTTATAAGATTGTTATGAGGATTACATGTGAAATGTTTATCACAGAGTTTGCTCCATGGGAGCACTCAAAACATATTAATTTCTATTATAAAGCCTCATAACTAATATTACTAATATTGGTTATTAGTAGAGATGGGTTTACACTAATCTAGTTATATTCTCTTGTCCCTCACCTCAGGGGAACACGTGTTGCATGGCACATATTTGCAAAAAATTTTCAGGGTTAGGTGAGCTCTTGATCACCCTGAAATTGACCACAGGAAATTTAACACCCATCCTGGCCCCATTAGTACAGAGATTAAATGATGTACTTGACTTAGGAGTGACTTCCGCTAGGCCTAAAATAGTCAAAACAAAAGATAAAGAAGAGAGAAGAGGTTATTGGTCTATTAAAGTCTGTTTCCTTACAAAGAGGCCCACTTGAAGACTAATTTAAAATAGTGATATTATGGGGCTTTTTATAACACTTTAAACAATTCTTAGAGCTTAAGTGGTCATAAAAACTCCATTTCAAAAAATAATTGTATTTTTTAACAGCTGCTTGTGGTTTTAGAGAGCTGCTTATCCTTTCCTCCAAAAGAGCTTACAGCCTAATGTCAAAACATCTGGCAATTACCTTGGACACCGATGTCAATCCTGCAGGCAATGAAACTTCTAATATTCCATTAGGACATGAAGATCACTGTGACATCTGACCACTTGTATGTTAGGATTGTTCCTGACCCTGAATTTTTATAACAATCATGAATCCATAATAGACAGGTTGCATGACTGAAGGAGAGCTCTGATGAGTCATTGAAGCAATTTCCTTGGTGTTGCTAACCCTTCCAGACTGCTGGGGAAAAACATGTATTGATCACTATGTCCCTGGCCGCTGAGATCACCTTGGGGGAAAATGATGAGAAGATATATAAGGACCATATCTTCAGGTTTTTAAGGTCTAAGTTTTTAATTCAAATACAGCTAAATAAACTTCCTGAGACCTAACATTTAAGGTTGGAATCTTGAGACACCACGCAAGGGGCTTTACGCCTGAAGTTATTTGAAGACATCAAGGTTTATTTGAAAACTCATTTAGGTGCTTCTTTGCTGAAAGCCTTACAACCATTTACCTTCTAAGAAAGGAATGGTTTAATCACAAAAACATGGTGCTGAAGTTGACCTTAAGAGCACTGGCAATCTTTCAGAGAGACAGAATGCCCACTTTGATGAAGACTGAAATAACTGTATACTTCCAAACATTTTCCTTAGCCACTCATGGTGCCCGACATTATCACCAGCAAGTTACTTCCTTTAAGCTCAACTTTTTCTCCAGAACCATTGGCAGACACAATACGACCCATTTACATTCATTATCCAACATGGGACATTAGTTTGCCTGTTATTCGGTAAAGAGTGGAACCTCAGTGGAATTATCAATGGGACAAGTTTGAATTTTTAATGCTGGTTGGGAAGGGCAAGTTTAAGTACTCAGAAGATGTTGAGGGCAGAAGACACATGGGAACAGGTGCTGATAACCAGTTGCATCTTCCTCACCGGCATGCTGGCACTGCTAGAGACATCACTCATCCAAGGTCAGCAAAGGGAGAGCATTCCATCCACAACTCTCCAGGACTCATGGCTGCTCAATCAGAAGGCCCTTGCCAGCTAACTGGAAAGAGCAACCTCAGTCTCTCCCCACCCACCCACCCAGGAGGCCACTGCCATCCACCTGAACTAGGAAGAGAAGGGAAGCCCAGTGCCTTCCAAGATCATCTTCTCTTTTTCCTCCTGACAGAACTTGAGGCTGGCTTTCTTAGAAAAAATAGTATCTTTCCTGTTTGAAAAAAACATTCTGAGAAGAAAATGAAATAGGAATTGGAGGTTGTTTCCATTTTTAAGAACTTTGGTAAATGATTTGTTTTTAGAAATTTCTTCCTGGATTTATATCATTTTCCTCCCACCTTACCTCTCCTGTGTCCATTTTGGAGAAAAGCACCTCGTTTATCTTTGGGAGACAGTAATGCAGAAACTGTAACTGAGCAGATTTCCCCTTGAGGATCAAAATATTTGTGTTAAATGAAATGAGAAATCTGCTAAGTGGCGGCATGAATACCCCAGGGAAGGATATTTTGTAATTTTGAAAAATTCCTACTGAAATTCTTCTCTTGCCAAGAAAAGAGGAATGATTTCTATTAAAATTACTTCATGTCTGAATTACTCTCTGCCCCTTGGGAACATATAACATTACAGCTTTTATACTCAGTAATTTAGAAGGACGAGGGACACCTTATTTGGAAAGCATGCAGGCTTAACACGAAATGTTGGGTATTAAGTATTTTCACCACAAAAGTCTTTTTTTGAAAATTTAGCACTTAAACTGTTCAAATTAAAGCTTGTTTTCCAAACTGATTTCTATGATTGTCTGTATACGTTCTTTTTAACTTCCTACCCTTATCCTACCATTCCCTGAAGCTACAGAGAAAATTCTTCAATTGGTGTGCAAGAATTGAACCTTTTAGGTAAAACAAGATAGATGGTATCACATTAATAAAGCAGTTGAATGCTTTGAAGCCAATCAAATCAGTAAACTTTATTAAAATGTATGTATATACTGGTGTGTATATATGAATAGGTGGGTCTAGAGTAAAGGCTTTGGAAAGGCACAAAGATGGAAAACAGTTATCAACCCATGCGCCAATTCTGACCAAGTATTATGGATCCTACAGGCACTGTGTTGAGAAAGCTTTGGAGGCCAAATCCAGGTTAAGAAGGAAAAAAAATGCCACTAAAGACAAATATTGTGCCATGATCCCAGGTGGCCAAACACAACTGTCATCCCTGGTATGTGTTGAATAACAACAAAAGTTCTCCAAGGTTGGTGCAATTGGACTTGTTTTCTAATTTCCTACAGTAAAATATATACTGTTTTTATAATAATTAAAACTATTTTTACTATTTCTTTTAAAACTGAAAAAAAAAATTGATATGACCATTTTTTTCTTAGGTTGTCCCAACACTTAGGGGAAAGTACTTAAATTATCATCTTTGTGCCCTGATCAGAAAAACTCATCTTTGGAATCAATGGGAACTTTTTGCAAGAGTATAAGGTCCATTTGTATGTGTTGAAAGTCAGTAATTCTTTGGATTATTAACTAATTACTAATTATTTGAGTTATCCCCAGGCATACTCACAGGCTTGATCCAGGCAGAGTTCCTAATGTTATTGCTGCAAGATGGGCTTGGGCTAAATAGAAGCAGATGGAGGATGACTGGAGCAGAAGAGCTACAAGAGTTTGAACACTCTAGAACAAGACCCAGACTGTTGCTGTGGTTGTGGGCTCACGCTCTCTCGATCTCTCTCTCTCTCTCACACACACACACACACACACACAGCCCTAGCCCCTCAAAAGGAGAGAATAGTAACATCTATCTCAAGTGCCCCTTTATGTATCTCAAAATGTCACAATGCATTTGGAAAGTGCTTTGCAGCATACTGATGCTAGTGCTCTCACTATTAGCAAGAACTGTAAATATCCTTGATTTCCACGTTATTTAAAGGAAAAAGTAGTACCCAAAACACAAATAATCTGAAATTATTCCTCCTGTTTTAGTAACTGATTCCTAATTAGCATAGACTCACCAATGCCTGTAGGCAACTATCATCAGAAGTATACTTGGTTCCACAAGTTGCAGCACAGGTGAAACAGAGCCCCAAAGTTGAGTGATGACTCTGGGCCACATTTACAATTAGTGTTGAACATGAACTGGAGACTGTGGCTTTTTACCTTCCTTCTAGTCTTTCTGTCAACCCGCACTGCTGCTTAATTATCTTTATAGTATCTCCTGCACTATTGGATTTGAATGAATGGTCCAGATTTGCCTAAAGATGTCAACAAAATGATTATGCAGTCTCTAAACAATTACCACCCTAGAGGAGACTTGACCTAGGTAGCTCACACATTATAAAAAACCTTGCCCTGAGACAGAAGTTAGGTGTATCCAGTATGTGGATAAACATCGCCCATATGAATAAATAACCCAGCTTACGTGGTTAAAAAAATAAATACAAGCAGCATGCCATATTTGAACCTGCATATTGTCCTTCCCCTAATATTTAAATATTAAATTAGAAAGAAAAATAAGAATACATAATTTGCAAGGGTGTTGGCCTAAAGTAATATGTAAAAATAATAGCTATCACTCAGAGTACACGTATTTTGGTCCGGGTATTTAAACATATTACAGATCATCTTTACAGCAACCTCATGATATATTGACGTTATCATTTTACAGCTGTGAAAAACAGAGACTCAGAGACAGTAAGTAATTTTTTTAAATTTACTAAATAGCAGCAACTTAAGAACAGAGCCAAGATCTGAACCTGCAAAGCCCATGCTCTCTTTACACTGTGATGTTAGCATATTAGTGTCAGAGAGCTCGTTATAATCATTTTTATCCTCCTAAATTAGTTCACGTAACTAACTGTTCACAGAACAGAAATTTTAAATTACTAGGTCATGGGCGAAATCAGACCTAGAACCCAGTCTCCTGATCTCATGAGTGTGTTGTCTACTTCTTTCGTCAGCCTTTAGCCTGAGCTCAGAGCTCATCGGGCGGCCCACCAGCCTCTGTTGGTTTCTAAAACGGTTCTTAGACATGATGAAGCAGCATTCACTAAATAAATTCACAAGTTGAATACCATGCACCCAGGAAGGTGCACGGAATTGGTGCTGACTGGTGGATAATAAGGGACGAAATACAGCAGTTCCTGAGAATAAGAGATTGTAGGAGAGGGGTATTTCAAGGTGACCAGGCCAACCTACTGAAATGCAGGGAAAATCTTGGATTTCATAGAAAAGAGATAAAAATGATCTGAAATAGAACAGTGTGTCTGTGGTCTTGTCTATGCCCTTGTGCAAGTCACCGGCCACTTTGTGCATTTTTCAAACAGAAATCCTCATGTCAATCTGGTTATATCACAGCATAAGAGTAAGTAATAACCAACCCAATGACTATAAAGCAGTCTACCCCAGAAGTATGCAATAGAAATTATTCAAATTAATCATCTGGGCAGTTTGCAGGTGAGGTGCCTGCTCCACTTTGAGCCAAGTCCTTTCAAGTTGTACTTTTTTTTTTTTTTAAGAGTTCTGCCTCAATTCGGTAAATTGGATTATTTCAATGAAATACACTTAATAAGTTCCCCTGGGCATCACTTGATACCTCTTCGCTATTCTTTTTACCTTTTTTTGTATTAGATTTAACACCTGGGTAATACTAAGTGCCATGGTTACCATAAATTATAGGAGACTAAATAAATATTTGAGAGAGCAGGAGAGATTTGATTAAATTGCTGAAAATGAAATGTTGAGTACTATTTCCCACACCAATAGACTTTCTTGCTTCAGCATGCACTGCCAACAGTGGATTTGGTTTTCATAGCCCCAGACATTTTCTAAATGGGTAAATTGCCAGCATGACCACTTCCATTTTTCTTTCTTGTTTAAGCCTCAACATATTTTTTATCCTTTGACTTTAATCCAAGCTGGTAAATTATGGCCAAGAATTGAAGGCTTGATAATAGTGGACTTGTAATAGTGGAACCCTATTGCAAAATCTACCTGGAATGGGCAGGAATATTTATGTTGTAAATGTGGGCTTGGGGCACATGAGATTTATACGTCAAAAGTAGAGTCCTTCCTGATAAGTGGGCATGAATGGGGAAATTCAGCTAGGATGAATTAATAATAATTACAGCAATGTCAGGAAATTTGGCACAAGCAAAAAAGATTACTGGGTGCCTCCAATGGAACACTCAGCACTGCTTAGAGCAGCTAATTTCAATATTCCTGATCTATAAATGACTCTGTTCTTTGGATTCCCCCTTTGAACCAGTTGTACTCATTCAATAATGAGTTAAGTGAAATCTTTGATTTTTATCTTTTAAAAAAAATTATCCTTTCCCAGGTTTAATAACTAACATATAGTGAAATGCTTATGGTGCTAAATTCTCCATGGGCAGTTTGTTATTTAAGCCAAACAATGGTATATATAAGCCCATTTCCCCTTTAAAAAGATGAACTGAGTGGGGCGCCTGGGTGGCTCAGTCATTAAGTGTCTGCCTTCAGCTCAGGTCATGATCCCAGGGTCCTGGGATCGAGCCCCGCATCGGGCTCCCTGCTCCATGGGAGGCCTGCTTCTCCCTCTCCCACTCCCCCTGCTTGTGTTCCCTCTCTCGCTGTGTCTCTTGCTGTCAAATAAATAAATAAAACCTTAAAAAAAAAAAAAAGATGAACTGAGTGAGGTATAGAGAAGTCAGGTAACTTGCCCACATAAGAAATGAGATAGAAATTCAGATATGTGTCCTCTGCTACCCCACAAATGTATAAGTTTCTGGTTAGTTCTCCATCACTTCTGACTAGATGAGATCATTATGAAGAATTTCTTGAGTTATTTCCCTTTTGAGAACATATTCTCCCAAAATGCATCCTGGTCCACATCCTGTGGGCAGTCTCACCAAATCACACCTTTCTCTGATGGCTGATAACAAAGCTATCTTCCCAAGAAGGTTGTTCACTCTGTCCTAACCTACTGATTCCTCCAAGGAAGTTGAGAACTAAAGAATGATGGGGAGAAGGAAGAGTTCTGAGTTTAGAAGATGGAGGGGAGGAGGTGGAAAATGCAAAATGCAGATTTCTGAAGTCTTTGTGAAAACACAGTCACAAGATGGGTCGGACAACAAGATGGTGTGCAATGGAAGCTGGTGTTTGGGGACCTGACAGTGAATTCATTACGCCATTCTCCTTGCATTCCAGAGAAATGCTTCTCTGTGCATCATCGCCCTAGCTTCTATTCTCTCAGGAATTTAGCACTCTGCTTTTAGGCTCAGATTCTGTAGTGGTCTATGTACAATCTACTATCCCAAATGAGAAAGTCCTACTAGGACCGATGAGCCAAAAAGTCTGGCTGGGTTTGTTTCTAGGCCCCAGTTTCTTCAGCCAGAAAGAAATCCAGAGTGGAGATCCCCTTCAACTTTTAAAACGGAATGATTTCTATAATTAGTCTTCATCCTTCAGTGAAACATAATGCCAAATGTAAAATGAAATATAAACCTATTTTAGGAATTCTAAAATATTTATTTACTCCTCTATTAATTATATTCATTTAAAACTTATTTTATTCCAAAAAGGAGTATGGCTGGCTTACTGAATTATATATCGTTGTAATAACCTATATGGTATCATCTGCTGAACAGTCAGTGTAGAGTAAGGGGATTGTAGTGGGTAAGGCTGCCGAGAGCAAGTACAGAAACCACTCTGCTATTTAAGGGTAATTAATGCTCTCATGGAATCCCACAACAGGAATGCCTCCTTGGCCCTGTGAATGAATGGGATCAAGGACTGGAATGACCTCCCACTTCTGCTCCCCGCTGTGCACCTGCATCATTCACTTCCATTACAGAGTGTGGCACACGACAGAAGGAGGCATCTACAAAGAGCAACCACACATCTATACCAGCCAAAGAGGGACCAACTTCTCCCTCTAAGACCCAACTGGAAATTCCTGGGGAAAGAATTGGCCAAGCTTAGATCAAATGCCCATCTCTTGATCAATCAACTGTGGCCACAGTCCAGGAAAGGTGCTCTGACTGAAACGTGTGCTCTTCCCTCCTCTAATCAACTGTAACCTGTAGTCAGAGCCACACTGTGCAAAATGGCCCATGGGGGGACCACACACCCACTACTGCCTGAGGTGAGAAGAAAGAAATATTCCCGGAAAACAAAGCACTAAGATAACCACTGAAAAGATGTCCACCATAAGTCCCATAAAAGGAACCACTATTAAGTAATACAGTACTCATAAAACTTTAAGTAATGGCATAAATCTCATTAAAAACCCAAGCTAGAGGCTTTATGCACCCCCTCAGTCCACAGGGACATTTTGACACAATCAAAAGTGATCAAGCAAAACACACTGTATTTTCCCCTCTAATTAGCATCTTTCTTTGCCTCTCTCAGGGTGCTTATATGTGGTCCCAATAAAAGTCTGCGCATTCCCAAAGAGTTCTTCATCTGTTTCTCAGCATTTTTCTCTTTTGATTCTTGGACTTCATTTACTCCATGAAAGCACAACAGAACATCAGTGCAGATCCCTGTTTTTGCAATTGTTCTCTCTGCACAATTAGGCATAATAATTAAAGCATCCTTTTTGTCTGAAAGGCAATTAAAGTACAACTTTGGAAACATGCGACAATAATATTGAATAATGTTACATTTGTCAGTGAGGTCACTAAATGGGCAATAGATCTTAGAAGGCAAATGGTCTTTCCTTTGTAAACAGATCATTGCTGAGCTTACTTAAATGGCTCTAATAGGTCCCATATAGCACCGTAGCAGCTTGCTGTGTTTCTATTCCTTCAACAGAAGTGAACACTTTAACGGGCACATGCCCATTGACAGACTGACAAAAAATGAGTCTAAAACCACTTGGAAATCATCAGACAGACAAGTAAAAAGAAAGTATTACAGATTTTTAAAAAATAGTATTTAAAAGAAAGTCTCAGAGACAGAATGAAAGATGATACCCTACCAAATGTTTAACTCTAAATTGAAAGACATCTATGGCAACCATAAAGTAGCTACCAAATAAATGCAGTAACCCCTGGCCAACTCCACTTTGGCAACATTAGCTTTCCTTCACTGAACATCGTTGACTCCTCTACTCCCCACTAAAAGTAAGCTCCATGAGGGCATAAATATTGTCACCTTTGTTCAGTATATTATCCCCAGCACTTGAATTAGTGGTTGACAACAGGTGACACTCAAACTTTTGTGTGTGTTTTACTGTGTTCATTTCATTTTTTACTGAATTATAACATACCACAGAGAAGCACACATATCATGGGTGCAAAACTCACTACATTGTCACAATCTGCACACATGCAGCCAGAACCCAGAACCAGAGCAATAAACAAAACATTACCAGCACTTCAGAAACCCTTTTGTATCCTTTCCCAGTTACTATCCCCACAAGAATAATCACCATCCCCAATGCTAACATCATTCGTTTTGCTTATTTTTAGACTCTATAAACAGAACCACATAATGTGAACTCTTTTGTGTGTAACTTCCATTCAACACTACACTGGTGAGATTCATCAGTGTTGTCGGTAACTGTAGGTTATTCATCTCTCATCGTGTGAATGTGCCAGTTTACTTACCCATTCAACTGTTGATGGCCATTTAGGTGATTTCCAGTTTAGGGCTAATACAAATAGTGCTTTTATGAATGTTCCAGGGCGTATCTTTTAGCATATACATTTCTGTTGGATATATGCATAGGAGAGAAATTGCTATGTTATAGAGTACTTGTGTTTCCAGATTTATACATTAATATTTTAAACCATTAATAACATGAACATTAAAAGAACCTATATTTTACTTGAATTTGGGGTGAAATTAACACAGTTCAATACCTTGACTTCCACATGAAGAAACTAAGGGTCAAGTTCATTTAAGAGGGGCAGTAGAATGGAATGCACGCTGCTACCATCTTGCTATGTGGCCTTGAGCAAGAATATCCTGGCCTCGATTTCTTCACATAAATTGAGGAAATTCAATAAGATAATCTCAAAATCACTTCCACATTCCAGCTCTAAAATTCTATAACTCACTTGAGGCACAATTGTCAGAGTCATGACTAAAAGCCATGCTTCCAAACTCATATCCACGAATTTTAACTTCATATCAACCTTTCTTTCAGTGAGAATAATTATTGATATAATTATTTATTATCAACATGAAAAGTTAATCATATTAGCTAATATTCATCGAATGCTCTTTCCAAGTGTTTCTCAAGTACTATCTCATCAAATCCTGACAACAACTCATAAAGAGTTATTATACCCGCCCCCATTTAAAACAAGGAAACTGAGGACCCAGATGGCTAAATGCCCAGTCTAAGGTCACAGAGCCACGAAGTGATTGAGCTAGGTTCTTTTAGGCACTACGCATAAATAACTCTATGTGCAGTCATCTTTAAACCTAAATATCAAGTTCTTTTGCTATAACTTATAGCTGTTTCTAGACACTTGTTCCAATGGAAACTTGTTTCTCCTTAGATTCCTATATGTGACTTGTGACATACACAGTCTGAAATAAGTCACACTATAGCATTTTCTGTGGGGTGCTCCCAAGCCGGGCTTAGAACGTTGACAGTCAGATTCCTCACTGACATCTCTCAAGATCATCTGGTACTGATCTCTATCTTCAGCAACACTGGATGGGTTTCTTAACTCAGGATTTTATGAAGGCAGTAAAACTAATGAATCACAAATGTCTGAACCCATATAGGAAACAATGCTAAAGGAGATAGTAAAATTATGCATCATGATCTACCACAAACTATAAATATTATACATTGGGTATCTGATAGTAATGTCTAATTTCAGCTTGATAACAAGCTGGTGGAAGGAAACATTTAGTAATGTCATAAGTAAAGTATCTCTGCTCTGATACACTTCAGATTTTTGCTTCCATATTCTTTGGCCCTTCTTTTTTTTATGTTCCATGAAGATTTTCATAGGCTCTAAGTTTCCATTTTATTATGTACTAGATTCTTGGTTACTCAGTAAAGAGAATTCTCAGATCCTGTCTGAAATCGCTCTAATTGCTGGCTTTTCGTGAGGAGGAGGGGCTGTGCATCAGCTGATTTTGAAGGAGGCTTTGCTTTCAGTCAAAATACTTGGCAGTGATATGTCTATAGAGTATCTTGATATATGGAAATTGTCCCTTTATTTCTACACATAAGTATAATGTGGTTCACAATCCATTTCTTCTCTAGCTCATCTATACTGATCTATAACTGGACTTCCAACCAAATTCCATGATCTACATTTACATTTAGTCCTGCCCCAATGTTGAGGCTGGGTGTGGTAGGTAAGGAAGGGGCTTACCCTGTATAGTTTCAGGTAGGAAGGCTCTCTATTCCCTCTGCCCTTACAAATACTTTTTAGAAAATCATATCGTGCACACACATATCACCCTAATTACTACATAATCTCTCAACAAAGGCCATTCTGCTTAACTGTTTACTATATAAACAAGCTTGACTTTGCCATTATAAATATTGAGGATAGCTGTTCTACCTGGCCATTTTGCCATGGTACATGTAGACTTATATAACCTGGGGAGTGGTTCTAGTTCTCCATCTAAAGACATGTGAGTGTAGCACCCCAGTGAAAGCTACAGTCATGAAGATCACCTTCCCTAGATCTTTGTTCTTTGGTAATGTCTCCTGCCTGGGTCACTGGTCCACATGTGACCCCTATCAAAGTTCAGTAACTGCAGCTATTTCCAGGCCTTTCCTGCTACCTGTGATTCAGCCATTAGTAGACCTCACTGCCCTTACCTTGGTACTAATGACTGTGCAATTATTTAACATGTATGGGCTGACCAACAAATAAATGATTAGTAGTAGTAATTTTGATTAGCAGCTTTATCTTTCTGCAGAACCTCAAAACAGATCCAAACAAACTGTGGTCATTATCGGCTCAGGGACTGTACAGGTCAGCCCCCCCCAGAGGCAATCAGTCCTAGATTCCCTTCCTTGTTGCAGTGACTGGTGTTGGAATCATTATTTTTGCTTCCTAAAGTATAGAGGGAAAAAGTCAGTCCTCATGATTTGGAGGGAGGGAATAGGTAAAATATGAAGATCATGATCAAATCTCTTACCAACCAGGTATAAATTAAGAGACAAGAGCAGAGTGATGAATAAAGAGCCCCTTTCCCATACATTTGATCCCAGGCTGTCTACTACTTCTCTATCAGATTTTATAAACTAAGAGCCAGAACTGCAGGAAGATGGGAGCAGAGACACATTAATGGTGGACAACAGCAATGAAAACCACAGACTCCTCCTGCTGCAGTCCTCTAGAACTGCCTGCTTCTGACCCCTTCCACAACATAATTTGAGACAGCAGTATAGATCAGAAGAGGAAGCTATTTCATTGGAAGAAGGTACAATTAAAAATAAAATATGGATAGTCAATGAAGCTGAGGACATTGTCAAGTTCCTCAATTATGGAAATAGTCAAACTAACGAGGGGGGAACTGGAGAATGTTTACATGAAATGAAATGAGACCTCACAATTATGGCTACAGTTTGACCAAATGGAAGAGGGTGCATAACCCATTCTTTTTGTCCCGGACACAAGGCTCTTTCCCCACTCTAATGATAATATTATAGAAAATTTACATGAGAATAAGTGAAAAGAAAATGAAAAAAGAGGTCTGAGAAGGTGTATGAAAGGAGTTAATTACATAGAAAAAAATAAAGTTAGCAAGCAAAAGAATTTGAAATTTGAGAGTTAACATAAGCCCGTATTATGGAGAGTCTTCTGGGTACCATTGATCTGTTATTTCTCCCATAGTCTCTGTTGAAGTCTAAGTGGATAACAAATAATGTAGTTACATAACCATGTTTTTTCCCCCTTGTCAAGAACACTGCTTGAAATCAACCAGGGACTGAAGAGAGGGAAGGGTTTTCTCCTGGAGCCTTGTATAAATTGAGCTGAGATTGCAGTAAAATAGTCAACTGTGCCTTAGTTTGATCTACTTACCTGTACTATCATCTGAGGGTTAAGCCTGCCCAGAGTAGAGAGTAGAACAGATTTCATTTTCTGTGTACTTGAAATAAATCTTGGATTTCATGAGCAGTGAATACTTGCAATAAATCTCCTTTTACTTAAATTAGATTGTGAGATTGCTCTTTTTTACATACAAACAATCTGACAAAGATGGGGTTTTCATTAAAAACAAATTCTCCCATTGGGCAGAAACACAACATGTCATTGGATTTTAGTCAGAAAGCAGAAACCACTTGAGGTATTTCAAACAGATAGAATTTAATCTAAGGAACTGATTAAGCCAGTGGTGAAAAAACTAAGGAGCTGAACAGAAGATGATGAGACATCACAGAGATTGGCAACAGGAACAAGATGCCTCTGCCCTCGGGCTGGAGAAACACAGACAGGACACTGTGTTCCCAAATCCAGAAGCTGAGGTCACTGGGTATAAGGTGGAACCATAGTGGGCCTTACCAGGGGAGGCATAAAGAGAGACATTTTCTGGCTGATCTGGACCCACCCAGGAGGCTCAGAGATGCTGCCAGAGATGCCAAGAAGAGCAAAGAAGAGAGAAGTCTTCTCCCCTTCTTTACGTCTCCTTTATACCAGTGTACCCCATTGGCCAAGCCTACAGGGATATTAGAGGCCCGAGAAACATAGTTTCTTGTCATATAGAACAGAGCAGAGAAAGATAGAGTATGAATCTGAAAGTAAGCAAGCCAAGATCTGCCACACGTAGGCTTCAGGAAACACTCCATACCACACTAATAAACATCCTGTGACAAATCTAGGTGGTCTGGGGGCATGATAACAGAACTTTAATTTGTATGATTCTCCTTATATTTTTCCTTTTACCCATTTCATTCTGATCCTCAGTGTCTTGCCCCAGGGGTTTTTGTAAGATGTAAAACATAAGTTACTTGAAATAATATGCTCTCCTTATATAAAATAAATGCCTAAACCGGCTGCAGATGTTATACTAAAGGTACTAGAGGAAGAAGGAAGAGAGGGATTTACCCATGTGAGCAGCAAGCAGCAGAAGGGGAAAAATTCTAAACACTAGAGAGGGTAGAATACAGATGTCTTAGGGAATCAAACATTCATAAGCTATGGGGTGTTGACATCCCCCAGGGAGAAAGCATGCCCTTAGAGAAAGTGGATATGTGGTATCCCAGTGAAACCTAAAACCTAAGCACAGGAGACCCCTGCCTTGGCAAAGGGTCCCATGCCCTAAGCAGGGTCCAGATACAGAACAGCTTTCAGACAAAAAAGGAAGTACAAGCTGAACTATCATGTGTATCAAAAGGAGCCAATAAGTTTTGACTAATTCCCCATCCTGGCCTTCCCAACTCAGGTTTAACTTCAATATCTCAGCACCAGCAAAAAACAAATGGCACACTCAAAAAAGTTTAACTGAAAGAACTTAACAAGAGAACTATTACTTAAATCTTGAACAGGGTGGCACCTGGGTGGCTTAGTTGGTTGGGCGTCCAACTCTTGCTTTCAGCTCGGGTCATGATCTCAGGGTTGTAGGATCAAGCCCCGGGTCGGTTTCTGTGCCCTGTGTGGGATCTGCTTGGGATTCTCTTTCTCCCTCTCCCACTGTCCCTCCCCCTACTTATGCTCACTCTCTATCTTTCTCTCTCTGATAAATAAAATTTAAAAAAAAAATTTTTTTTTAATAAATCTTGAACAGGATTAAGGAAATCAACAAGGATGATGAAGCATAGTGGAGAAAGTCATTACACTCAAGGCCTAAAGTGGAAAAGGAAGAAAATGGTGTTACCACAGCCCCAAAAGAGCTGAAACCACAGAGCAAAAGCTTTCCACCAAGTAGTCTCAGTGCCTTAGGGAGGCACATTCACTGTTCCAACAATGGTGAGAGACAAGAAAAAAGTGAAAGAAATAGATATCCCAACTTTTTCTTTCCTTTTCAACTCTAGCTGCTACCTCTCTGCTTAAACCCATCTAGAAGTCAAAAAGCACAGCACATAAGCCCAGCTAAGGTAATCTACGGGTCCCAGGGCACAGAACAGACAGAGAAGTGCTAAAATTAGGAGAGGCTAAATAAAGAACAACCCAGAGAAAATCAAAATGCTAATTCAAAAAGATATATGCACCCCTATGTTTATTGCACCAGTATTTACAATAGCCAAGATAAGAAAGCAACCCAAGTGTCTATCCATAAATGAATGGGTAAAGAAGAGGGGTATATATATAATGGAATATTACTCAGCCATAAAAAGAATGAAATCTTGCCATTTGCAACAACAGAGGGTATAACACTAAGTGAAATAGTCACAGAAAGACAAATACCATATGATTTCACTTATAGGTAGAATTTAAGAAACAAAACAATGAAAAACAACAAAAAAAGAGACAAATAAAAAAAACTCTTAATATAGAGAACAAAGTGGTGGTTGCCTGGGGGTGGGTGGGTAGATGAAATAAGTGAAGGGGATTAAGAGCACACTTCTTATGATGAGCACTGAGTAATGTATAGAAGTGTTGAATCATTATATTATACACTTGAAACTGATATAACACTATATGCTAATTATATTTGAATTTTTTTTTTTTAATTTTAAGAGGAGGGGAGGATAAGGAAGGAAAGAATAACCAGCACCTGGCAGCTCCAGATTTTGTGGGGTCTGAGGTCTCTATAATTTGAGGGGCTTACTTAAAAAAATAACAATATATAATAAAAAATATAAAATTAGGTATGGAAGTGCATATTTGTTTATATCAAGAAGAGAAATCACAAAAAAACAAAGTTTAAATAGCTGACAAATACTCAACTATCTGAATCTGAAAAAAAAAGCAAATCCTTATTAATTAACTACTTAAGATACTTTTATAATATTTACCTTCTTTATAGTATTAGTTGTAATTTTTTCATCAATCTCTTTATATGAGAACACTTCCTAATACCAATTTTTTGTAATGAGAATAGAAAGATAATTTAATATTCTCTAGGGTCAAAATTTTTTATTATTGATAACTGGAATGCATAAACTATGCAATGTTACAAAAATGTTCTTATTGTTTGTAGTTCTGTCGTAAGTTTGTGCCCTACAAACACAGGAATTTTGATAAGTTCTATTTTGTATGATTACCATAAATTTTTAAATGTATGCTGCTTTTTAATTTGCTTATACTATCATTTGTATACATTATCAAATATGTTTCCCAACGGCAGAGCACTTCCATTTTAAGGAAGTATTGATGAGAACAGAATTCTCCACTAACAATTAAACACGTCTGATGACTGAAAGAATTTTCCAGAGATCAGCTTCCGCTTCCACACATTGCACACCTAGTTTTTACTCTAGTATCCCTGTTTCTCCTTCCAGGAACCAGAGAAGTAGTTCATACACTGATGGCAAGCAATGGCTTAACTGCACAAAAGTGACTGAAAAATCACATAAATATATCTCATTAAATTCAAACTAAATATCATAAACTCAATTTTCCCTAAGCTGAATCTTATAAAATCCTGAAATATGGTTAAGGGCAATACAGGTCAATGATGTTTGTAGACTTGCATTTGAATCAAAAGTCAAAATATACTCATGAATAATTTAAAAAAAATTATTACCTGACTCTGTTCACACAAAAGGTCTAGAAGCAATAACCAACTCAGGGACAAGGAGTGCCCCTAGTGTCCAGATTGTGGTTTCTAAATACCATTTCCACCAAAAAAAAAAAAAAATCCTGAAATGCTTGGAGAGATGACTGATTTCGGGTCTGGTGCAATAAGCTTATATAAGCCTAGAACATCCTGTCATACCAGAAAGCAAAGAGGCTATCCACATTCACGGGGGTCATGTGAAGAGATAATAAATAGGAGCCAAGTTAAAGGGTCTCCCACTGGCCAACGATGATAGTTTGTGCATTAAAAAGTGTAACTCTACTAGTTTGATAAAATTTGATAAAAACACATCAAATACATCTTTAAAAAAACTCTGAGGTCATACTGTTTTCCACAGTGGCTATAACAATTTACATTCCCTCCAACGGTGTACCAGGGTCCCTTTTTCTCCACATCCTCCCCAATACTTGTTATTTCTTGTCTTGTACACTAAAACTAACAGAAGATTGTGTGTCAACTATATTCAAATAATAAAAAAAAAAAAACACAAACATACAATACATGTCACACCAAGTAAAAAAAAAATCTATGAGATCATAGCGATATATTTTTTAAAAACATCATTGGGGGCGCCTGGGTGGCTCAGATGGTTAAGCGTCTGCCTTCGGCTCAGGTCATGATCCCAGGGTCCTGGGATCGAGTCCCACATCAGGCTCCCTGTTCCTTGGGAGCCTGCTTCTCCCTCTGTCTCTCTCTCTCTGTCTCTCATGAATAAATAAATAAAATCTTTAAAAAAAAAAAAAAGAAGAGAAAAAATAAAAACATCATTGGTTCCATTTGAAGGTTCGTCAGGGCACCAGCTTCTCATTATAAAATTTGACAAAGGGGTGAAAATTATCCTACCTTTCCTGTATTAACTATATTCCAGTGTAATCAAATAATTGACAAAAAAAATTATTCTTTATAGAAGAATTCCACTTAGTAATTACAGAAGGAATGATTGAATTCGAGTATCTCTATTTTGTAGCTTTGTAGCCCCTAATGAAATAATAGCTCTAGACAATGGTCATCCAGAGTTGCTAAAGCCATCTGAGGAAAGATGCATGGATCAGGCTGACAAGATCTGAAACTTCTGGTCAATCTTAACATTCCAAACAATAAAATAAGATAAAATACAAGACAATGAAAAGACAGTATGTCGAGCATCACATGCCTCTGAGTCTACAGCATCACTTATGAAATGTTCTACAAAAAATTGAACTTGAATATGATCAAGCATCTAGATATAACAGATGAACATGCCAAATGACGCCACAGGGATGCAATCAGCCAATCCCAGAGTGTAAGATATGCTATGGGGCACAAAATCCAGTTTCTTCAACAAATAAATGCATTAAAAAAGAAATGGAGGGGGGCGCCTGGGTGGCTCAGTCGTTAGGCGTCTGCCTTCGGCTCAGGTCGTGATCTCCAGGTCCTGGGATCAAGCCCCGCATCGGGCTCCCTGCTCGGCGGGAAGCCTGCTTCTCCCTCTGCCACTCCCCCTGCTTGTGTTCCCTCTCTCGCTGTGTCTCTCTCTTCAAATAAATAAATAAAATCTTAAAAAAAAAAAAAAAGAAATGGAGGGAGGAGAAAGGTTGCAGAGTTAAAGAATTTTAGGAAACACCAAGTGCGATGCAGGCGTGGACTTTAATAAATCAATTTTTTAAATGTTATGGAACAATAAGGTAAACTTAGTGAATACTGAAAGCATATTTAATGATATCAAAGAAATAGTATTGCACTGGTGCCATAGGAAGGATCAACAACAAGAGAGTTTGGGGCCACATCTTACACCATTTTGCTGGTACAGCCTACCAAGAGGCCAGAAGGCAGAACTTAGGCTGACCATGACTCTGTGAATGAAGGCATTGAGCATTTGTAAAATTATGAAGATCATCTGAAGAGACTCTCTATCACATATGGTATCAGTCAGTTGGTTGATTTTATCCATAACTTGGCAGACCTCAGCGGCCTTGTTTACGGAGCTGATCCCCAGGCGTACCCCCAGACATTCCCCTTTGTCTTAAAACAAAGACTGGATGAAAGAAAAGATCTACATGCTCCCCTGTGGGCAGACCCAAGAGGCCCGGAAATAGCTGAGTTGGAAGCACTGGGTGATGGGGGTGGGCTTGAAAACCCCTGTGGACAGTGTGCCGCGGTGGAAGTTTTGTGTTATAGTAATCCCGTTTCCATTGTGGTACACTCCAGCCAGGATTACATGTATTAGATGAAATGTGAGGATCTTGCTCAATCTGAAACCCCCATGGTCCCCTTTTCCCCCCTTTTGTTTAATGTAAGCATTTTTATAATTTAGATGGAAGTTGATTTTTGTCAGTTAATGTTGGTCCCAATCCTTCAAGCTCTCCATATCCGCTTTATAATATTCCACTGCACTAACCCTTCTTCAAGTTGGGGTGGGAGTGGTGACAGTTTAGTTGCATCTTCAAGATAAAATCTTAGTGAAAAACAAATAAATGTTCTTTAGGGTTTTGTTTTGTCTTGTTTTGTTTTTTAAGAAGAAATAGTGTTAAGGGGGTTGTGTTTTTTGGCTCTAACAATGATTTAAAAAATAGTGTCTTGTCTCTCAGAGATATATACCGAAATATTTAGGGATGAGGTAATATTATATCTAGTATTTACTTCAAAATTATCCAATAGGTAGTAGTAAGGCATAGGAGAGTCAGTGTAGATGAAACAGGACTGGCCACGTGCTGATAATAGTTGGACCTGGGCGAGAGGCATATGGAGGTTTATCATACTATTTTCCCTAATTTTTTAGATGCTCAAAACTTCCATAATAATTTTTTTTTTCAAAAAAGCAGCTCAAGAAAAAATGAATCTTCCAGAAGGTTCACTGAAACTGTGGAAATGCCACTTTCTTCTTATATCATGGAGAAGGAAGTCTACTTAGGCCTTCAAGTCTTCGGGCAGAGAATTTGATCCAACAGTGATTCCCTGCTCTCTTTCTAATTCCTAAATGTTGTCTGTAAGTGTCAAGCGCTCAAGGCCAACTCCATAATCATCACATAACATATGTCTACCTCACCACCGGTATTTGACAAAGATGAAAATCTTGTGTCAGGATATCCTGACTTAGTTGTGTGTAGCAGGACAAAAACCTTTCAGAACCCTGAACAGACTTTGAATTAACAGACCGTCCAGTATTACTGGAAGGCCGTGGCTGAGTGAGAAATAAATAAATAAAGCAAGCCTCAACAAGCAATCACTAAAAGGCACTTGGGTCATCCGCCCCTTGACAGATCTCTGAATGCTGGAGAGCTTAAGAACTCTGTCCTCTCGTAACTTCTCCCTGAAATAGCTAAAACGCTTCCTTCCTCTGCTCCCACCAGCCTCTGGAGTCTTTGCTTTACAGAAACTTAAGGCTCAAAGTTTCTACCCTTCCATCCCGATAAACTACAGAATTAATCAGGATTACAGAACCTTGAAATCCATACATAAGAATTTTTTTGTTTGAAGAGATCATGTGTTAGACAGTGACACCTATTGGTAAAGTGTAGTATTGTAAACTAGGACTACTGAATATTGTCATACAGTCAGATCTAACTCAGACACAATGGAAAAAAGCCACACTGAATCCATGGCAGGAAAAAAAATCACTTTAACATGCTTTTCTCACCTTCAAAGAGTCTAGGTAATTCATCCTAGACTAAAGGTGAGGTAGGTAGTTTCTCGACACTTATAGGAAGTACTTTTGATGAGCACAGCAAATATTCAGCCTGACGTGTAGTGATATTGCCTTAAGTTGCAATTAATTTTTTTTAATGGTGTTTCCAAAGTTCTTAAAGCCATTTTGTTCTCTTAAGTAGACAAACATTTCACAGCCCTATTTCAATGAATTTTTAAGTGAATTTTATTTCTTTTAAAATGACCCTATCTAAAAATTCACAAGTTCCAAGCTTGTGGAATCCAAATTAATAAAAAAATATATATTCTATACTCAAATTAGACAAAGGATTAGCAGAGTACATTTGAGCATTGTAAATGCTCAATGTGAATATGGGAAGAGGGGGCTTCTAAGTATAAAATAAATAACCTCCATCAATTATAGATAGGAAGGATGGATCCTCTCAGTAAGGGATCAGACTGTAGGAACAAAGATTAGGGAAACGTGCAAAGTAAAATTCCACCCAATTGTTTAAAATGCCCAGCCATCAACTTGATCCCTTCCCTCATCAAAAGTTCTTACTTTGTTCATTAGAATGATTTATATAACTCATAAAAATAATTTCTGTAATTTAGAATCATTTATAAATATGTTTACATTACAGTGTAAATATACATATGTGGTATAAATACATATTTAAGTATACCATAAAATCACATTGTAAAATAATTTTAATAATGAAATCAATGGGAAAACTAGATTCACTCGAAGTAATTTGTTTTATAAACCCCACTTGAGGGAATACGCCAACATATTGCACAGTGAGTGATGCCTCAAAGAAGTCCTCTTAAGCCTTAGGCTTCTCCCCGAAATAAAATAACTTCCCCTCCCTAACCTCTCAGTCATTTCCTTCCTAACTACTCAACAGCACTATAATGGGTGGTGTGAGGTTTTCTCAGGCTCAGTTCTGAACTCACCTTCCCCCACGTCTCCTCCTCAATCACTTCTCTCGGGAATCCTGGTCTTCTCCCCTCAGTGACACGGAAGCCTCACAGCACAAAGCAGCACTAACATTTTCTTTTCCTCTGTGGCTCTCTCCCCTCCCTCCCTACCTCCCTTCTCCCTCACCTTTTAATCAATGCCAGAGCGGCACTTTGAGGAATCCGCTCTCATGTCCTAAAGTCACTATGTGGCCAAGGTGCTTGATCCTACCAGAGCCAAAGGTACAGCAGGGACCCCGAAAGCCTTCACATCTCTGGAGGGCACGTGGGAAGCATGTATGTTCACTGTAGTCGATGTGGTAACTACACTAATTCTGTGACAAGAAATTTCAAATTGCAAAAAACCTAGCCTGGAAGGATTGGATGTAGAAGGAAAAAAAGGAAGAAAGAGACAACCAAGGCCCTGACCGATGCATACTTTGCTAATGCTTCCAAAGTCAGGACAGCCGGTTAATAACAGATCAGGAAGGCAACCGTGCAGTTAATTTTTACTTTCTATGCCCATCATCAAAGCATGTTTAATGGGATCCTGCATGGGGCAGGAGGGCCCTTGCTAAAATTAAAATCACGAAAGCCTGGCCATCTGTGAGAGTTAAAGGAATATGAAAAGAGTCAGAGAACAAAGGAGCAACTCCTAGAATAAAGAAACATTATTTAACTCATAACTGTTTTTTTGGTTTGTCCTTGTTTACCGTAGGATTGTGGGGTAGAAGAGTTCAGAATCTTTAAATAAATAAAACATTACAGTCATGCTGAGTTATTCAAGTCATTCACTCAGGGAGTCAACTCCAAGAGAGTTAATTGGAGTCACTTGGGGATGAGCAGGCTACACTTCCTATAGAAGCCGAGTGAAGCCTCAGACAAAGCAGTTGTTGGAAAAGTCAGGGCAAGGCTAGTGGTTCGTGAAGACAAATTAGTTGAGCCTGAGACAGCTTGGTGAGCTAATGCAGATCCTGAGGAGCAGGATCTTAGCGAGCAGATTCAATGTTTTACTTAAACACCAGGATGCTGGTTACCAAGGGCTGAGAACTCTATCAGCTGGAGAGGCCCAAGGTTGTTATCCTCTTCACAAAAAGGCAGGAATAAATCAGTGGTTCTCAAAATGTGGTCCTGGGACCAGCAGCATCAATCAGCATCCCCTGGAAGCTTGTTAGAAATGGGAATTCTCGGGCCTCACCCCTACACACTGAAACAGAAATGCAGATGGCGGTGTTTGCAGAAGTCCACCAGGTGATTCTGAAGGATATTCAAGTATGGGAGCCACTGGAAGAAACTCCTGGAATAAATGACAGAAATGGTTCAAGAACTTTGTTACAGATAAATAGGGACACAACCAGTCTCTCCCTTCCTGCCTGGCTTCACCCTGGTCCAGGCCACCACAGCCTCATGCCCAGACACCTACAAGAGCCACTTCTCTCATCTCCCCATCTGGCTCCGGCTCCTCCAGTCCATTTCCCACAGTGTCCTTGAAATTACAGATCAACTAGTGTCATTCCCTTGATTAATACCCTGCAGTAGCTTCCCATAGTATTTAGGAGCGGGCCCAATTCCTGACCTGACTTCTGCTCTGGTGCCCCAACACTCTCCCAAGCTTGAATCTCATTGTACCCTAGGCTCCAGACAATTTGAGTTGCTTTTAGGTCCTCAAATCCAACTTCCAGGCCATGATGCATGCTGTTTCTACCACCTGAAACACTCTTTCCATGTCTCTTCATCAGGCCAATCTGGAGGTGACTTGGTGGGAAGAAGAGAAAACCCACAGGGGTAAGAGTCATTCAAGAGAGAGGGAGCCGGGAGAGAGAGGAGAAAGGAAAGAAACTTACCCAAAAGAGTGCCAGGCCGTGCTGTGAACTAGGTGCATGGGGTCTCGAAGCCTGTCCTAGCGTTCAACCTTCACCTTCTGCAGGTATTCAACCTATCCCTGACTTCACCTTTAATGCCCCCACCTTCTCTGGACCCTCTGGGCCCCAAATACAAAACACTCTCTGGAGATTAGGCTCTCCATGGCTTCCAAATAATAATTAGCTACTGGATGTGCAGGGGTTCTCAAAGTGTGGTCCCCAGACCAGAAGCATCAGCACCACCTGGGAACTATTTAGAAATGCAAATTATTAGATTGAATAATTCTGAACCTACTGTATCAGAAACTCCAGGACAGGGCTCTGCAATCTGTATTGTTAAAAATCCTCCAGATAACTTTTACGTACAATAAAATTTGTGTCTAAAATAGTTGTGTTAGAGCTCATGCTAATGGAACACCAGGTATTCTCCTTGGCCCACGAGAGGGCATTATAACTTAGGCCTTTGGGTGATAAAATCCTTCCCTCTTTTGGATAAAGCTCAAGACTGTCTCCATTGGTGCAACTAAATCTCAGGCAGGTGGAGCCAGGCAGAACATGCATGGCCCCTTGAAAGGCTACAGCACCTGTCAGATGCAACTGTATAGAGTGTAGTGACTATAATAACTACAGCAACACTGATAATAATCAGAAATAGTAAATATTGGTGATCATTTGCTTATAACATACTTTATATATATTCAACATATACAATCTTGGAAAGTAGAAATTAATATGCCCCCTTAATAGATGCAACAACCAAGTTTCAAAGAGGTCACGATTTGCCTAAAGACACCCAACAAGGAAGTGACAGGTCAAGGACTTAAGCCATTCCCTTGACCATACTATTTATTCCTAAAAGGTGCAGGCGTGGTTACCAGAAAAACATTCTGCTTCTGAAGCCAGACCCTTCTTCTTCTAAGCAAACATGGCAATGTGTTGAATTTCTTCTGCCCATCCTGCCTTTCTTTCAGCCTCTTTTCTTTCAGTATTTGCTTTGGGGCTTCTCTTCTCCTCACTGACCAATGATTGTGATGATGCAGTTTGCCTCTTCTGTTACCATGCAGAAAGTGGCAGACAGTAATATCTTGTGTGGGTGTGTGAGAGAGAGAGAGAGCCTTCCAGATGAAATGCAATGTGTAAATGGAAATTGTCATCATTATCCCCTGAATAAATGGAGATGAACATTGGCTCTAGCAGAACTGGAAGGAAAAATTGGACTGTGAACAAAAGCGTTATTAATTTAAGGAACTGCCTGAATTTGCCTCTGGCAGTTTCCTTTGTAAACACCGTTAACACTCTGGAATGCTTGAATTGTATCTAAATGCAAAGCTTAAATATGTAAAAACAGAAACCTAGGCATTACTTTTAGGCATCCAGAGAATTGTTTGCTTCTAAAATCTGCCAGAACAAAATACAACTAGTATATGAGACTTCCAAATTAGGAGGGTCTAATATTCCCCATAAAATCCTTTCACAGAATATAGAATTGTTGACTACCTCCCACCCAAGACCTGATATAATTTACAACTGACAAAATGTGCCTCTGTAATAACACTGCTGGTGCAGAATGTGCTTCTATTTGTGTTTCTCTGTTACGTGAACATGATTCTTGGAGGTAAATGGCTGCAGCAAGGGGTATCTTTAGGCAACAGAGTTATTTTAAGTGGCCAAGTCACAGCTGAGTGACTTTGTAAATGAACCTGGTAGAATCAACTCTGTGGAGAAGAATAATTGCATCTTTCTGGCCTCATTCTGAGGTGGCAAGCCCCTCACTCAGGCACCGTGGTGGGAGGCATTGGGAGAAAGTTGTATTTTGGACCCTAGAATCAAGTAAGTTATATTTCCCAGAAGGAAAATATATCTATGATTTTGGATGAGGTGACACTAAGTGAAAAGCCATCCTACCCTCACCAGGTTCACAGGTTTTCCCAAATAATCTGGAAAGTAAACATGGGCTTGTCAGTTCTCTGGAGCCTAAAAAGCATTTGGGAGAAATCCTGACTGAGTTTGACGAGCCACCATATACCCCAGGGAATTCCCCATTTAGAAGCGAGTGCGTAAAGGGGGGGTGGAAGAGTTGCCACTAATTGGAAACCAACCAGCCCCTGGAGCAACTGGTGGTAAACTAGCATCTCCCAGCACATGAGAGTCCAAGTTGGAATCCCCTGCTAAAGTAAGAATAACAGTCACGACAGCAACCAAGGGTAACTGGGGTCTTACAATGGATGGGGTAAGCACTATAATATATATATATAATCATTTAATCCTCTCAACAACCTTATTAAGTAGTTTAATAATATTATTTGCATTTTACAGAGAAGGAAACTGAACACAGAGGTTAGGTAATTTGCCCAAATTAAAAAGCAGTAGAAGCAGGATTCAAACTGAGTCAGGCTCCAGAGTCCTTGCTCCTAACCACTTATATATGTCATCATTTGGCATGGAAAGATCATGGGCTTTCAAGTTTGGCACTAAGGAGTTGAATTCTGGCTTAGATACTTGGAGATCAAATGTGACCACACACACACACACACACACACACACACACACACGCACAATGGAATATTACTAAACCATAAAAAAGAATGAAATCTTGTCATTTGCAACAACATTGATGGATCTAGAGTGTATTATGCTAAGTGAAATGAGTCAGTCAGAGAAAGACAAACAAATACCATATGATTTCACTCATGTGGAGTTTAAGAACCAAAACAAACAAAGGAAAAAAGAGACAAACCAAAAAACAGACTCTTAACTATAGAGACAAACTGATAGTTACCAAGGGGAATTGGGTGGGGGAATGGGTGAAATAGGTGAAGAGGATTAAGGAGTGCACTTATCATGATGAGCACTGAGCAATATACAGAATTGTTGAATCACTACACTGTATGCCTGAAACTAATATAAACACTGTATGTTAACTATACTGGAATTAAAATAAATTAAATTAAATTAAAAATGTGATCCTGAGTACGTGACTTAACCTTATACCTAGCCTATAAAGTAGATAAAATTCTGAACTAGCAGACTGTCATAAAGAAGGTACTTAGAACTTAGTAGACACTCAATAAACAGTATCTTAAGGTACACCTTTATTAAACTCACTAACAATTTCTGGCTACGACCCAGTATTGGAATGGCAGTTATCAACTCCAGACTATTTTTCTGGCTAAAGATCTGAGAGGCACAAGTAGAGTGGGATGATTACAAACTATAAAGGAAGGAATCATAAGCATGTACACACACAAATATACACACAGACTGGATTTTTGTGGAACTGAAAAGACAGAAAACACCTGCCTTCTACATTCAAATCCTATCATGTTTCTGAGTTGCCTATCACAGTTGGCTGAAGATACACACTTAATTCTGAATCTGATTTTTGTTTGAAGAGTGTCAAACTTTATATTTTAAGTGCCAGCAATATATATTTTAAACAGATAACACCTCATATACATAAATATATAAAATATAAAGTAGTGTGTGTGTGTGTGTGTATTCCCCCCTAGGGTGATTTTTTAATAAATTAACCTAATTGCTTCAGGCTATTTGAACCTCTCCATTGACTGGGCTGGAATAATTCAAAACCACCATGACATGATTTCACTTAGGTTGTATTTCTCTGGGATCATTAAAATGAGATTTTCCCCCTCTTCCCAACAATTTAACCATTTTTCAAACATGGCTAAGGACTCTGCTCTTCCTCCCATCCTTTTGCCATATCCTTACCATGAAACAACTAGAAAAGAGCATGTGATTATGAATGATTTTTTTTTTAATCTTTCCAAGCAGGAACTGCAAAGTAGTATTGTGCTTTCTCATCCATTCCCCTATTATTGGCTTCTTTCCTCTCTCCTGGGGAAGAGAAGCTATTTCAAGAGTAGAGAATATTAGTTAATTATTTTCAGATGCCTTCTTACCTTGTTCTGTTAGACTCTAATCTCAATGGATTCATTTAAAATAACTCTCTGATGGTTGGGGTATTACTGATGAAATTGCCACTGTGGTATATTCTAACATGCATTTTTGATTCTAAAAAACACAAGAAGTTTCCCAGGATGTAGACCCTAGTATATGCCCTGTCTCCCTAATTTTATTCCACATCTCCTGGAAAATATGTCCATTGAGAAAAAGAAAGTAAAGTGATTTTCTGTTTATTAAGCTCTTTTAATAGATAGGAACAGAGACTCATTAAAGTCACTTCAAGAAAAGGGAGATTGAATATTAACTAGACTTACTGTGGTGATCATTTCAGAATATATATAAATATCAAAGCATTACATTGTACACCTGAAGCTAATATAATGTTATACATCAATTATTCCTCAATTTTAAAAAAATCCTTAATGTTTGGGG
>NC_138374.1:57701110-57724461 GCF_054177405.1 Leptonychotes weddellii
TTTCAAACGCAGGAGATCTTAGGGTAGAGCTGCAGGAGAAATAGAGGGTGCCCGGTTAAATGTGAATTGCAAATAAGTAACCATCTTTTTAGTGTAAATATGTCCCAAGCATTGCTAGGGGCACACTTATGCTAAAAAGTTATTCATTGTTTAGCTGAAATCCAAATTTAACTGGGTGACTTCTCCTGTTTTGTTTTTTGCTAAATCTGGCAATCCTACTGTAGGGTGAAGGGAAAGAACCTTTGCAAACATGACATGGGGATAAAGAAGAGAGAAGAAAACAGCAGGAGAGAGGGAAACCCCAACACCAGGACAGCTTCTGAGAAGCTCTCACAGGACTGGGCCCGAGTCCACCCCTCACACAAAGGAGAGCGTGCAGGACCTCAGTGGAGAGGCACTAAGTATGATCCTGCAGGAGTCTGGGCCTTTGGCCTCAGGGCATGCTCCAGAGTCTGCAGGACCAAGCAGAGCAGACATGCCCAGAGACCCTAACATCAAGTAGACATTTGTGCTTAGACAATTAGTTTTTTTTCTCTATTAGGCCCCACAGATTGAGATGGGGGTAGTCTAATAATGACTGACAGTAGATTTCCTGCCAACCAGCATACAGGAGACTTCAGACTAAATTTAATTTTATCTAAAGGAAATGATGTGACATTTCTAACATCCTGTTTTGTGCAGAAACTTTCACAACAGCAGAATAATCATCATTACTGGTCAACACTGAATATCTTCTATGTGACACACACCATGTTATGTGTTTTATGTTCATTATTTTGGTTTTTGTATTACAAAATTATTATGGAACAAAGGACGGGTCGTTTGTTAATGGAGTGTCAGCCTTTGGGGAATATGTGAAGAAGATCCTAGATGAGTAACAGAGGACATAAAGCAACACCCACTTCATTTATTGATTAGCCTGGCTCTGGCCCCAAAACCCAATTCTGATCTAAAGGAAAAATGAGGGGTGCCTGGGTGGCTCAGTCGTTAAGCGTCTGCCTTCAGTTCCAGTCGTGATCCCAGGGTCCTGGGATCGAGCGCCACGTCTGGCTCCCTGCTCTGCGGGAAGCCTGCTTCTCCCTCTCCCACTCCCCCTGCTTGTGTTCCTGCTCTTGCTGTCTCTCTCTGTCAAATTAATAAATAAAATCTTTAAAAAAAAAAAAAAAAGGAAAAATGAGCTCAGAAAGATGCTGCACTCAATAGACAAGGTATTTGTTTCAGGCCTGCCCTCTGTCAGCCTGCCTTGCTGTTCCCTTTAAAAGGCAAAAAGGGTTGGTCCTGATGTAAATACTTCATTTCCTCGCTTCAGACATAATTGTTAGGCCTAGCTCAGAACTTGTGGCCTTTCCCCTTGCACAGGCCAAGTTTTTCCAAGTTCCATCACTCCAAAAAAACAACCTGTATTTTTGCACCAAGGTTTCAGTGAAAGCATTATATTATGCAATTACTATTTACTTGAAAGAGGGAGAGTTTTCTTTCCAATTGACACAGTATCATTTCCCTAGGCAGACAGAATTTGTTCATCAAGTACAGGTAAACTTTGTTGTACTTTGCTTCAATTTCTGCACTTCAGAGATACGGGTTTTTTTTTTACCAATTGAAGGCTTGTGGCAACCCCATAGAGCAAGTCTACAGGTGCCATTTTTCCAACAGCATTTGCTCACTTTATGTCTCTGGGTCACATTTTGGTAATTCTCACACTATTTCTAAATTTTTCAGTATTATTATGTTTGTTACGGTGATCTGTGATCAGTGATCTTTGATGTTACTATTGCAATTATTTTGGGGTGCCACGGCCATATAAGACAATGAACTTAATCCATAAATGTCGTATGTGTTCTGACTGCTCCAACAATGAGCTGATCCCCCATCTCCCTGTCCTCGGGCCTCTCTAGTCCCTGAGACACAACAATATTGAAATGAGGCCAATGAATAGCCCTACAATGACCTCTAAGTGTTCAAGTGAAAAGATATCACTCATTTCTCACTTTAAATCAAAAGCTAGAAACAACAGAACTTAGCTAGGAAGGCACATCAAAAGCTGAGACAGGCCAAAAGCTAGGCTTCCTGTACCAGTTAGCCAAGTTGTGGATGCAAAGGAGAAGTTCTTGAAGGAAAGGTAAAGTGCTACTCCAGTGAACACAAGAATGATAAGAAAGGGAAACAGCCTTATTGCTGATACAGAGAAAGTGTTAATGGTTTGGATAGAAGATCAAACCAGCCACAACATTCACTTAAACCAAAGCCTAATTCACAGCAAGGCCCTAACTCTCTCCAGTTCCATAAAGGCTGAGAGAGGTGAGGAAGCTGCAGAAGCAAAGTCTGAAGCCAGGAGAGGTTGGTTTGTGAGGTTTAAGGAAAGAAGCCATCTCCATAACATAAAAGTACAAGGGGAAGCAGCAAGTGCCGATGTAGAAGCTGCAGCAAGTTATCCAGAAGATCTAGCTAAGAGAATTAATGAAGGTGGCTACAATCAACAACAGATTTTCAATGTAATGGAAGAACAGTCTATTGGAAGAAGATGCCATCTGGGACTTTCACAGCTAGAGAGGAGAAGTCAATGCCTGGCTTCAAAGCTTCCAAGAACAGGCTGATTCTCTTGTTAGGGGCTAATGCAGCTGGTTCCTTGAAGTTGAAACCAGTACTCATTTACCCCTCTGAAAAACCTAGGGCCCTTAAGAATTAGGCTAGGGGCGCCTGGGTGGCTCAGTTGTTTAAGCGACTGCCTTCGGCTCAGGTCATGGTCCTGGAGTCCAGGGATCGAGTCCCGCATTAGGCTCCCTGCTCAGCAGGGAGTCTGCTTCTCCCTCTGACCCTCCCCCCTCTCACATGCTCTGTCTCATTCTCTCTCTCAAATAAATAAATAAAATCTTTAAAAAAAAAAAAGAATTAGGCTAAATCTATTCTGCCTGTGCTCCATAAATAAAGCAACAAAGCCCAGGTGTCAGCACATTTGTTGATAACATGGTTTACTGAAAATTTTAAGCCCACTGTTGAGACCTATGGCTCAGAAAGATTCCCTTCAAAATATTACTGCTTATTGACAATGCACCTGGCCACCCAAGAGCTCTGATAAAGATTAACAATGAGATTCATGTTATTTACATGTCTGCTAACACAACATCCATTCTGCAGCTCATGGATCAAGAGTGATTTTGACTTCCAGGTCTTATTATTTAAGAAATGCATTTTGTAAGGTGATTGCTAGTACAGATAGTGACTCCTCTGCCTCTGGATCCCTGCAAAGTAAATGCAAAGCCTTCTGGAAAGGATTCACCATTCTACATGCCATTCAGAATATGTGATTCATAGTTAAAAGTCAAAATATCAACATTAAGAGGAGTTTGGAAGAAAATGAGTCCAACCTTCATGGATGATTTTGAGGTGACCTAAGTAGACCTAAGTAGAAGAAGTAACTGCAGATGTGGTGCAAATAGCAAGAGAACTAGAATCAAAAGTGGAGCCTGAAGATGAGACTGAATGCCTATAATCTCATGATCAAACTTGAATGGATGAGTTGTAGCTTTTTATGAACGAACAAAGAAAGTGGTTTCTGGAGATGGAATCTACTCCTGGTGAAGATGCTCTGAAGATGGTCGAAATGACACAAAATGATTTAGAATATTACATAAACTTAGTTGATAAAGCAGGGGCAGGGTTTGAGAGGATTGATTCCAATTTTGAAAGAAGTTCTACTCTGGATAAAATAATATCAAACAGCATTGCATGCTACAGAGAAATCGTTCATGAAAGGAAGGCTCCATCAATGCGACAAACTTCACTCTTGTCTTATTTTAAGAAAATACTGCAGTCACCCCAACCTTCAGTAACCACCACCCTGTTCAGTCAGCAGCCATCAAGGCAAGACCCAAGCAGTCATCAGGGCAAGACCCAAGCAGTCATCAGGGCAAGACCCTCCACCAGAAGAAAGGTTATGCTTCATTGAAAGTTCAGATGATGGTTAGCATTTCTTAGCAATAAAGTATTTTTTCTTAAAATATGTACATTTTTTTAGACATAATGTTATTTTACACTTAAAAGACTACAGTATAGGGTAGACATAACTTTCATATGCACTAGGAAATTAAAAAAATTTCATTTGACCCACTTTATTGTGGTGGTCTGGCACCAAACCCACAATATCTCCAAAGTACGTCTGTACTCAGTGTTCCTTCTCCAGTAACAAGAAGCAAACAGGTATTGGCCTAACTTGGAAACATTTTGTGCCCCACACACCTTAGTAAGAAGATATGAAATGGTTTTTCTTTCATGCTGAAAAATAAATCACAGTCATCCAATAGTCTAGCACCTGATTTTACAGTCTCAAGTCATCTTCAACATGTCACAAAAAGAAAGAAATCATCATCATCATCATCACCATCTTGCTCAACAATGGCTAGCATTATAATGTCTGTCCACAATTACAAAGATTATAAAAGGAGACAGGTCATGGAAAGAAATTTCTTGATTCTTGACCAAAGGCTTAGCAATTAGGTTTTAAAGAGGTTTTTACATTTAACCTTACAGATGAACTCCTTACCAAAATTTATTGGAAAAGACTTTTTTTTTTTTTTTTAAGGAAAGATTTGTGTTATAGGATTTATTGCCAAGTCCATGGTCTCTGGTACAGACACCTGATACTACAAATAGTTCAATCAGAGGTTGGTCTTAAATACCTGGTTGTTGAAGGCAAGGAGTTATTGACATCAATATGAGCACCTTACACTGGGGGAGCTCCCCACCATCGAAAATGAAGGTAGAAATAATAGTTTCTTTGTGAAGGAACTGGGAGGCATATATATGAATATATAGTCCCTAATCCCATGCAGATCCCACAACTTTGACCTCCTTAGCATTTATACTACTGTATGAATTGCAGCAAGTTAAAGGCCATTTTTCCTTTGCTAGAAATAATTAAGATCCAGACCTTTTTCCACCTGGATGTATCAGAGATTTTTCAAGGTCAAAAACTGTATTTCTCTCTGACTTTTAAAAATGTATTTGCTCTCAGCTAGGTTTCTCACTGTTAGAGACTAGAGTTGCAAATATGAAAAAAAGGAAAGACTAGAATGTACCATTATCATTACGATCACATTTTTTTAAAATACAGATAGACAAATAGAGAAACATAATATATATAACATATAAGTATATGTAATATACAGATAAATATAAATATGAATAAGTACAAATATAAAAATATATATACATATTTCCTAGCTCTGTCTAGCAAAGAAATTAGAAACAATAACACTCCAAAGGTAATGAGTACACCCAAATTTGGGTACCAGGAATGAGTGCTCTCTGGATTCTAGGACTGGGGCAGCAAAAGTACAAAATGATCCTGTTGTACTATACTGCTCTAGAAGTCAGAAAGTATCTAAAGAATGGCAGAGACTATCAAAAGCATACAGAAACCGATTTGAAGGAATTCTCAGAAGTAAAATCAGGGACAATTTGAGCATCAGAATAAATAATGACAGTAGTGGATTATAACTTATTTTTAAAAAGAAGATTCATGAACCCATACTGATATAAGTAAATAAATACATAGGTGGGAGGACCAGAAAAGCTCTTCCTAACAGTAATATAGATATAGTAATATAAATACAGCAGCAATTATGGGTTGGAAAATCAACAATGGGGAAACAAAAGCAAAAATAAACTACTGGGACTCCATCAAAATAAAAGTCTTCTGCACAGTGAAGAAAACAATCAACAAAACTAAAAAGACAACCTATAGAATGGGAGAAGATATTTGCAAATGACATATCTGATAAAGGGTTAGTATCCAAAATACATAAAGAACTTATATAACTCAACACCCAAAAAAACCAAATAGTCCAGTTAACAAATGGGCAGAAGACATGAACAGACATTTTTCCAAAGAAGACATACAGATGGCTAACAGACACATGAAAAGATGCTCAACATCACTTACCACCAGAGAAATGCAAATCAAAACTATAATGAGATATCACCTCACACCTGTCAGAATGGCTAAAGTCAACAACACAGGAAACAACAAGTATTGGCAAGGGTGCAGAGAAAGGAGAACCCTCTTACACTATTAGTGAGAATGCAAACTGGAGCAGCCATTCTGGAAAACAGTATGGAGGCTCCTAAAAAAAAGTTAAAAACAGAACTACCCTACAATGCAGCAAGTACACTACTAGGTATTTACTCAAAGGATTCAAAAATACTAATTCAAAGGGATACATGCACCTGATGTTCATAGCAGCATTATCTACAATAGCCAAAATATGGAAAGAGCCCAAGTGCCCATCAACTGATGAATGGATAAATAAAATGTGGTATAGATACATAATGGAATATTACTCAGCCATAAAAAAGAATGAAATCTTACCATTGCAATGATATGGATGGAGCTAGAGTATATTATGCTAAGTGAAATAAGCCAGAGAAAGAAAGACAAATACCATATGATTTCACTTATATGTGGAATTTAAAAAACAAAACAAATGAACACAGTGGGGGCAAAAAAGAGAGGCAAACCAAGAAACAGGCTCTTAACTATAGAGAAGAAACTGATGGCTACCAGAGGGGAGGTAGGCAGGGGATGGATTAAATGGGTGATGGGTATTTAGAAGGGCACTTGTTGTAATGAGAACTGGGTGTTGTATGTGATGAGTCACTAAATTCTACACCTGAAACCAATATTGCACTGTATGTTAATGAGCTGGAATTTAAATTAAAACTTAGGGAAAAAACCAAATTTTTGAAATTAAAAAAAAAAAAGAAAATCAACAATGGATTCTCAAACTATCAGATAAAAGTTTGATAAAGAACATGATATTTACATAGCCTGAAAATATCTCCCACAAAATTCTTGATTATTAAAAAGGGGAAAATTAATGTTACAGTGAAGAAATCTAGTGAACATCATCCTAAGTTATCAATGTCAATATCACTGATACTGGGACAGACCTACATTAAGTGTCCCATCCTACAATGCATCAAGGAGGATACACCTAACTTCTTTCCTTCTAAAAATGCATAACCTGAATCTAATCATAAAGAAACATTAGCTCAGCCCAAGTTGAAGAACACTCCACAAAATAAATGGCTTGTACCTTTCAAAAATGCTAAGATAACGAAAGACAAAGAAAGGTCAAAGAACTATTTAAAATGAGAGAACAATGGGCATAAAGGAGGGCACATGATCTGATGAGCACTGGGTGTTATACGCAGACAACAAATCATTGAACACTACTTCAAAACCTGATGATGTACTATATGCTGCTAATTGAATTTAAATAAAAAATAAATAAAAATAAAATAAAATAATCATAAATAAATAAAATTTAAAAAAATAAAATGAGAGAACAATTACACAGACAACTAAATGCAGTGGATGAATTTGGAATGGATCCTGGGAGACAACTGACAAAATCTGATTACGCACTGTTGATTAAATAACAGTATTGTATCAACATTGAATGTCTTAAGTTTGATTATTTTACTGCGATTATGTAAGAGCACATCCTTTTTCTTGGGAAATATACACTAAAGTATTTAGAAGTAAAGGCGTGAACAGTCTCTAACTTACTCCAAAATGGTTCAGAAAAAAATTACCTGTGTGTGCAAGTGGGGCAAAATGTGAACACGGGTGAATCTGGATAAAGTATAAGGTGATATCTTGTACTATTCTTGTAATTTTACCATAAATTTTAAATTATATCAAAATAATAAGTTACAAGGGTACCTGGGTGGTTCAGTTGGTTAAGCGTCTGCTTTCGGCTCAGGTCATGATCCCAGGGTCCTGGGATCAAGCCCCACATCGGGCTCCCTGCTCAGTGGGGAGCCTGCTTCTCCCTTCTCCCTCCGTCTGCTACTCCCCCTGTTTGTGCTCTCTCTCTCTCAAATAAATAAATAAAATCTTTTTAAAAAAATAAAAAATAAAAATAAATTAAAAGTTACAAAAATCTACCCATTTTTTAAGGCCCAAGTGAATCCTTACAGCTTCCGTGAAGCCTTCTCTTCCCACTACAGAATGAAATCATAAATCACAGATTTTTATTGCTGGAAGAGTCTAGATACTTTCTCCAGAGAAATCCTGTAGTATGGCAAGTCTGCATTATTCAGCAATTGTTAATTAATCAAAAGGCTTCTGAGGAAGTCACTTCTCTTGTCTTCATCTAGTGCCAAAATCTTCTGCTGTCATTTATCTCTCCAATTATATTCTAAGCCTCTTGAGACCTGAAAATGTGTCTTACAAGTTCTTGAACCTTTTGACCTCTTGTTCACATTCCCCACCCCTTCTCCTACCCCCACCCCCATGATCCATAGCCAAAAATAAAGCACAAAACTGGCGAACAACTCCTATTATTCCTCTACTCCTCATGTTTCAGCTTAGATACCAGCAGTTTATGATACCCTGGGCTGGGTTAGATTACCTTTGTACATACTCTTCCTAGCACCCCATGCTTACACCATACCACTTAGCTTGCTGAACTGAAAGTGGCTACTATCTTGTCCACCTCCCTCACCACATCCCAAGCTCCTTGAGGGCCAAGACTGGGGGAGAGGTATAGAGACTCATTAAATATTTATTGAATAACTAAATGAGTAATAATGGTTTAACTTTTAGAAGTCAACATGTCATGCCAGTTTCTATACCATTTTCAGATAACCTGCTTCAGAATCACTTGGGGTGCATGTAAGCTCTGCAGATTTCCAGGACCCATCTGGAATGTAATGAATCTTCTGGGGAATAGGGGCTGAATATCAAATTTATAAATTTATCAGGCAATTCTAATGCATATTAATACTTAGAGTCATGGCTGGAGCAGAATGAAGTCATTTTCCATAATCCCTGCCCCTGCATTTCCCCCTTTTCCGTATTCACCTCTAGTGTAAAACCCCCCAAAATGAATTTTGCTGAAATCCTGGAGTTTCTACTCAATTTACACCCTCCCTATTGAAGTATGGTCTTTGTGGATCTGGCGTTGTGGACTGCTTCTCAGCAACTTTAAAGAATTTTGCAAGCCCCTCATGTCCATCTAAAATTTGAGGCTGGTTGGTGCTAAAGAAGCCAACTTAGTTAATATATCTGGGAAGGAATGGAAAGGAAATACATTTGAACATAACCAAAATGTTACAGAGAAAATAACAAAAAGACAGCATGTAGGATAAAATACAAAAACAGAAAAAGATTTGCTTTCCAACCCTGGTCCTACCAGAAAAGAAGGGTTTTCATCTAGAAAAACAATGACTTTGGATTAAGCCAACTGTTACATACAATTACATATCCCTTAGAACATTAGCAGTGCTCTCAAAGTTAAAAAAAGTGAGGGATACTTATGGTAGTATCAAGTTTTACTGAGGGTCCTAACACAGTGATATTTTTAGTCTGCGGACCTCTGTTGTGCGTTAATACAGCCCGTGTGTAAGCTACTACTAACCTCTGTGCTATGTGATTCTAGACGAATAGTAAAAATAAGATACTCATTTCTCTTCCTATCTCTTAAATGTCATGCTTTTACCATGATCTTTACTTTAAGGTTCATGAAATGGAAAAAAAAAAAAAAAAACCAGACACCCCCCCCAAAAAAATCAATGGACAACATCTTGAACACTGTGACGTAAATTATTCTGAGTTAATAATTTACTAGTTTAGAGAGTCAAGGGAGATAAAGCAAGATCCCAATGGAAATGAAATTTAACTGTGTGCATATTTAAATAATTCATACGTTAATTAAAATTGCCTGTGGAACACTAAGATATTCCAAAATCATTTTGACCAACACCTACTTCCATGAGTTTAAAAAAGAAAAAGAAGAATCACCATACATAACTTTGCATTGTTTTTGAAAAGGTCCCCAGACTGTAGAAACATAGGTCACATGCTTTTACCCTGTGCCCAATGCTATAATTAGCCTGTGGTGTCAAGAGGGGGGAGTACAACTGAACAGCAGGTACTCAGTAGGTTTTGCTGCATGAAGCGTAATGAGGATTTCAGATGTAACACACTAATACTTGTTTTATTACCGTAGTCAATTGTCCGTGCATCTTAGGATTCATGTTGTGTACATTGGCTAAGTCATGTTTCTTTCATTAGCTAAAGCAATTAATGTACATTCAGCCTTTTAAGTGCTACCTCTTTATGCTTTTTCCTTGCGTAATTCACTTTGCAATGATTAAAATAATTTTTCAATGGCGATGTCACTGCTTAATGAAAAAATATACAGCACTAATGTAGGAAGCATTTGTAAACATTTTTAGGAGGATATTGTTTGTTGTTACACAGCACTGTAGCAGATGGCTATAAAAAGCAGCTCAAACTCAAGAACTAGCTGAGAGACAGACCTCAGGGGATTGGGATAAACAGGTGAAAAAAGGAGAAACTTCACTCTTTTGAAAGAATTTAACGCCATGTCAGAAATAGCTGTTGGTCCCACTTTTGGTCTGTACCGCTAAGGACTAAATGAGGGCTAGTGTTTACAATTAGTGACTCAGTCTTGTTCAACCTTTTAACTACTGGGCACTTACCTTGCGCCAGGCTCCAGGCTAAATCTTTGATACACAGCTTCTCGTTCTATCACAGAAATTGTGAGAAACGAAGACACAGACGGATGAAATAATGTTCCCTAGAGTCTCACCGCCAGTGAGTCCTGGAGCTGGGGTCCATCCCACACCCAATGCCCTTTTACCCCCCGGCAGGGTGGTTAAAGAGCCAGACTGCGTGGGTTTATGTCTGCACTTCCTTGTATATTAGCGATTGGACTGGAGCAAGTTGCTTAGCCTTTCTGAGCTTCAGTTTCACTGTCTTTAGAAATGGAGACAGTCACAGAAACCTAATTCACACAGAGTGGCGAAGAGTCATTGAGTATGTGCCACGTGCTCAGAGGGCCACCCAGCATGCACACGGCAGACGCCCACGAGGTAGCTCCTCTCATAACTATTACTCTGTCTATGCTATACTGCCCATCCCGAGTTGTCTGCTTTCCTATTTCAGGCCTGTCTCTTTGTTTTAAGCAAGATGTTATGCTATTATGATGCCTCTTAGTAAATGAGTGTGTGCGTGAATGGTCTTAGAGATGATCATTACACACTTGCTACACATCAGAATCAGAATCCAGATTTCAGCAACATTCTAAATATCTTTCCTAATTTAATAAGTGATTACCCTTTTCATGCACATGGGCAATAATTTCAATAGATATATTTTTTAAATTATTTTTCACTTCTGCAGGCAAGATGTGATAATTCCGTCTTTAGCAGCTAGATATATGTGATCAGACAAAGGAGTTCAGACACTGAGAATATTGTGTGTTTCCTTTAGATCCCCAGTCAGCACTGTACAGAGGAAAAGCCATTCCTGATCTATGGTGACTTACTACATTCCTTCCTCAGGCTGGCTGCTTCCCGAAAGCAAACTCTCATACTGCTCCCTCTGCTTATACAATGCCTCCCCTGATTCTATATTTGTCATATTCCTATGCTCAGAGACCTAGTTTAAATGTTACCTCCTCCAGGAAGCCCTCCAGGAAGCTTTCCAGACCTGCTTTTCCTTTCCAGATAAAATTCTCTCTCCCTCATCTGAATGCCTGAGGCAGAAAACAGCCATTTTCCTCCAATAACTATCCTCTCTTTCTACGTGGTTAGTGAACTTCTGGGTTGCAGCCCGCACATGGCTTTCCAGAATAAGGACTATGTCAGTCTCTCCTTACAGCTAGGGTGTGGCTAGCCATGTGACCACAGTCTGACAAACAGGATGCAAGCAGAAGTATTGTGTCCTATTTCTAGGACATGTCCTCATATAGAGCAGGGCATGCCGTTCTTTACTCCTGCCCTCTTTCTGATCACTGGAATATAGATTCAATGGCTGCTACTTGAGCAGCCATTTTTAGACCATGAGGTAGATAGAGGTCAAGTGTTCATAATGGCAAGAACGACTAGCTTGTTCCTGGTGATTATAAAGTCCCCAGGCGGCATGGACTGCCCACTGCCAAAAACTGTTAATGGGAGAAAGAAATAAACTTACATTTTCTTTCATTTGTGTGTGAACCCAATCTTGACTCATTCAGCTCCTTCAGCATGTGGTATTATCTGCACCTGTATCTCCTAAAGGGCACTCACGATATCACATTACATCGAACTGCATAGAATAGCTGTTGCTCTACTAGATGTGTTTCTGGAAGTAAGGACTGTCCATCAAGTACTCATCATGGGGCCAGGCTCATAGTGGGCTCTTGAGTAAATGCTTTTTGCATAAAGACAACCTGAATCGGAATGTGTAGAAGACATCGAAAAACAGGTCCTCTTGACACTAACTCGGGAACATCTTTCTGTATAAGCGTAAAGGTCTTTTTCAGGCACAGATTGACAATGCACAGTGGAAAAGCAGTACAAAATGTTTTGTCTGTTGTTGTGCCTCTCCATTGCTCTTATTCCAAATGACTTCATTATAATTAAGTAAATTCTCTTGCTTCAGGATTATGTGTTTACGTGAAGGCTCCAGCTAATAAGGCATACACATTTGGCTGAGGAACACTCTCATCTGAGAAGATCATCGTCTTGAGTAGAAAGCCTTAGGAAGAGTGAGTGGTGGCTCTGAGGGAGGAGAGGTCCATGGTTCTGTCACATGATTCTTACATCTGAGCCAGGATTTTGGGATATGAGTATGAGAATTATGAGACTTGGCACATGTCCTAGGCTTAGCCACTTGTTGGCTATTTCACCCCTTAGTCTAACTTCCTATCCAGAGTTATTTTCCAGAGGTTCACTAAAATAAAGAATGTGCATCATTTGAAAAAAATAATCTATATTAATATGAATGGTAGGGTTTAATAGGTAGTAGGACAGGACATTTTTAAACTTAAGAAGCAATGTTTTAGCAGAAAATAATGCTTTGGGGAATATAGGCTTGGGTTTTTGCTTTATTTTATATTTTTAGAATAAAACTATCAACTGAGAGAAAATAGAATATCTTGGGCATGAGGGTCTTATTGATTTATCTATTCTCTTCTATGATCCCATGACTCTTTGGTAATGTCACAGATCTGAAATTACTATGTGAACTTTGTAAAAAGCATGACTTCAATGGGAATTCAAACTCAACTTGAGTATTAAGCACTTGGCTCAGTTAAATTTCCCAACACTACTGACATCATAAAGCTCTTCAGAAGGCTCTGAGTGGTATAGAAAAAAGGTTTGTCTGAATTTAAGGGCCTAATTTGTCTACTTTAGAAGAAAAAAAATAATCTTTTTGGTGGCAAAGCTTTTTGAGATATAAGCATTACACTGAGTTGGCTATAAGTTTTTAAATGGCAATGAAAAATGAGCCATGTCCTTCTTTTCTCAAATTCACACTTGGCCAACAGTGAGAATCCTTTCATACTGCTTCCTCTGAATAAGGGTCACTTTATTCAAAGGGCAGAGGAAAAGGAGAATTATTTAATATATAAGAGCAGCTGCAGAAAATGCCCTCACTGCCTTTGTGGGGCCCAAGACAAATTGGAAAACATATGTCCCTCTGACATCAGTCACTTAACGTCTTGCTCACCTGAAGGATAACTGTTCTGGGTGACCATGTGTTGGCCAGTTTAAAAGCTCGTTCACTAGTACCACACATCAATACAATTAGAACTAATTCACTCCAGACATTTTATGGATTGTAAATAGGTATTTTATCTGTGGAAAACAACGCCAAAGTCTTTGAAACAACTTAATCATGGGGCATAATTGTTAACACAACTGAGCATAGCTGGATCATTTTAAGAGTGAGTGAGATTCCTTATCAGAATCACTCATCACCTAAGTTATGATCACAGTTATAAAATGTTTGCCATCAATAAAGAAGAGAGGGAGGGAGGGAGGGAGAAAGGGAAAAAGGAGGGAGGGAAAACATCTTGGGAAAGATGTCATAACCCCCTTGATTTCAAGAACCTTAAGCCAGAGGGTCTTGTTTAGAAAATCTGAATCCCTAATGATGTAACCAGGCTTTGAATCTCCTGAGAAACTGAAGCACAGCTGTTGTCATTCCCATGTATCTCAGCAAATGTCTAGGGACTTGGAGACCACAAATTCTATCTGTGGCTCTGTCCAACCCTGAATTCTTGACACTGAGCAAGTCCTTTCCTTTCTTTTTTGTCTAGGTTCTTTTTTTTTTTTTTTTTCCAAAGGAAAGAGAGAGAAGAAAATAAGGAAGAATATATAGAAGAAAGACAATCATATTAACATAGAGGCATAATTCTCATTCATACCCAGGTTTTCCATTTTTTCACCCATCTGGGGGACTTTGGGTGCTGAAAGTACTGGAATATGGGACCACATTCAGCAACTGAGCTGATACACTATGTACTAGAAGTACTGAGTACTAAGGTATGGTGAGAGCTCACCCAGTCCTGGCGTCCAGGAGCCTGCGTCCCACTGAAATACTAGACCCATTTCAGGGACCTTGAACCCAGAAGCATTTGGTACAACAACTCAACCAAATGCTGGCACTCCAGTCTGAAATCAGAGCCAAAACCACAGTTGCAGAATCTGTAACCTATCTGAGCCTTACCTCAATCCACAGAAACTCATGCATGTTTTCTACTGAAGTGGAGCCAGATTGAGGAGTTCCACTGAGGCATTTTTAATGTAAAGTAAACTTTAAAGAGTTTATAAAGGATTCAACCTGGAACTCTAGGGAAATTGGAAGTGAGTAGGAAGTAATTCTTTATGAGCCAAATCAAAGAGAAAGCTGCCAGAAATCATACGACTTCTTTTTATAAGACAGAGCTGAAACTGTTTTGATCATTGTTAAAAACAAAACAATAGGCCCAAAATGGAGTCACTTGTGCTAAGCCGCATGTCACCAAACCAAGACTTACTTATGTTCCAGCTTTCCCAGAAATGGAATCTCAAACCAGTCAACCAGGAATCACCTGATCAGCCCTAATTAGGTAGTCTGCCTGACAGACTCCTATCACCCCCTAAAGGAAAGTTACCTTGTAATAATCAACCTGATTTTTAACCTAGTGCAACTTCTTTGTTGCTGCTCCCTTCTGCCTATAAAAGTCATTCTGTACAGCTCCTCAGAGCTCCTTTTTATTACTAGATTAGATGCTGCCAAACACAAATCAATTTTTGCCCAAATAAACTTAAAATTTTAAATAAGCCTTGGTTTATCTTTTAACACAATGAATTATTCTTCACTCAAGTGATGATTCACTCTTGCCAAAATAGTTCCCTCCTGCCTTTTTTTTTTTTTTTAACTCAGAATGTTTAGTCATAAAGTTATTATTGAGTCTTTTGGGTTTTATCCCTGTAAGTTGGCAACTAGATCTGAATTGTGTTAATAGATATGGTAAAACCCTGGAACTTGACTCCGAAGGATTTTTTCTATTTGTTTGTTTTCAAAAATGCTAATGACAATAACAATTATAACTGCTAGGAAAACAGTTTCAACACTAACACACTGGTTGCTACCAGAGTATTGAGTTCCCCGTTTTTGAGAAACACACTGAGGGATAAACTTAGTATTCTAAGTAGGTCTTTCACAGAGAAGGGCCTTTTCTCTTTTCCCTCTTCTTCACTACAAACCTTTCCCCACCAAAAAAAAAAAAAAAAAAAAAAGAATCCTTTTGGCAATCTATTCCTTTGGGTTAACAAGATTCTCCTAAGGGTAATGAACATGCTAAAAACAAACTTGCTCTAATTAATAATTTTGCCTAATGTTCATTTTACTCTGGCAATAATGAGAAAATTGGAACATGGTAGGCTGGCCCCCACGATTCCAGCTCTTGGGTACAAGCCCTGACTAACCCTTTCCTTCCCCTTAAGTATGGGCAGAAAAATCCTATGAGGGACATTCTCCTGCTGGCCTGGAAGAAAGCAAACTGCCATGCTGGGCGAGGAGAGGGGCCTCTAGGAGCTGAGAGCTGTCCCAGCCAATAGCTAGCGGGAAGACAGGGACCTCACTCATACCACCACGCAGAAATAAATCTGCCAACAGCCATTGAGCTTGCAAGGGCACAAGTCTCAGCCAACACCTTGATTCCAGCCTGGTAACAGCCTGAGCAGAGGACATATCTAATTCTATCCAGACTCTTAACCAATGAAAACAATGAGATAATAAACGTGTTGTGATAAGCCACTAAATTTTTGGTAATTTGTTATGCAGTAGACCACAAATATGCTGACAAACACATGCAAAAGTCAGTCAACAGAGTCTGTTAAATGACCCTGCAATACATGGCATGACTTTATACTGGTGGAAGCACAAGCAAAGGTGAGAGGCAGTATTGGGCACTGTCGTCTTTTCTTTCTTCAATTATAACATTTGGCATTCGGCATAAGTGTCTGGAGCAATGCTTTCATTTCTTCTCTGCCATCCTCTTCTGTGGATCACATAATCAATTTCAGAGGAAATCATGGAATGATTCCTTTATAATGAGGTACTCAAAGTCAATAGTCTATTGAAAGGAATATATGCCGCTAATCCATTTTGATTAACTAAAGAAGTTTCTCTCCTATATATATATATGTATATATGTATATGGTATCCCCTCAAATACAATCAGAATTTGGTCAGTCTAAAAAATGTTTGTGAAGACAGAGGCTCATAGGATCCAGTTATACATATGGATTATATTAAGATTCTAATCATTGGTGTGTTTGTTTTCCCTTTTCCATTTTGTAAAAATTGTAATAGTAGTAGTAGTAGTAGTAGTAGTAGTAGGAACAGTAGTAGTAGTATCCTTTATAGGAGATTGTGTCAGCTGTTTTCTCTCTACTGAGCCTCCTGGAGGAAAGAGACCTAAGCTTCATGAGGAGGCAGCATATGTAAGGGGAGACAGTGGCCTGGATATTAGGAGACCTAGGCTCTATGACCTACTCTGACATTTATTAGCTCATGATTTTAAATATATAACTTTCTTTTTCTAGGTCTCAGTTGCTTCATATAGATAAAGAAAGGGTTCAATATGCTCATTATAGTTTATGGTGTTTACAACCTCAGGAAATCCCTAATGAACACATGGTGAAAGCAAAGGCAGTAATGGAGTAGGGAGATGGGAAACCAAGATGGCGGGCTCCAGGTCTCCGTGGTCACTCCCACACAGATCAGTCATTCTTGGTTTCATACCCGCGGGCCCCATGGAGAATTTCATATTAACAAAGGCTGCTGTAGTTTTAAAACAAAAATATGGGGGCGCCTGGGTAGCTCAGTCATTAAGTGTCTGCCTTTGGCTCAGGTCATGATCCCAGGGTCCTGGGATCGAGCCCCGCATCGGGCTCCGCGGGGAGCCTGCTTCTGTCTCTCCCACTCCCCCTGCTTGTGTTCCCTCTCTCACTGTGTCTCTCTCTGTCAAATAAATAAATAAAAATCTTAAAAAAAAAATATGGAAAAGCATTGAACGTGGTGGTCTGTAAGGTCTTTCCCAGCAAAGACCATGAATCTCTCAGAAGAAATAAACCAAAAGAATGAGTCTACAGTCTTCCTTTCTTCTGATCATCACTCTGCTCACAGATTCTGCCTAAGTAGGAATAAATGTTTTCTGAGGAAGATGGGATGGCCCTTAATGCACCTGGCATTTCGGCTTTCTTTCTTATGTGGATGTTCTCCTAAGTTTTTCATTAAGGTGGTACATTTCATAGACAGCCCATATTCAGAGCAACCAAGATGCTCCAGTACGGTAATTATTTCATTATTTCATTTAAGGTTAGTTGTCATTATTTCCTTTAATGTTAGTTGTATTAATTAAGCCAATTCTTTGAGTGTGATAAACATTGATTACATTGTAACGCTGCTTATATAAATAAATGAAAAAAATCAAGAAAAAAAATTCTTTTCTGTCTTTCTGGTCCCTGAATTTATGTTTGATGCTGGGGTAAGACCTGCTCCTCCATCAAACAGAACAGTTCCTTAGTGCTCTAGGAAGCTGCATAGACTTGAAAGGAGTGGGAACTTCTAGGTATAGGGAGAGCAGAACGACTGGGAGAAATGCACAGAAATAGAGTTCCTAGAAATTAGTGCGGTCAACCGTTAGGGAGCAGAGATGAAATTTTGTGTTATTCTTGCCACAGCTCAACTCCACTTCCCCTGATATAATCCTGATATAAACCAAGGTAAATACTTCCCATCCCTTCTGCTGAATGGAAGCATGGCCTGATATGGACAAATATCACTGATCAGTTTTAACAGCAACTACATTATTAAAATGATAATGGTTCTTTTGCCCATACTTGTTGAATTACCGTTCTACTGGGAAAACAGTACCGAGCACTTCACTACCATCGCCTCATTTAACCTGTACAACTGCCTGTAGCATGGGGATTATTTCCCCCCATTTATGAATGAGAAAACTGAGGCTCGCGTGAGGTTATTTAACTTGCTCAAGTCACATAGCTAACAAGTGACAAGCCCACCTCTGACGTCTAGTACTTATCCACCCATCGTATTCTTCTCAAACCACTAGAGTTCGACCTGAGCAAAAGCCAAAACGTTTATTTGGGGTGCCCTGGCCGCCAGCATAGTGTTTTGCACCACGAATGGCATTCAAAATATTTGTTACTGAAATAACTATCCCTGTTATTGTGGGTGATGGAATTGAAGCTGAATGCACTGGAAGGTATGGAAATCTCAAGACACCGCTCAGTGGAACTGAGCTTTACTAGTTACCATGATGGAAAAACAAAACACACACAGAAAGGCTTAATTTTAATTCCCATCATCTCTTCTCTAAATGGATTTGTAGGAGCGCCTGGGTGGCTCAGTTGGTTGGGCGACTGCCTTCGGCTCAGGTCATGATCCTGGAGTCCCTGGATCGAGTCCCTCATCGGGCTCCTTGCTCAGCAAGGGACCTGCTTCTCCCTCTGACCCTCCCGCCTCTCATGTGCTCTCTCTCTCATTCTCTCTGTCTCAAATAAATAAATTAAAAAAAAAAATCTTTAAATGGATTTGTAAACATGGGACAATTATCCTCCAAATGGAAATTCCTAATTCTCTAGAGCAGCAATATCTAAAGAAGACTGTCAAAGCAAGAGATCTAAAGAGTAGGTAGAGTCTAATCCATATTAATTTTAATATATATAATCTCTCCTCTAAATGGATTTGTTACCATAGGGCCATGGTCTTTACTATATAGAAATTTCTAATTCTCTCCAATACAATAATATTTAAAGAAGAGAATTAAAGGCATGATCCTAAAATAATGACTGATACAGTCTGGGTTACTTTGGGATGCATCCTAAAATACCATTTAGCTCATTAGCCATAGCAGCCTGATCTATTCTCCCTACTTAGTAAGTGTTACATATGGTATCAGCTATATTTTCCAAACCCTGAATCAGAGTACATGACACAGGATTGCTAGAGACTATCTAGAACATATGGTCACCATCATATTAGGGAACAACCACAAGATACTTTGGAGTTGCTATTCCTATAGCACATATGTGTTTCAGAGAATAACCTCTTCTTTTCCCAAAGATATAGCCTAAATCTACCAAAAGCCTTTGAGAGCTGAAGCTAATTATATATCCAGGTAGGTGGGCCAGCAAGAAAGCTCAGAAAACAGCTTGATAATACAAGAAATCAACCCTTCAACCATTTTCAGTTTAGAGAAGCCACATCAAACCTTAATGAGAAGCCACATGTAGTGGTAAATTCTGGTATTTAATTTTATGATTATTTACAGCCATTCTGGTGCATAGTATATGGCACAGAGTTGCCTTTTTAAAAGTCCCAGGAAAATAAGCTAGAATGGACTAAATACATCGTGGTCAAGTTTTATTCCTCTTGATAAAGAGATGAGAGACGTATTTAATTAAACAAAAAAAAGATAAAACGGTATGAGCTGTGGGTAATATTTCATACTTTTGGAACTGCTTGACATCATGCCTTAGGCAAAAACTCGTAACAAAATATTAAGAAAGTAACAAATGTTCCAAAGTAATTTATTCTTGGGTGAACGTCCTATAGTCTGCCAAAAGCTTCATTCTTTTAATTCTATAGTCATTTATCATTCTAATAAAATGTTATAAAATACACTGTAAAACCTTTCACCTATTTGGTTCTTAAATTATTTTCTGAAGGGGGCGCGTGGGTGGCTCAGTCGTTAAGCATCTGCCTTCGGCTCAGGTCAGGATCCCAGGGTCCTGGGATCGAGCCCCGCGTCGGGCTCCCTGCTCGGCATGAAGCCTGCTTCTCCCTTTCCCACTCCCCCTGCTTGTGTTCCCTCTTCTGCTGTGTCTCTCTCTGTCAAATAAATAAATAAAATCTTTAAAAAAAAAATTATTTTCTGAAGTCTCACAGGAGACTGCAGGAATAGAAGCAACAGTAAGACTCATTTTACTTTTCTCCCCTCTCCATATCCCTATGTATAAACCTAACAGATTTGAGTAAATTTACTTCCCAAATCAATCATTATGGTATGTTTCACTGAATGGTAAGATGAACAATCAGATGGCACATGATACTGCATAATAATAAAATAAAAGCAGTTTCAGGTACAAAATCACAGACCAGGGATTCACATCCCTCTCCATGCAAAATCCCACCCAAAAAGAGTATATCGGTACAAAGGAATACAGCCATATGAACACACAGAATGGGAGAAGAGAAGTTCCTCATATTTCTGGAATTATAAAGCAGACAGAAGCACAATGATGGATGAAACAGTGGAATAACCCACAGTCCAGCATCTACCATGGGGAGGCATAATGCAAACCACTGAAAATGCAGTACAGAACTAGAAAGCCTCTGGGATAGAAGTAAGACTGTGGGGAGGAATGAGAAACAGGGCTGAAAATAGAGAAACTGGTTGAAGGATGAGAGAACTGAAGAACAACTCCAGTCAGTCCCTCTCTGTCTCCATCCCCAGATACTAAGGTGGACAGGTTGCAGGGAGACTGCTCTTTACTCTCTGGCAAAAATTAATACATAAATAAAAATTAAGTAGAAAAAAAATTTATTGGGGCCAGCCATGGAAAGACTCACCATTGTTATGTTACTGCTATGAATTTAAGGCAGAGGGAAAAAAATAATATAAAATTTGATGTTTAAAATTCAAGATTTTCATCTATTATCACTTGAAAACAATGTCCAAACCTTTGGATACTTTTAGAACCCACTCTGCCTATGTCCAAATGCCTAATGTAGCAAAATAGACACTAGCCAGATGCTGGGTGGGTCACCATTTTCCTGAGTCAGTCTGTTTACTTGAAATGCTCAATGGAGAACACGTCTTCTCTCAGTCACTTATAGGGAACTGAGAATAGGTCTTGAAAGAAACCAGTTAAAACTGAAGTCCATAGCATAGGGCGGCTGGATAACACACCATTGCTGTTACCTTTTGAATGCCCCCAGCTGGATAGAAACAGTTAACAGCAGGCAGCTGAGTGTCAAAGGAAAATGTCCCCCAGATGCCCTCTGCTATGGGCACCAGTCAAGACACCAGTCAACAAGTGCTCTGGAAATCCAACTAGATTTCAAGGTAGGCTATTTTTTTTTTGTGGCTTCACAAAGATCTTTAAGGTAAAGCACCTCACTTGCAGCCATATCCACTCCCCTGCCCTTCCTACTGTCACTCCTATCACTCCCTCTGCAATGAGTTTTAATGAAAAATCAAATAACGTTGAAATAAAAAATGTCAACACTTGGGGTGTCTAGGGGGCTCAGTCAGCTAAGCATCTGCCTTCTGCTCAGGTCATGATCCCAGAGTCCTGGGATGGAGCCCTGCCTCATCGCTGGGCTCCCTGCTTAGCAGGGAGTCTGCTTCTCCCTCGCCCTCTGCCCCTCCCCCTCCCCCTGCTCATGCTCTCTCTCTCTCAGATAAATAAATAAAAATGTCAACACTCTGTGGCTAAAGGAAACTAACTCTCAAACACATGAGAATCTAAAATTTGCCTCCTAAGAAAATCTATAGTTGATTTGCTCCAGAATTTTCTAACCTATGATTCTCATGCTAGTTCTATATTAGAATCATCAGTGCCTAAGTCTTGCTTCAGATGAACCACATCAGAATCTCTGGAGGAAAAGCCAGGAATATTGTCTTAAATGCTCTCTGTGTATTTCTAATGTGCATCCACAATTCAGAACCACTGCTGCCTCTAACTGTAAGATGACTGCAGGTTATTTGAATAAGGAACTGCAAACACTGATGCAGGGCATGAGTGTACACAGGCATTTCAAGAGCATACGACACTTCAAAATTGCCATTTAAGAAAACTTAAACAGAATATTCTCAGGCATAAGACAATGAAGATTTAAAATCAATACAAAACCCCAATTTTCATCTGGTGAATAATAACCCAACCCCCACTATTAACTAAGACACTTTGACTTGACTTAATGGCACTCCCCAGACCTAGGATGGAGTGGCCATCTGATGCTGGTCTAGACACTTACAGTTTCCTTTCTCTGGCCATAAGTATTCAAGGACCAAATCTGAGCAAAGAAGACACAATTTTTCTACAACTCTGAAACTAAGGAAAGCGCTCTTTCTCATGAGAATTGAATCTGAAAAAAATATAGGTTAGAGTTGGTAGAGCCAATATTTCCAACAAAAGAAAAAACCGGGCGCCTGGGTGGCTCAGTTGGTTAATCGACTGCCTTCAGCTCAGGTCATGATCCTGGAGTCCCGGGATTGAGTCCCACGTCGGGCTCCCTGCTCAGCAGGGAGTCTGCTTCTCCCTCTGACCCTTCCCCACTCATGTGCTCTCTCTCTCTCTCTCTCATTCTCACTCTCTCAAATAAATAAATAAATAAATAAAATCTTAAAAAAAAAAAGAAAGAAAAAACCTGTCAGAGAATAAATCCAATAGAGAAGATAAGCTGACAGACTGAATGAGAATCCAACCCCTGATTACATACTCTGGGTTCCTGTATTGGGCCAAAACTGAAACTAAATCTGCAATTGAATTTTAAGTTATGGGAGCCAATAAATTCCCTTTTAATAGGCTTAGTATGGTAACCCAAAGTATCTTAGGTGAAACAGGCTCCCATCTACAGAACAGACACTTTCATCCTTTCTCTGTCTCATATTGTTCCTATTCCCAGCATAAACACAGGACATTACCTCCATGAGTTCAGTACTCACATTCAGAGAAACAGAATCACAAACCAGCTCATTCACTCTCATTCTCAAAAGTCATGTAGTCCCTCATCAAGATAAAAAGCTTTTGCACAGCAAAAGAAACAGTCAACAAAACCAAGACAACCGACAGAATGGGAGAAGATATTTGCAAATGACATCTCAGATAAAGGGCTAGTATCCAAAATCTATCAACACCCAAAGAACAAAGAATCCAATCAAGAAATGGGCAGAAGACATGAACAGACATTTTTCCAAAGAAGACATCCAAATGGCCAACAGACACATGAAAAAATGCTCAACATC
>NC_138374.1:57724961-57747364 GCF_054177405.1 Leptonychotes weddellii
GACACTGAGGAGGGTGTGTGCTATGGTGAGCGCTGTGAATTGTGCAAGACTGTTGAATCACAGATCTGTACCTCTGAAACAAATAATGCAATATATGTTAAGAAAAAAAAAAAGAAGAAGAAGAAGATAGCAGGAGGGGAAGAATGAAGCGGGGGAAATCGGAGGGGGAGACGAACCATGAGAGACGATGGACTCTGAAAAACAAACTGAGGGTTCTAGAGGGGAGGAGGGTGGGAGGATGGGTTAGCCTGGTGATGGGTATTAAAGAGGGCACGTTCTGCATGGAGCACTGGGTGTTATGCACAAACAATGAATCATGGAACACTACATCAAAAACTAATGATGTAATGTATGGTGATTAACATAACAATAAAAATTTTTTTTAAAAAAAGTCCTATGGTCTCATCTAGCCCCAAGATAGGCCCAGAAGGATTATCCCACATTATTGCACATAGTAAAAGCTTGACTGGAAGAGAATCAGGCTGTGGTTGCCTTATCAGTTGTTCCCACCATCAAAAATATTAAGACAAAGATTCACAAGAAGAATAAATACAAAAACAGGTAATAATACAACCTCTGAACATATCATAGTAAAATTACTAGAACCTAAGGACAACAAGAAAATCTTCAAAGAAGCCAGAGAAAATGTATATTCCCTTCCAAGAAATCCTAATATGATTTACAGCTAATTTCTCAACAATAACAATGAAAGGCAGAAGAAAATAAAATATCTCTAAAATTTATAATAAATTGTAACTATAAATGTACTCGGAAAAAATATATATACACATACATACATAAATTTGGCAGCTTAAAAATCTTTTTTAGCATGGGGCACCTCGGTGGTTCAGTCGGTTATGCGTCTGGCTCTTGACCTCAGCTCAGGTCTTGATCTCGGGGTCATGAGTTCTGGTATTGGGCTCCAATGCTGGGCATGGAGCCGACTTAAAAAAAAAAAAAAACTTTTTTAGCATAACACCAAGAAAGACAGAAAAGAGGAATAGTTCTGACCATATAAAAAGTATAAATTTATAAATTTTTATGTAAAAATGAATTCTATAAAAATGTAAAAGGTATTTTCAAACTGAGGAAAAATACAATATTTTCAGTATATAATATAGAAAGCTATTATCCTTAATAGATATATAGTCTTTACAAATCAGTAAGAAAAAAATGCAATCACCTGAGATTAAAATGAGCAAAGGATATATACACAATTCACAAATAAATAAAAATAAATGTTTAATAAACATGAACATATTTAACTTCATTAGTAATAAAAATACAAATTAAACAAAAATGTCACAGAAACTTCCAGCTGTAAAATGGTCAATATATTTTTAAAAGTTTAATATTGAGTTTTTCAAAAAATATGCTGATAATTAGGCTCCTTGCACTTCTGGAGGGCAATTTAGGAGTGTACACTTGTACAATCTTTCTGGGGGGTAACTGGGCAGCATGTATAAAAAAAAATTAGGACCTGTCCTTTGGCCCAGTAGTTACACTTCTAAGAAAGAATCATTAGTCAATTATCACAAAGGTTAACGAAGATTTAGCTATAAAGAAGTTTATTACAGGGGACACCTGGGTGGCTCAGTCGTTGGGTGTCTGCCTTCAGCTCAGGTCATGATCCCAGGGTCCTGGGATCGAGCCCCGCATCGGGCTCCCTGCTCAGCGGGAAGCCTGCTTCTCCCTCTCCCTCTCCCCCTGCTTGTGTTCCCTCTCTCTCCGTGTCTCTCTCTCTGTCAAATAAATAAATAAAATCTTAAAAAAAAAAGAAGTTTATTACAACATAATTTATATGAGTAAAAATATTCAACAATAAGAGTTATTAAAGTAGTAAAATAACTCTCAATTCTAATATTTTATAATAAAAAATACAAACAGGTAAGCATAGTATTATTCCATTTCTCTAGAAGATTTTTATAGGACATACATTACCTTTTGTAGGACAGCACAAATTTTAAATATGCTGTATTGGACTCAATTTATGTGCTCCTCCAGATTTACTCAACCCCTCTGAACTCCAAGGCTGAACTGAAGACTCTTAACTGGACAGTGATATTGAACTTGAGTGAGTTCAATGGCGAAGGTTTTGGGTGCAGCCAGCAGAGGACATATTGAGAACAGGAAGCCTCTTTGATGACTCTCAGATCACATCCATTTACATATGGGGGAAGCCTTAAAGTGTGAAGGTTGGGTGTGCAGAGAGGGAAGAGGAGTCCAGTAGGTCCCTGTCTTACATCCTACATTTCCTTTCCATCAGTAAGTTTGGTGGGAAAAAAAAGTAGTGCTCCAATTTGGAATGATTAAGAGATCAGCCTGCAATTCACTATCATTGCCAATTCATGGAAAGAATCCTTGAGAAGAGTTTCAAAGCATCGTCTGTGTTTATGCTTTAAACAGATTGACTCCATAGCTACCCACGGGCATCACCTGAGACGCTCTCTTCAGTGTTCCTTGAAAGCAATTCCCTTGGAGTCTTTCCCTTCTTAAATACAATCCCTCTCCACCTCACCCCAGGTCTAGGTGGCCTTGCACTCTGATGGGAGTAATGATGAATGAGAGTGAGACAACAAAGGACAAAACTAATGATTCCTTAAACAGATGTCTCGGAACACAGGCAAATGTACACAAATTCTGACCAAGCAGGTGTGAACTTCCATGTCCTTCTAGGAAAATTCAGTTAAATCTACATCAACATCCTGGTGCAGATGATCGAAGTCAAACAATATCTTTTATGGTAAGTTTCTGTCACCATGACATGGGTTCCCTTTTTGTGATCTCAGCAGTGGAGATAAAAAAAAGAAAAAAAACAGAAACCTCAAATACAGATTTTTACAAAGTGTGCCTGAAATTAATAATATGAGGTTACTAAACTGGGAAACTTTTTTAGAATCTTAAAGCTGGTGAGTTTCCCAAAACATACAAGGCACAAGTTCGTATACTGTCCAAGACTCAAGACTTTTCAATCGTAAGAGAAATCATGTATGTTAAGGAAAGGCCAATAAAAATCTGCCTTTCATGACTCCAGTCACATTAAAAATAAGGGGTTTTTTTATTGGTTTCAGGGGTAGAATTTAGTGATTCATCAGTTGCATATAACACCCAGTACTGGGGCGCCTGGGTGGCCCAGTCGTTAAGCGTCTGCCTTCAGCTCAGGTCATGATCCCAGGGTTCTGGGATCGAGCCCCGCATCGGGCTCCCTGCTCAGTGGGGAGCCTGCTTTTCCCTCTCCCAGTCCCCCTACTTGTGTTCCCTCTCTCACTATGTCTGTCAAATAAATAAATAAAATCTTAAAAAAAAAAAAAAACCAGTGCTCATTACATCAAGTGCCTTCCTTAATGCCCATCACCTAGTTACCCCATCCTTCCACCCACCTCCCCTCCAGCAACCCTCAGTTTATTTTCTAGAGTTGAGTGTCTCTTATGGTTTGCCTCCCTCTCAATTTTCATCTTATTTTATTTTTCCTTCCTTTCCCCTATGTTCACCTGTTTTGTTTCTTAAATTCCACATATGAGTGAAATCATATATTTGCCTTTCTCTGACTGACTTCTTTCTTTCTTTTTTTTTTTAAAGATTTTATTTATTTATTTGACAGAGAGAGACACAGCGAGAGAGGGAATACAAGCAGGGGGAATGGGAGAGGGAGAAGCAGGCTTCCTGCGGAGCAGGGAGCCCAATGTGGGGCTCGATCCCAGGACCCTGGGATCATGACCTGAGCCGAAGGCAGACGCTTAACGACTGAGCCACCCAGGTGCCCTCTGACTGACTTATTTCACTTAGCATAATACCCTCTAGTTCCATCCATGTTGTTGCAAGTGGCAGGATTTCATTCTTTTTGATGACTGAGTATTAATATTCCATATTAATATCTTCTTTATCCATTCATCTGTCGATGGACATCTGGGTTCTTTCCACACTAACACTAATAAAAATAGAAGTTTTTTAAAAACCAGAGAGTCTTATCTCCACATTCGATAAATGGATTAGACAGTAGATATGTCTGCTCATTTGTACATTTCCTACAGAGTCTAGAGTTATATCTTAACAGTAATTGTTTTAATCAACAACTGTGCATTAAAAATTCTCTTAGCTGCCAAATTTGCATCTAGGATTCCCTTCTAGTAAATTCTTGCATTATGCACTTGACTAACCCAAAAGCTACTGTGTTAGTGACTTCACGCCCTCGAGGCGTGGGCACAAAACTCAAATCCCTGGGCACAAAAACCCAGTAAATCCCTTCCCTGGAATGTTAGGACTTGGAAGAAAACAGTTTGTCGGTAGTGTCTGCCTCGGTGGCTGACAGTTTAGGAAGGGAACCAGGGAGATGTTAGCAGCCGTGAAGAGAAAAAGCAGTGCCCAATAGGAATATGTAGCAGTATGCGGAGAAAAACAGAAGTAGGGCAGCAGAAAGAACCTAAGGACATTTTCGTCTCTCACTGAGGCTCCTGCCATTCTTACAGAGTTCTATTCTATCAATAATGTCCCCCTTTGGCTCCAGCTACTTCAGGTTAAATTTCTATCACTTGCACCTGAAATACTTCTGACCAATTGATCATTTTTTTCCCTATAAATCCTCCCACCCATTCCTTTTCTGCTCTTAATTACTGCCAACTCAAGTTGTATCTCCATTGAGATAGTCAATTCATATTTTGTTAAAAAGAAAACAAAAGAATACTGATCAGATGTCATAATGATGAACCTCAAGTTTATGTTCAGAGTATTTCATTAAATCGCTATTTTGTAGCTTTGGGTATCACTCAAACCAAAAAGCCTTCAGTTGAGATTTAAATATGTTGTCCTACTGCATGTAACACTACAATAGTAATCTTTTAAAACATGCTCTAAACTGAGTTAATTGCATTTCTTATAAAATTCACTACCTAATTTTCAATAGGTAGATTTTTATTTTCTTTCCAATAACAAACACTAATATTTTTCTAGTACTTAAAAATTTACAATGCCTTTCACATCTAATCATGTTTGAGACTCCATAACCATGTGGAAGGTAGAGTAGATATTGTTTGCATTTTTGTACTATTCATGGTAGGCTAATTGCTGCAATTCACAACCCCAAAAGCTCAGTGATTCAAAACAATCAAAGTTTATTTTTTGCGAATGTTGAATCTAATGCGAACCGGGCAGCCTTCAGAGATGCCCTTGTGATGTCACTGTCATCAACACCAACACAGCAAAGGGGAAGAACATGGTAAAGTACACCAGATGGCCCTTTTCAGAAGTGACACACACGTCAATTCCATTCATAATCCACTGGCTAGTCACATGGCTTTGGCTAGAAAGCCAAGGAAGAGGGAAAGGTAGTCCTTGGTTGGGCATCAGCTTCCCAGCAGCAAATCCACACTATGGAAGAAAGCATGGGTTGGGGATATTCAGGTAGCCATCCCTGCCATAGTTTTAGAGGTGAAGACCCTGAAAATCACAAAGAGCAGGAACGGCAGCAGAACAGTTACTCCTACCCAGGTGTTCTGACCTTCAGGTGGCGCCTTCCCCTCGGCCCTAATGCTACAGGCAGTAACAATGATGTGCATTTAAAGTTATCCATATGCCTCTCCTTCTCAACCCATTCATTCAGATGTTTTTGAGACTCTTAAAAAACTCAATTATTTTCATATTTTTTTTCTGACCTCCTTCCTTCCCCATTCTTGTCTTGCCCCACCACACCAAACATGTGCTCCCTATTTTTGCATTTATTAGCATTTATCTACACTGGAATGTGCTTTACCAAGGTCTCTATCCCCTAGCAGAACATGAGCACCTTGAGAGCGATCTTACTCCTTTATGTGCCTGGTACACAAAAAGTGATTAATAAGTGTTTGGTGACTGAGGAAAGACTTTCCCTATATCTGGGTTTATTCAACACCTTCACCTCTCTTGGATTAAACCTCATTTTCTTCCATTAATAGGGAAGACCAAAAACAGAAGCCAGAGCACATGTTACAGATATAAAAATGTAAGCCTGGAATTCTTCTATATTTAACATATTTTATTATCACTCCTGTTCAGTAGCATCAGCAGCCCTCCCCCCACCCCCCCTACCCCCGCCGCCCCTTTTTAAAATGTTTGTTTAATCCTACCATTCAGCAGCCTCAAGAGTCAGGGCGCCTACATTAGCTCTGAGTTGATGCTTGGATGAGCCTTAAATCTTCATGTTTTTTGACACCGTGCTGAGACAAACTCTTTGATTCAGGAAAACTGCATACTCTATGGAATAAGGCTGAAGCAATTAATCAAATATTTAATTATATCGTAACAGAACACACAGTTATCAAGCTTTTAACTAACAATGGTAAAGAGTCCCCAGTGACCCAGGCAATAGAAAACACTAAGACACAAAAGGCTGCATTAAACCTCACTTCGTCCAGTCTCAGTGGGAATGTGTGGAGGAGTCTGGAATGGATCAGCAACAAAAGGCTAAGAATCTGGAAGCCAAGCAGCCCCTTCCTAGGAGGCTGCCTGTTCCAGACATTCCTAACCACTGGTCCAGACTGACCTGCCAACTTCCACCACCTTGCATACTCGGAAACGGAGCTCCTCGGTCCCTCCCCCTTTGCGTCCTTTTTCACCCCTGGAGCCCAAGGTCAAGAATCTAGATAGTATAACTGTGACATTTTGAAGCATGATATCTTGAAGGGTATGCAGCACCAAAGAAACCATCCTATCCCTGGCTGATTGTAACAAATTCAGAATCCATATGACGATGCAAAACATTTATTTTCTGTTCTTATTATGTCCATGTCACATGGATATCCAGAAGTCTCTGCTCCTTGGTCTCTTTCTTTCCTTTGCAACCTCTCAGCTTTAAAGTCCTGGTTCAGTCTGTGGCTGTCCTTCTGTCCAAGGCCAGAGAGAGAGTTCCTGTCCCACTCTTCCTGGTAAGGTGAGGCTGGGCATGTTTACATTCTTTAGATTGGATAAGATAACCCAAGTCCTCTCTCACTAATATGGAGAACATGTCATGGCATGACCTTCATGGGTTGTTATGCTTAAACAACCCTTCACACCAGTGTAAGAATGGGGAGAAACCAAGGTCATAAAGGGATGGAGAGTGCCATCCTGCCACAAAACTTTGCCTACCCACTATAATCTGGGATGGGAGACAATTTATCTCTACAACATAACCCTCTATGTCACACACAGCTTACACCCACTTTTCCAGACCAATAAGAATTATTGCTGCTTCCCAATAAATGTGTCAAGAGTTGTCTACCAGTGTCAGAGTTATGATTTAAGGTTAAGGCTTAATTCTGAAAAGGTCTGAAAACTGCAAAGTATGATAAATTAGATTAGTGCTCCAATTTTTCACTCTTTCCCTATCCAGAGATTATCTGTCCATACCCTTCACCATGTGATTCTGCAGTGCCACCAAGTAGAATATGCAAAATATACGCAACTCTTCTTTCAGCTTGGCTATGTGACTGGCTTTGGCCAATGGAATGTGGGCAGAAGAGACAGTGTGCCAGTTCTAAAAAGAGACTTTAGGAAGCACTGCTTGCACCCTTAACCTTAAGCCCCTACCTTGAGAACAATATACCCCATATAGAGGCTCTTCCTTTGGCTTGGGTCCAAGAATGAGAAACAGATGGACCCGAGTCAAACTGAAACAACTCAAACTAAACCAAACCCAGCCAAACTCAGACAAGCCCAGCCGAGCCACAGGCAAACTGCAGCCCTCATGTAACACAAGTAATAAGTAAAATATCTCTTGTAGTAAAGCCATTGCAAGTTGGGGCTTGTTTGTTGCATGATACTCAGTAGGTTCTGATTCGATTTTTGTAGACTGAAAATTTAAATAAATGAATGAATGAATGAATGGTAAATTACACAATCCAACTGGATAAGAGCTATCATAAAGCAATTTTAAAATAATTGTCAGATTAATAGACATGCATTTTTCTAAATTGTACCATATAAAACATTAGTTTTGCTTAAGATATTAAAATGTATTTCTTGAGAAAACTGTTCCACAGTTAAATAAGTCTAGAAAATCTTGCATAAAATACCTCCCTTTGGAGATTCATAATGCACACTAACAATTAAAGGCTCTGAGAAGTCATGTGATAAAGAACCCTATTTAACTTAATTTAGTACGCCCTAAAATTAATTGACCATCCACTCTTCCCCCTACTGGAATACCTATTAATATCCAGGGGTTTTCAGAACATGGTTTGTGTCTTGGCTTGGGCTGCCATAACCAAATAGCACAGACTGGGTGATTTCACCAACAGGAGTTTATTTTCTCACAATTCTGGAAGCTAGAAGACTGATATCAAGGGGCCAGCAATGGTCTGTTTCTGGTAAGGACTGTCCTCCTGGCTTGCAGATGGCTGCCTTCTCACTGTGTCCTCACTTATCAGGAAGAGAGAGAGAGAGAAGGGGGACCTCTTCCTCTTCTTATGAGGCCACAAATCCTATCGGATTAGAGCACCACCTTTATGACTTCATCTAACAGTACTTACCTCTGAAAGCTCTCTCTCAAAATGTAACCATATTCAAAGTTGCATCACCACAGGACTCTTGGGGAGGACATAATTCATTCTATAACAGTTTGGGAAGTACTGATAAAATAAGGAGTGTAACAAAAGTGTAGCAAGGTGAGTTCAGTCTGTGTTAGTAGAAATAAGAAACACTTTACTGAAGAGGTAGGACTGAAATTCGTCTGGGACCCAGGGGGAGTTTAGCAAGTTACTTGAGGGATCTATAAAATGGTCCATTTTAAGCTGACACCCCTGTCAAATTACAGAAGTCTGAGCAATTTGCTGGTCCAGGCATGTATACTACATTAGATATTTTACAACCCCCACAAGGGGAAGAAAGGTTTTTCTCCTCCTCTGGCAATAGCCTGCTGGTTAACAAGTCCGTCACAACTCAGCCAATGAGAAGCCACGACACTTTGAACTCCCTGTTCATTCCAGTGGACTTTCAGTTTATAAGAGCCTTCGCACCCTCCCTCTCTCCTGTGTAAAAGAGCATTCCTCTCCTTTGTTCTCTGGATGTGCCTGTGGTTTTGCTGTAGATGCTTGACCCATATTGCAATTTTCTGCTATTCCCAAATAAATCTACTTTTGCTGGTAAAATAACCAAGAGTTTAATGTGAAGATTAACTGTTTGTTTGCTTGTTTATTTGTTTGTTTTAAGGTTCAGGAGACTATCTAGTACAAACTAACCTAATGTGATAGAAATATATACAGGGTTGAAAATGCAAATGCTCCCAGGAACCAGCATGGCAAATACAAATGGGTAAAATTAGCCATGTGTAAATGATAGGGCGGGGTGAGAATCGTGACAAAGTGGGGAACGCAGTCCTCCTCTCTAGAATTCTAGCGAGTATTAACTCCTAGATATGGAAACTGAGTGCTGGCACATCTCCTCACTTTTCAAGTAAAACTGGAAATCTGGGCTTTTATGTAAACTCTCCTAACTTTGACATGTTGGCAACTAACTAAACATTTCTCAATCCTCTCTATATAGATACAAATATACTCCTACATCCACACACACACATACACACACACGCACATACACATATGTACACACACTTGCAGGACAAGTCCAGCCCAGAGGTCACCAGTTCTTAACCTGCGACAGATGCAATAAATATGTATTGAATGAAAACATCAAAACTATTTCTTTCCCTCCAGCTGAGGGATAGATACCAGAGAAGTCCCAGTATTGGAGACCAGCAGCTGGGCTTGTCAGAATGGTACGGCATTAATTTTTATCTTTGCTCTATAAAGAGAAGTGACCACTAAAATTTATAGAAATGTCTGAGAGAAATTGCCATCAAATATCTCTTCTCTGTTAAACGAATATTCCATAAAGGACCCTCGTCCAAATGTCATTATAGATGGACTGGACTTCAGATGGCATGGACTTTCATGGCCTCGTTCAATGTCAAATTGAAAACATTACTATTCTTTCCATATTCTTGATGAATATTATTTCAAGGTGATGACATTAAGTCATGCATAAAAAGTTATACACACAATATTGTGTCATTAAGACTTAATTGCAGGATGCCTTACATATAAATCCATATCCCTCACCACTAACCATGGGTTCTGTTTCCTTTGTTTTTTATCCAGAATGGTTTAATCTGAGGAGAGGATACCTTAATTGGGGGAGAAAAACTGCTACCAAATTTTGGAGAACACATTAAATTCTGATTTTTCTCTGCAAACTTTTGTTTCCTGTACTCCTTGCCCCATCACTGTCCCTCAACACCTCTTCCACCCCAAGAGAAAGCAAGATTTGAGGCATTGACAAAGTGCTTTCTGTTCATTTCTTGAAGAGTTAACCTTTGGAAGGTCTTCCCAGGTCTTCTTCACTAGGAAGTTGGAAGCTCCTCCTCTCCTACTGGATGCCTGACCCTCCCTCCTCCACATCCACCATCCCTCTACCCCTGCCATGGCAAGGGGACTTGCCCTAAGCTCAGCTAATCAGACTGTTGAGAGAGTGGGATCTAAGAAACAGTCTGAGTTCTCCTGAATAGAGGCAATATAAGGTGGCTATCTAAGGAGGGACTGTCAGATGACGTAGCCTCAGCTCTAGAAGAGTGATGCAGAGGGATACAGCAAAACCTGGAGGCAGGGAGAAAGTTCCAGGGACTAAGGTTCATGCTTCTAATTGTGTCCTAAGGCCTGTCAGCTCTTCTGCCTTTGGGCTCCTTGAGAAACCTCTGTACCCTCATAATAAACACTCCTCTGCTTCTGTTATTAGGGCCTGATGAAGTTAACGGGAGTTTTCCTTTGCAAATCTTACCAACTTTAATCCAGGATATTATGCAATTTACAAACTAAACAGCCCCCTTTTCAATTCAAAGGTGACTAATTGGAAATCAAATGTATGGGATAACTTAAGAGGCCTCATCCCCAATTCAGTCAAATTTTTACAGACAAAGTGAGCAGAAATACAACATGCTGAATATTTAATTGAAACAAGGGCCTCCTTATTTCAAGCCCTTGTATTTAGAACACTACACATACAAATGTAGAGCTGCTGTGTCTCCTGGCTTTTCCAGAGAGGTTGAGAGGCTGCAGCAAAAGGGCAGATAGAATGTTTTGGCCCACCTTCACCTGGGTCAGCCGAAATGTGGAACCAGGGAGTCAGATGGGACTCATTCCATTTAAGACCATCATGGATTGCTACTGTACCAAAATTTAATACCATAACCTTGCTGTGATTTACTCCGTATAAGAGGGTCCCTGCCTTAGTTTCTTTCTGTTAGGCCTCATACCCACCCCCAACTCAAGCGTAGCTTTAGATTTTTACTTTTAATTTCACCCAACTTTACTCTTAGCTTTATAATGACTTTAACTGTTCAATATTTAATGAACCAATTAACTGAATAGCATTTATTATGCTGTAGGACGGTGGTTCTCCTATTTTAGTATGCATCAGAATTACCAAGGGAGCTTGTTAAAAACTCCAGGCACCCACCAACCCAGAGATTCTGATTCAATAAGTCTGAGGTGCGGGGAGCAGGAATTTCATTTTTAACAGTCCTGCTGCATCTGATCTTGGTGATGGGTTGACTACATTTTGGGATGAACTACCCTAGGCATACAGGATTTTAGGACACAGTATGCTTTGTAGGTGGTAAAAAAAAAAAAAGACCAGCAATAGAGTGCAAATGCCGGGGCCATTACTTAGCAGCTGTGTGATTTGAGGTAAGTGATTAAATGCTCTGCAACTCAGTTTCCTCATCTGTAAAATGAGAACAATAATAATACTGGAGTCACAGGGTTGTGGTGGACATTGAGGCATTAATTTTTATCTTTGCTCTATAAAGCAAAGATAAAGGTGCTTGAGGTGACACAAGTGAAATCCAAACCTCATGCTACCCTGCCTGGGACTCTGGCTGATTCCAGATGCCTCCTCCATCTTCCAGAGCCACTGGGCAAAAGGGTCAGCCTCTGCCAAAAGAAGCTTGGAAAGTTCCAGAAAAGCAAATACACCCCCCAGTCCATCTGTGTCCTGGAGAAGGGCAATAGTCTGAGGTAAAACAGGTGTGATGTGAGACATCCACCCCCCAGTCAACTCAAGGGTAAAAGACTGTATGATGTGAAGATAAACAAGAGCGGTCACTATGACTGAAGTAACCAAAAAAAAAAAAAAAAAATCCCTTTGGGACAAGTGACACTTTCCCACCTAAATGGTCCCACAGGTAGGACCATTTATACTGTGTATACACAGATTTCACTGTCCTATATATAGAAAAAAAAACGGGTCACTGCTAGCCACTGACCTTCGCCAGCCCAGGGTGACCACCTTAAATCAAGAGCTTGCTGTAACACAGCTGAGCTTAGCAATTTTAATGAGAAATCTGGTCCTGCTGGATTACTGTTCCTGGACCACATCTTGTCAGCAATTCCTCAGGAAATTATTCAACCATCCCCAATTGCAAAGAAACAGATGGCGTACTGGAAAAAAAAAAAAAATTCTCAAGTGTATGCGCTGGTAAAAAGCAAATTTAAGGACACAAAGGCCAAGGATGACACAAATACTGAAAGTACTTTTTCCTCAGAAAAATGGACTTGCAGATATTTTTGTTTCTCCTGTCCTTTTAAACTGTGAACTATGCCAGTCATCCGCATGCATGCTCAATAGAGAGATCTGCTTGACTTTTTAGAGCTGTTTAACAGAGACAGCTTGTTTTAATAACACAGAATAATACTGATCAAACGCTCTCATGGAAGATCAAGTTTTAAAATTTGTATTAATGCCCTGCTTCCATTCCTCTAATATCCTATAACCAAAACTCCAGGATCACGCTCAATTATGCCAACTGCCCATGAAGAAATGCTGAATTATTATTAAAAATTACCATGGCACCTGAGAAAATAGCAGCGTAACCCTCATGAATATTAAATCTCTTCATAATGATCAGTGTCATTACCATGAATACTAAATGTTACGAATTCATTGCAAATTATGCTTCGTGTGAAAACTTGGCCTGCAACCAGAAAGTCTGAATTATACTTGGCAAATGCTTGAACCGATTTAAGTTATAAAAAGCAGGAAAAGGAAAACAGATAAAACGTTGGACCTTCAGTCTCAGAAGCCAAAGGGTGTTAGGAATCTTGCAAAAGGAAAGCAAGCTGCAATTTTCAAATATTTCATGTGGTTGTTAGAATCTTCTTCAGAGTCCCCATATATGCTTAATTATATCCCTGTGAAGAAAAGTCGGAGAAATGTGAGGAAGGAGAGACTAGTGCATCTAGTTACTTATCAGTCTGTGGTTGCACGTAGATGGCATTAACTTGTAGAAGTTAGTACTGCAGCATGTCATGGGAGTGATTCCGACCGTAGAAGACATTTGTGAAAAATAATCATTTTATGACAGAGCCTGCAGTTTTGAAAACTAAGCCAACTTGTAGTCCTCACATTCCCACTGAAGTGTTCTGCTTCAGTAACAGAAACCCACATCTATACGAAAACAAATATAAGGAGTGCTTTTTATGGTTAACTGATCACAAGCCTTCAGCCATGTGTTTTTATATTTGCATGACATTCAGGCAAATAAAATGGAATGATTGATTCTCAAGACATTCCAAAGGAGAGTAACAGACAGAGTTTTAGGCAAAGAGATCCTAATGAAAATCTGATGGGAAAGTGGATCTCTCTCAGGGGGAATTCTGACTGAAAAACTGGGGGGCAATTTATAATGAACCGAAGCCTACATTTCATGAGCATGCCTTAATAGGGTCACTTACAACTATATTTATTGAGTGGGTCTCCCCATTCTTGTTGAGTGATCAAAAATCACAGAAACCAGGCATTAGAGTTCACATCAAAGCAAAGAAGCTCAAATCAGTATTCTCTCCTTGGGAAATAGGTTTCTAAATCCACGGATATTTAGCACCCTTCAAAATTAAGAGCATGTTCGGGGGACCTGGGTGGCTCAGTCGTTAAGCATCTGCCTTCGGTTCGGGTCATGATCCCAGGGTCCTGGCCTGCTTCTCCCTCTACCTTTGCCTCTCCTCCTGCTTGTGCTCTTCCTCGCTATCACTGTCACTATCTCTCTCTATCAAATAAATAAATAAAATATTTAAAAAAAAATTAAGAGCATGTTCAACATCGATTTTAAGTACTGTAATTTTACCCCAAAACCAGTTTAAGATTCATCTGAAATTTCCTTTAAAATATCTTAAAATAGTCTTAAGATTTAGAAAAAGTTCTGACTGATGGACAGATTAAGCAGCTCATGATTTCCTAAAACATTCTCTCAACTGTCTTCAACAATAATTCTTTAAGGTGATGGAGAATACAGGACAGATGCTAATTTTGCCTCTGGGAATTTCTATGAAGTTATAGGATGGCGTTGAAGCTGCAAAACAGCAGGATTTAACTAAACAGAACATCAATCAGTAACAAACAGTATGGTATGCCTGGAATCCATTCAGAATGTCCTCGGGGCAGATTCCAAGATGTTTTCCCCCTCTAAATTTTGTGTCATAAGTAATGGTCTCACCTTCTTCAGTAATTTCTTAAATTATATAATCATGGCCAACCAAGTGAATCCTGAGAGTTACTCAGCTAAAGATCCACTGGTAAAAATTACTGGGCTCTTCAGAATAATTACTTTGTATTTTTCTTGAATTCACCCAGATTCCTTTAGCGTCCTCTGACTCTCCTTGGTTTCAACAATACTTTCTCAATAGTGTCAGAAGTCTTCAGAGTCTGAGGGACACAGATTAGAAGTACAGATAAAAATTCTTCCTATGTTCCCAGAGAATCATGAATAATATTTCTAAGTTCAAAAATAGCCCCTACTCACTTAACAAGACAAGCAAATTGAGTGAGATTTTAAAGCAATACCATGAAGAGAGAAAATTTTCAATATTTCAGTTTAAATAAAGTCAAATGAGAGAGCATGGGAAAATGAAAAAAAAAAAAACATGGTTTTGATTCCTGGGTCTTTCATGTAAAGTGAATGATTACTTCGTTTTTCTGTCTCTGGGTCTTCATCTGCAAAACGGGGAAAACTATAAATCTTGCAGGGTTTGTTAGGATTAAATGGAAGAGTCTTTTTTAAAGATTTTATTTATTTATTTGTCAGAGAGAGAGAGCGCATGAGGGTGGGGGGCAGAGGGAGAAGCAGACTCACCACTGACCAGGAAGCCTGATGCGGGGCTCGATCCCAGGACTCTGGGATCATGACCTGAGCAGACACTTAACCAACTGAGCCACCCAGGTGTCCCAATGAAGGAGATTTGTAAAGCATGTAGCACCGTGACCAACACCAAAATATGTCTTTGTAAACACTTATTTTCCCCAGGATTAGAATGTCTGCTCACAAGTGTGATTTCTGTGTGTCTGCAAAGATCTGAGGCAGACCCAGCCATTTTCAGTAAATCTCCTATTTACGAAGCCAACTCATTAAATAATAGCTTCTCTTCCTCATCAGAGATTTCAGATTACAAGCAACAGATGCCCACTCAAAACAGCTCAAAGAGGGGCGCCTGGGTGGCTCAGTTGTTAGGCATTTGCCTTCGGCTCAGGTCATGATCCCAGGGTCCTGGGATCGAGCCCCCCATCAGGCTCCCTGCTCAGCGGGGAGCCTGCTTCTCCCTCTCCAACTCCCCCTGCTCGTGTTCCCTCTCTCGCTGTCTCTGTCAAATAAATAAATAAAATCTGTAAAAAAAAAAACAGCTCAAAGAAAAGAGGACAACTGAAGAATGTGGGGAAGGCTCAAGAAGTTGTCAGTGACCAAAGCAGCTGGTCTGCTTCTCAGTCTCTCTCTGAAGCCTACTGGCCTCTTCCCTACTTCTCTCTGCTCGCTGCCTTCCCTCACCTGCTTCTCTCTGAGGGCAAGCTTTCTCTGCCAATGAAGGCACATGACTGAAAACGCACCCCGGCCCAGGCCTGCTGCTATGTGATGTGTGCATTCAAGCACGCACCGCCCTATGAATACCCACCGTCTTTGACAACAGACTCTCAGAACAGAAAATACGGTTTGTCCCTGGCAAATTGGGGTTATCTTTGGGGTTATCTTCTGCTTCCCATTCCTCCTGGAATGGGAAGCAGAAGAAACAACTGCACCATGAAGCCCCTGGCCCATCCTCTCAGCAAACACTGTAACTGGGAACAGTTCTAAGAGAAGGAAGAATGTACAAGGCAGGCACCCCAGAGCAGATCTACTCAATCATCTCAACAAGATGTCACCTGCTTCTTATTCATCAAGAGGCTGGAGGCCTCAGTGAGACTGCAGCCCAGTGCTATTGGCCAGTGGGCGTCCATAGCTGTCATGTTTATCAAAAACGAGCATCATGAGCAACCTAGAAATGGCCTGTGAACTCAGGCCCTGAGCAACCGTGGAAATTCTCAACCACTTCCAGAATTAGAAAATGGTTCCAAGCTTATTGTCTTTCCTATTTCTTCTCCCACTCATCGTAAATACCTCTAGTCACTCCCACGCACATACCACACACACTCACCTGACAAAGGTCTACTGAAAACTCACTGTCCACAGCCAGTCTGCTCTTACTCCCCTACCTATCCTTCTTGCATGTGTCCTCTTCTCCCTCTCTTTTTTACCCCTTACTTTCCTTTACAATATCTTCTATCCTTCTTTGATTTCCAAGTCCTTTAGCCCTCAATTCCAGAATGAAGTTTGGATCTGTACAGAATATGTCATACAGTGGTGGCCAAGTTTTATAGAAAGATGTCTAATGGGTATCAATATGTTTGACACTCAGAAGCAAGAAATGTCACCTTTATTTGTTCTAAATCGAGTTTGCTCTGGTACTGATGAGGGAGCAGAAGGCAAGCTGAGGACAAAGCACAAGCTGACACCCAGCAACCCCCCCCCACCCCAGTCCTGGGTGGGATATGCATGACATTTCTCCAAAAGCTCCCAACTGTCTTAATGTTAATGCCTTATTAGAGGGAAAAACAACCTTAACTTGACAATGGCAAAGCCTCCAGGATCTTATAGGTCCTCTTTAGCATATGAAAGTTCTTTTGAAAACCTCCCTTTTTCCCTCCCACCAACTCCCAAGTATATAATCAGCCACCTCTCACAGACCCCAGGCAGCAGCTCTTTCCGCCCATGGGTCTTGTCCCCCGTGCTTTAATAAAACCACCATTTTGCACCAAAGACGTCTCAAGAATTCTTTCTTGGTCATCGGCTCTGACCTCACCCCACCAAACCTCACCTATATTCTTAAACAACATCAATACTAAGCCCCCCACTCTTCAGAGTGTTGATAAACTGAATCTCAGACATATTTGCAGAGGCCCTCCCTCTCTCTGGAGGATTATTTAATAGTCCCAAAGAGTGTATCCAACCCTCAACATTGGAGAAAGAGTCCTCTTGTCTTCAAACCATCGTGACTGTATTTGAGATGCTCATTAGCCAAGACACACACACACACACACACACAAATACACCCAAGCCCTCTGAAGGCAAGTGTTTTCTTGCCAAGCTCAGCCACAGGAGCTTTTGCTACGGCTGGAGCCTAGTGTATAGATTTTTGAGGCATTTATGCTGCTGTGCCCATCTGAGGTACAGTCATCTCGGGGTGAGGGCAGAAATCCATCTCTCTCCCTCCAAGGTCAAACCACACCTCCTTCCTCCAGTTCAGGGAGGCTACCTCCCTTCCAAACAACCCATTCCCTCCTTCGTGAGTCTAGATTTTAAAATCAAACAACTGGTAAGCTCCCCCTGAGGGCAATAAATGTCCAACTGCTGGGACTCTAAGCTTGCTTGCTTTCTGGAAGGTAGAAAAGAGAAAAACACCTCTTGTTTATTTTCTGACTCTCTTATAACCGTGAAAACAAGACAGATATTAATACCACTTGCTTTAGCAACTCCCTATAAGTGAAACTTTTTAAATGACTGTGCTTGAGGCCTCTTCCCAAGCTGCTGATTCCAGGGTCATTCTTCCAGAAGCTGAAGGTGAGCATTGTGACTATCTATTTGATATAAAAGAGGTCCTGGAAAGGAGAGAGTCCAGACACTGGTGCTCTCAAGCAGCTAGAATACAGAGGGGACCACACAGACTTCCTAGTCTGGCCCTCCATTTATTATTAAATAGTAATAGTACTTGTTATTACTAGCTGTTCCGAGAATTAAATGGGATGACACCTGAAAGTGTAACTCACATGATATTGTACAGCAGGTTGCCTAAGAGCAGTGCTGGGGGTACTGAAACATCACACAGGAAGTTTCTTATGCTGTACCAGGAGGGAGCCACCTTCAGATTGGACTCTAACCAGTCAACAAGTCTTCTTGCAAAACAGGGTTTAAACCATCCCCTCTTTAAGAGCAACAGCTTGCAAAGAATTCTAATCAGAGCAGAAAAAAAAAAAAAAAAAGGCAAGGTGAAGACAAAAGACAGAGACCACTCAAGTTATCTCCACAGTTCACCAACAAAGCCGGCAGCCAGCATTTTGCAAAGCAGAGTATCCATCTGCCCCCCCTTCCCCATCTCTGATCAGAGCCAACAAGGGGTCCAGAGGTGCCCCCAGGCCAGAGTCCAGGGGCCCATGTCACACAAGGAAGTCTATGAGCTGATCTGATGTTGCCATACCTAGGGCAAAAGGAAACTTTTCTGTGTAAAGATAGGTTTAGGAAGCAAGGAAAATTCCAAAAAGTGAAGTCCCTGGCGTTGGCAGGGAAGCACTGAAGGCAAAGAGATGGTCTACAGCCTGAAATAGGCATGACCAGGCAAGGCTGAGAACGTGGACCGAGGAAATGCTCCGGAGCCAACCTGAGGAAGGGAAGGGTCCCTTCAATAGGAGGGTCCAGAGGTGAGCATGGAGGACAGAGAGCAAGGAGGGCAGTGCTACGTGGGCTCCACAGATAAATGCAAACCATTTGGTGATAATAGTCATTTCGGAACAACTGATAAAATATAGCTAACATTTTTATGTGCTGAGCAATATTTGAAGCATTTTGCATACTTGTTGCATTTAATCTCACAAGACCCCGTGAGGAAGTTCTTTGTTGTCTCCATTTTATAGATGTGGAAACTGAGGCCTCAGAACCCGCCAAGAAGACAGTGGCAGAGCTGGAATCCAAATGGAGGAGGTCTGCCTTCAGAGTCCGAACACGCACATGGCTCTGAGGAGACGCCAGGCACTCTTTGAAGCATCTTACACAGGGTAACTTCCTCTTGACAGCACCCTACTGCGTACGTACTATTATAAATCAAGTACAAGTCTGCAGATATTTATGCAAAAAATACACTACTCCGACCAAATTGGTCAGATATGTAAGAAACATTTAAGAACATTCAGCAGTTAGTTGTATGAGCCCTGAAGCGTGAAACAAATCCAAGGTCAGCCCATCATCTGTGTTTCTAGAGAAGTAACACACCTCTAAAGAGGACACGCACTGGACCAGCACAGGGGCTCTTGGCTCAATTACACTTATTCAAGATTATCACCAACAATTTTGTGAGGAAGAATCAAGTCAGCCCCACTGAAGAGCACTTATTCAGTAACCTACTATATATAAAGGTAAGTTCCATTTATACATATAACATAGACACATGCATACACACACATATGTAAGGTAAACACTACATCCTTACAGAATTCAATCTGAGTTCTGAACATGTTTTTTAAAAAATAACAACACACTGGGACGCCTGGGTAGCTCAGTCAGTTAAGCGTCTGCCTTTGGCTGGGGTCATGATCCCAGGATCCTGGGATGGAGCCCCACGTCGGGCTCCCTGCTTTGCTTCTCCTCTGCCTGCTGCTCCCCCTGCTTGTGCTCTCACTCTATGACAAATAAATGAATAAAATCCTTAAAAAAAATACATAACAACACAAAAAGTTAAAAATAGAACTACCCTATGATCCAGCAATCACACTACTAGGTGTTTACCCAAAGAATACAAAAACACTAATTCAAGGGGATACATGCACCCCAATATTTATAACAGCATTATCTACAATAGCCAAATTATGGAAACAGCCCATATGTCCATCAATTAATGAATGGAAAAAGAAGATGTGGTGTACACACACAATGGAATATTACTCAGCCATCAAAAAGAATGAAATCTTGCCATTTGCAACGACGTGAATGGAGCTAGAGGATATCATGCTAAGCGAAATAAGTCAGTCAGTGAAAGACAAATACCAGATGATTTCACTCATAGGTAGAATTTAAGAAACAAAAGAAATGAACAAAGGGGAAAAAAGAGAGCTAGGCAAACCAGGAAAGAGACTGTTAACTACAGAGAACAAACTGAAGGCTGCCAGAGGGGAGGGGGGCAGGGGGTTGGGTGAAATAGGTGATGGGGATTAAGGAGGGCACTTGCTGTGATGAGCACCGGGGTTGTACGGAAGTGCTGAGTCACTAAATTGTACACCTGAAATTAATATTACACTGTATGTTGTCTAACTGGAACTTAAATAAAAACTAAAAAAATAGTAACACACATACACACCCCTAGCACAGTGTCCGAATCTGGTAGGAAATAAGCAAACTAACATTTGTTGGGAGCTGAATTCTGTGTCAAGAACAACTTCGGAAAAAAAAAAAAAAAAAGAACTTTAGGACCTTTAAAGTCTGATTTAAATTGTTCATTACACAAAAGCATTGTCTATTTCATCCAAGTCTAAGAAATTTTCTTTGAAGATCAAGAGCTAACCTTCCAAGGGGCAAATATTTAATGAAAAGAGGAACACTAATGAAATTTAGGTATTCTAAGAAGAAAGAGTTCTGTGTTCAGGTACAGCTTAAAAGAAGTGGAGGTGAGAGACTAGTGTGCCTTAACAGGAGTCCGCATCTGGCATCCCAGCATGAGAATGCCTTGCAAAGTTGTACTGTGGCCAGAGACACTGAGGACCACATGGGCAATATGGTGACAGATCAGGAGAGCCATGATTCACGTCAGTAGACCTGAGCATTGCCGAGATGGAACTGGGCTATTCTGGCTGGACAGGTGTGCACAGACCTTCACATTGTCAAGCGTGGGCAGAAGAAAGAAAACCAGAGATCAGAGAAAGAGAGTGACGCTCGGAAAAATGGAAATGGAAGAACATCTCCGAGGCAGAGCAATGATGTGCCCTGATAGCTCAAACTTCGGGTTTTCGGACTCAAGTTTCAAAAGGATATGAGCCATCCTTTTGGCTGAGGTGATGGTGAATAATTATATCCTATCTACACTTCTCAAATTAGATGAATTTTAAAATATTATGCTGACAGGCAGGTTTCCTAGCAATCATAATTCAATATTTTGATGAAGAATTTCTTCCATACTTCACTAGCACTTTGCTGGCTCCTCTTGCTTAAGTGGCGTGGACTCTAAGAGAAGAGAAGCTAATAATGAAATGCGTTATTTGACCTACCAAGTAGCCGTGTAAAGAAGAACTTTGGTTAGTCAATCGTAAAAATAAGATTTTTTTTTACCTTTCTTTTGTTAAATAAAGTAAGGGGTCTCTCAAGGAGGCAAATGGCTTCAGACAGCCGCTTGTCTGTAGAATCCAGGCAGGGTAGCAAAACAAGCTAGTTCCAGATCTGGGTTTGAGGCCATCATCGCACTACCATTGATGTGAATCCTGATCCCATCGCTGAACTACAATTAATGTCCTTGGCTAACCTCCTGACTTCTCGAAGTGTCTCTTCCTCCTCTGCAAAACAAGTAAAGTTACACCTATTTTGGGGGGGGGGGACATTCCAAACCTAAACATATCTAGGTGCAGTTTCCACTGTTTCCAGAATTTTTAACTGGGGATCACATGACCAAACCTGCCAATGAACACATGTTAACATGAAAACTGTACCTATCAACTCTAACGTCAGCACCAAAAGATGCAAAGGAGGGGTTGCTTTATGAATAATTTGTTTTGCGCGCCTGGGTGGCTCAGTCGGTTAAGTGTCTGCCTTTGGCTCAGGTCATGATCCCAGGATCCTGGGATCGAGCCCCACATCGGGCTCCCCCTGCTCTGTGGGAACCTGCTTCCCCCTCTGCCTCTGCCCGCCACTCCGCCTGCTTGTGCTCTCTAATAAATAAATAAAATCTTAAAAAAAAGAAGAATTTGTTTTTCTTGGCATTTGTTTATTACTTAATTTTTAAAATCCAATCTTATAATTCCTTCAACTGTGATACTAAAATAATATCCCCTATTTTGAAAATGGTAAAGTGCATAAAAATCTGTATAAAAATTCTATGCACATCCAGGCCTCATAGGAACAGACATTTGACGAAATCTGCTTGTACCTAACAAACCCTCATTTCATTCAGACAACTAGATATTGCTCTCTTAAGAGTTTGATTGTTGGGGGGGGCGGAGCAAGATGGCGGAGGAGTAGGAGACCTGGATTTCGTCTCCTCTCAGGAATTCAGCTGGATAGGGATCAAACCATTCTGAACACCTACAAACTCAACAGGAGATCGAAGAAAAGAAGAGCAACAACTCTC
>NC_138374.1:57747864-57830285 GCF_054177405.1 Leptonychotes weddellii
AGAGAGAGAGAAAGAAGGGAGGAAGGAAGGAAGGAAGGGAAGGGAGAAAGGAAAGAAGGGAGGGAGAAAGAGAGAGAGAAAGAAGAAGGGAGGAAGGAAGGAAGGGAGAAAGAAGAAGGGAGGAAGGAAGGAAGGAAAGAAAGAAGGAAGGAAGGAAGGGAAAAACTGAATTCTGGGACTTCCGTGAAATTGTCAGGAAAACAAAATAACTCATTTCTGATGAAGTTGCTGTGACACTAGGACATAAATTAATTTGGCATTACAAGGGAAGAACCAACAGGGAGGACACCGGAACTGAGAGAAAGAGAAAAAAAAAAAAAGACCCTTAATGACATCATTTGAACTCCTGGATCCAGCCATACCTAAAGCCTACATAGAACATTTTTGGTAAGTGAACCAATGAAAAAGTCTTCTGGACAGCAAAACAATCAACAGAAGGTAATTACAGAATGGAGGAAAATATTTGCAAACTGTGTATATGATAAGGGGCTGATACCCAAAATATACAAAGAACTCCTATAACTCAACAGCAATCAATCAATAAATAAAATACCTCAATTAAAATATGAGCAAAGGACCTGATTAGATATTTTTCTAATGAAGACATACAAATGGCTGACAGGTACAAGAAAAGGAGCTCAACATCAACAATCAACAGGGAAATGCAAATCAAAATCACACTGAGATAGCACCTCACATTTGTTAAAATGGCTATTATCAAAAAGACAAAAGATAACAAGTGTTGGCAAGGGTGTGGAGAAAGAGAAATCCTTGTACACTATTGGTAGGAATGTAAATTGGTACAATCATTATGGAAAACAGTATAGAGCCTCCTCAAAAGTTAAAAATAGAACTACCATATGATCTAACAATCCCACTTCTGGGTATATACCCAGAGGAAACAAAAACAGGCTATCAAAGAGATATCTGCATTCCCCTATTGATTGCATCATTATTCAGAATAGGTAAGATATGGTAACAACCAAAGTGTCCATCTACGAATAAAGAAGAGGAATATATATCACACACAAACACACACACACACATATATATGAATATTATTCAACCATAAAATAAGGAGACCCGCCATTTACGACAACATGGATGAACCTGGACTGCATTATGCTAAGTGAAATACACCAGACATAGAAAGACAAATACTGTGTAATCTCTTATAGGCAAAATCTACAAAAGTAGAACTCATAGCAGAATGGTGGTTGACAGGAACGAGGGGTGGGGGAAATGGGGAGATGTCGGTCAAAGGATACAAACTTTCAGTTAGAATAAGTTCTGGGGAATCTAACGGACACCATGGTGACTATAATTAATAATACTGTACTTGAAATTTGCTAAGAGTAGATCTTAAGTGTTCTCACCACACATGCGCAAACAAATGATAACTATGTGAGGTGATGGATGTGTGAATTAACATGACTACGGTAAGCACTTCACAAGGTTATGTATATTAAACCATCACATTGTGCCTCTTAGAGCCACATTGTACGACCTAAATACATAAAATTTTTATTTGTCAATAATACTTCAATAAAGCTGGAGGTGAAAAAAAAAAAGCCATTTGAATAAGTTTTTTTCCATCTCAAAAAGAAAAGGTTCTGCTTACCTAAAGATTAGTATCACTGGAGGTTCAGGTTGTTATATGACCCATCTCTTACTCGTGGAAGTTAAGCTGGAGAAGGTTTTGGGGACCCTGCTAGTCCTCCCTCTACCACCATACTCCCCATACCATTATTCCTCCTCAACGCAGCATCATAAAACACCAACATTCCTACGGCAATGCTTAGGGAGACTCAGAAAACAACTTTCAAAATAAGTTAGCCAATGGTTTTTTTGAAAAAGTACATTTTTGCTACAAAATTTATTTTACACAGTTGAAATAAATTTACCAAACACTGACAGCTTTCACAATGTTACTTATCCACAGTATGTGTGAATATAATGACCTGTTGTTCCCCATACTGTTTTTTTCCCCTCATGGTAACAAATTGGTTTGGTCTTTCTTTCCCGATTCAGGTGAGTCACTCTGCCATGTGACAAGAATAGAAATTACTCAAGCAGAATACATTTGTTAAATGTCATGAACAAGGACAAAGAAATGAAACACATCAAAATCTGTCTATGTGGCCTGACTAAATAATTCAACAGCAGATGGTTCTGGAAATTCAGGCGGCCCTCAGTAGTTAGAATTTAAGATCTCAGCCCTAGGCAGGAGGAGGCTTGCTTCAGCTGTTTCAATAACACCTACCTATTAACAGCCCAGATTATTGGTCACTGGGTGCTCACCTGGCTTCTTCCATAAAACAGAACCTAACAAAACAAGGAGAGAGGAAAATAAACCTGGAGGCTCATGTGAAGTGTTTGGCTAGTAGCTGCTACAGCTGATAGGAATAGGATCTGTCCCTCTATTGGGAGTCAAGGTCAAGCTTCTCAATACACACATGTGAAGTTGAAACGGTCACAAAGCTTTGGGGATTAATTTTTTTTTGTTTTCCTTTTGTCCATAATACACACACAGAGTCAGTCTTCATTATTTGCAGATTTCGTGTTTGCCAATTTGCCTACTTGCAAAAATTCATTTGTGACCCCAAAATCAATATCAGTGGTGCTTGGTGAACATGTGCAGACATGCACAGAGTAGACAAAAAAAGTTAGCCACGCATGTTCCCACCCGAGGTAAACAAGGTGATGCCCCCCCTTCTTATTGCAGCTGCCACACTACAAACAAGTGTCCTTTTCATGGTCTACTTAGTGCCACATTTGTCACATTTCTGTGTTTTTCTGTTGATGATTTCACTGTTTAAAATGGCCCCCAAGTGGAATGCTGAAGTGTTGCCCAGTGTTCCCAAACACAAGAGGCTGCGATGTACCTTGTGGAGAGATGTGTGTGATGAGCTTTGTTCAGATATGAGATATAGTGTTGTTGGCTGTGAATTCAATGTTAATGAATCAAGAACATATGTTAAATAAATTGCCCCATAAAACAAGGTTATGTATTGATCCGTTAACGATAATCTTGTGACCAGAGCCTCAGAGGAGTCTAACTCCATATCTTCCCCAGAAGCAATGGTTCAGTGACTTTACAAAACATAACTAGTGCAAAAAATTTGACTTGGCTGTATAAACATATACAATATGTAGATACGTATACTGTATATGCACAAATACCTTTAACTGACATTGTGTACAGATAGACCTCCATTCAAATAGCCATGTTTTAGGGGAAGGGCTGCATTACCCTTCCCATATTCAAACGGAAGATCCAGAGATAGAGCTGCGGCAAGAACATTCAGGGCCTGCTCCCTCCAGTTCCAGCAGATAGGAAGGTTATAAATACCTACTGCAGGACAATCTTGCAGTGGACATAGGAGATGAAAGAGTTGACTTTGATCACTTAATCCCTGCTTCCCTCATGAGTCCCAGTAATGATATTCCTGGAGGAACCATGAGAAACAGCAAAACAAGGTACAAGGACTAACTACTACCATGCTCCCTTTCTCTGAACCTGGACATAACCTTAGAATCTGCTCACCACAGGCCGCATTTATGGTGGCAATCCTTGTGTTTGCTTCCCACCTCCCGAGTATAAGCAAGTCATTGATTTTTCTACCAAAATCTAACAGGTTGTAGTCATAGTGACCAGAGTCCTGAGGTCGGCCTCATCAGCCACAGACATATCTGGCATCCCTGCCAGGTAAAGCATGATGAAGGGCAGTTTGAGAAAATACAAAAAGAAGTGCAAGGTAAGGTTGGTACCTTCGAAAATCTTCTAAGGACAAAAGGAAAAAAAGCTTAAAATTCCAATTTTAAGCTTTTGAGGGCCTTAATTAATTCAACATTTATATGAACTAAGTCAGAGTTCCTATTGAAATCATGGAATGAGCAGTGGCAGGTCTAATGTCATGGCTCAGGCAGAAAGTATTAGCAGATAAGCCTTTTGGAATAGAGTATACTATTTTACTTTTTGTTTGTTTACTTCTTTTTCAGTAGCAGTTATATGCCATGCACATAATTGGAGCTCAATAAATATCTCTTGAATTATTTGCTAATATCACCCTAACCTAAAGCCCTGGCCTTAGACGAAATCAGACAGTTATGGATCTTACTACCTTTTGGAGTGTATTCCTTTTATTTTAAAGATTTATTTATTTATTTATTTGAGAGAGAGAGAGAGCATGAGAGGCAGGAGGGTCAGAGGGAGAAAAAGACTCCCCGCTGAGCAGGGAGCCCAATGCAGGACCCAATCCCGGGACTCCAGGATCATGACCGAAGGCAGTCTCCCAACCAACTGAGCCACCCAGGTGCCCTGGAGTGTATTCCATAATGACTTTTTCCAAATTGCTCAGGATGCTAATGGAAAACAGATCTACCAAACAGGTGTCCCCCGGACATGGTATGGATATGGCAGAAAGGATGCACAAGGAAAGAGAGGGAGACGGGAAGGGGGAAGAAAGGAGAGAGACAAGCACCAAGGCTTTATTAGGTCCCAGCAATGTTGCACTTAATAGAACAATGTAGCAACCAGAACATCCGGTTAAATATTGTACACTGAACCTATACATTCATTCCCTCCCAAAACCTATTAACACAATAACAAATTATAAACACACAAGCCCAGCAGTTCAGGAGTTTCACTCATACTCACCAACTTTAAAACCAGTTTGAGTTTCCCTGTCCTCGCTAGGAAGAGAAGAACTAAGGTAACCAGAATCATAAGGAAATTCTCTAACATGAAAGAAAGTGGAAAAACACATTTAAAAAGACAAAGATGAAAAGTGACAAGGGCGCCGGGGTGGCTCAGTCATTAAACGTCTGCCTTCGGCTCAGGTCATGGTTCCAGAGTCCTGGGGTCGAGCCCCGCATCAGGCTCCCTGCTCCGCGGAGAGCCTGCTTCTCCCTCTCCCACTCCCCCTGCTTGTGTTCCCTCTCTCGCTGTGTCTCTCTCTGTCAAATAAATAAATAAAATCTTAAAAAAAAAAAGTGACAAAAATATCATCAGAAGATAACTTATAAAGCTATTATGACAGCATCAGTGATAAAACTAGATATTGCATCCATCAAAGTACAGGGTGCCATGAAAAGAAGAAATATTTAGAGAAATAAAAGAATGCTTGGAAATGAAAACTATGAGATCAGGAAGGGAAAGAATTCAACTGAAGGGTCAGGAGAGAAACTCAAGGAAATTTCCTAGAAAATAAACAAAAAAGACAAAAATATGGAAAAAGAAAAGAAAGCATCAGAAAATTAGAGAAACTCTCTAGAAGCTCCAGAAAGAAACTGCACAGACAAAAAAAAAAAAAATAGAAGGGAAGAAATTATCAAATTAGTAATGTATGCCAAACTCATAAAACTGAAAGATAAAAGTTTCCAGATTTAATGGGCTAACTTAGTACCCCAGAAAATGGAAGAAAACAAATCAAAGACCCATCCCCAGTACATCAGCAAAAAAATCTAATGGAATGAAAAAAATTGTCATATAGAAGAAATCAGGAGTCGGATTGGCATCAGATGGCTCAACACCAGCACCAGAAGCCAAAATTCAAAGAAATAATTACATCTTCAAGATTCAGGGGGAGGAATAATTTCCAACATTCTATACCTATCCAAATTATCAATTAAATGTGATCATAAGGATGTGATTTTAAGTATGCAAGTCCTCAAGAAATTTACCTGCTGTGGCCCCCAATTCTTGAAAGTATAGGATGAAAAATGTTCTCCACCAGAATGAAGGTATAAACCAAGAAAGACAATGGAAATAGGGAAATTCAGGATCCCACAAAAAAGCAAGGTAAAGTGTGTCCTAGCATGGTAAAAAAGGCAAGTCCAGAGTAACCATTGGGTCCAGGCCCAGAACAGCCCCAGAAGCAAAGAGGGCTCCCCAGAAGTTCCCTCTCCAAAAAAAGTAATTAAAACTGATATATTACCTAACATGTCTCAATGTATTAAGAGTTATTTAGATGGGATAGTTAATAATACTGTATTACACACCGGGAAGTTGCTAAGAGGGGCGCTTGGGTGGCTCAGTCGGTTAAGCTCCCGATTCTTGATTTGGAATCACGGGATGGAGGCCCGTGTGGGGCTCCGCAGTAAGGGGGGGAGTCAGCTTGAGATTCTCTCTTCCTCTATCCCCCCGCCACTCATGCATGTGTACGTGTGCATGCTCTCTCTCTCAAATCTTTTAAAGAAAAAGAAAGCTGCTAAGACAATAAATCTTGTGTTCTCACTGCAAAAAAAAGAAATGGTGATTATGTGACATGATGAAGGTGTTAGCTGATGCTATCATAGTAATCATTTTGCAATTTATAAGTATATCAAAGCAATACATTATATACTTTAAGCTTACATAATGGTGTGTCAATTATATCTCAATAAAGCTTGAATATTTTTTTTAAAGAATTTTTAAAGACAAGAAAAAAGAGAGAGATCTGGATATGACAGAGTTTGGGGATATTTTCATCCATAAAATAAAGGAGTAGACTAGCAGACCTCTAAATCCTTTCCAGCTCAAACAACCTATGATCTCTAACCTCTGATCCCAAATTCTTTAAAGATGAAAATCTATATTTTAGAGCCAAGGTCAATGATGTATGGTTCATGCACTTACCTGGGAAATGAGCCAAACAATAACAGTTAGAAAAACATTTTATTTATATCAGGATTTTAAAAGTTGGCTATTTAGCCAAAAAAGCTGTGCTTCCTCCAGTCAAACCACAGCCACCTCCCCCCCCACCCCCCCTCCCTCGCTTCCAGGCACAGGCTTCTACCCATGGCTCCCAGAGAACTTGCTGAAAAGAGGTGACAAGAAATGCCCTTGATAATTTGGCACATTTCACAGACAGGCCACTGGTCTGCAAACTAAGAGAATTTAAGGGTTAAGAAGCCACTTCAGCATAAGACTCACATTAGCCAACTTATCCTTGCATTTGCTAAAGACCAAAAATAAAACCTTATAAATACCTTGAAGTGTTCTACATAACTGAGAATAAATGGGCATTTCCTGTGAAAGCTTTCTTTTCTCTTCAGCCTCCATACAATCCTAGGGATCATGCTGGTCATACATTTCTCGTTCAGTAGAAGTGAATTTCCAACCTACACGATAAATAGAAAAGCAAGAGACCAAGAAACTTTTCATTCTTTTTTCCTGGTTTCTAGCTTCACTACCCCTCCAGCCATTACCCTTAGCTGTATCTTCCGGTGGCCCCCCTCGCCTGATCCTACTTGCCACTCTTCCTCCAACTCCCTATCATCTTTGGTGGGTCTCTGTCCTCAGATACCTTCTCCTTCCATGATGATTTACATCCCTACTGTTCCTTAAGCCAAACCACTGGGGAAGCAGAATCAAGAAGTCTTGGGACAAAGACGATGGCCAAGGAAACCTGCTGAAACCCGCTCAGCTGTTTCAGGAAATTGGGACAAAAGCTGAGAGTCAATTCTGGGCTTCCCCTCTTACTTTATTCAGAATCATCTCCATGACATCACATGAAACCTGAGGGATCAGGTAACCCAGGAGTAAAGCAGTCGAAAGATAAATAAATGACCCCATGTGACTTGGCCTTCGGGAGATACTCATCTAAAGGTTTGCTAGATGTTGCATTCACATTAAAGCTGTATATATTTTTTAAAGATTTTATTTATTTATTTGAGAGAGAGAGAGAGAACATGAACGGGGGAGGGACGGAAGGAGAGGGAGAAGCAGACTCTCCGCTGAGCAGGGAGCCCAATGTGGGACTCATCCCAGGACCCTGAGATCGTGACCTGAGCTGAAGGCAGACGCTTCACCAACTGAGCCACCCAGGCACCCCTAAAGCTGTATATTTTAAATCTGGCTGAACTGTGATTCTAAATGTTTGGGGAGGCACTGTCTACCCTGAGTGTTTACAGCACATTAAGGGACAGCTCAATGGCCATAAAGTGTTCATGCAGACAGCAGAGGGTACAATTTATTACCCTGGAAGAACCTAATTCTTCTGGATTTGTGGACACAAAGCTTACATGAAGAAACAGTTAAAGTCCATGACAGGGACTGCAAATTCACCTGCCTAGAGGAGTCAGGAGGTAACATCAATGACTGGCCAAGGGCAAGGCACAGGAGAGAAGGGAACCATAGGGAATTGGAGCGACCAAGTCCCGTCCAAGGGGCGGCAGCTACTTCGATGGAACCAATGCTAGCATGCAACAGCATATGCCTTTTGTCACCCTATGTTTCATTCTTGAACCATAAAATGTCCCCACTTTTAAAACACTAGAAAGGAAAAAGAAAAATCTGTACACTTAAACCAACCGAATCTATCCCCTTATAGGGAGTCATGCAAATTTTTATCTTTGCCAGCCAAATGGCTCTTCAAGAAGAGAGCAGGATCGGGAAGGTTTAGATAGCCATCTGGGAGACAGTTCCAAATTTCAAGTACCTCAAACGTGACCTCTGGCATGCACTTCGCTCTCATCAACGTCAGCAGGAGTTAAGAATTTATCAGATCAATTATATCAAGATTTTCAAGTGGAGGCCTTCTTTTTATCTCTCCTGGATCAAACATTTATTTCATAATCCTTGGAAATATGGATGCTAGCCTAAACAAAGGATCCTGAATTTTTCTATTTCAGGAACTATTTGTACTACTAAGAGGCCAAAAGAGACTTTTTGTACATTGACAAAAGATTGGTTCTCTGTGGCTGGCATTAAAACTTTCAACATCAAATTAGGTAAAAGTGTCAGGAGGTGTTCGTAAAAGCTCGACTGCTCAGGAAGGATTTAGGGATATGAGTGTGCAGCTGAGCATCAGGACGTTACTGATGTTGGTCCACAGCCACAGTGTTTGGCAGACACTCCTTCCACAAGATAGGATTGTCCAGCCCCTTCATTTTTCTCGAATTTTAAAATTACACTAGTATTTTTAGTGGGGCACATGGATTAGAGGAGATCATGAGAAAAAGAAAAGGGTTGGCAAGAGATAAAATTCAATACCAAGCAACATCTTAAATTGAATTGCCTTGAAATAACCTAACAACAAGGTTAGAAAAGTTTAAAACATTTTAAGGGTCAAAAGCTCAGAATCCTACAACATCTCTAATTAGCCAAGTTCAGTTCGTAGAAGGAAGCTAAGCTCTCACGATTAAATCCATCTGACGCTCCTGACCACTTTCCGCTTAACCAGTCCACCTGACCTAGCCATGGGTTCCTTTCCTCTGCAAAACATCTGACTGATTTTACATGGGGCAATTACCACTAGTAGGTTATTTTCTAGAAGGCCCACACACTCATTTTATGTTCACTTTGAGTTCCCTACATTTTTCTCAGGTCAGTTTATGCCAGTTCTCTTTCTAGTGCAATTACATAATTTAATTAAATGATACACAAACTGGTGAAATAGGAGTGGGGAGAGTTTTGGGCTTCTATGAAACCTAGTTGAATACTTTGGAAAGAGTTGACAAAGGCAAGAAAATTATTGTGGGTAAGAGTAAGACATTTGCGAAAGAGTGTGAAATAACTCTAAAAATCATATATCCATAGACACTGAAGTTGTTTCTATATCTTGGCTATTGTAAATAATGCTGAAATAAACATAGGGTATGTCATTTTGAATTAGTGTTTTTGTTTTCTTTGGGTAAATAAATACCCAGAAGTGGAATTACTAGATCATATAGTATTTCTGTTTTTAATTTTTTGAGGAATCTCCATACTGTTTTCCACAGTGGCTGGACCAGTTTGCATTCCCACCAACAGTGTAAGAGGGGTCCTTTTCCTCCATATCCTCTCCAACATTTACGTCTTTTTGATTCTAGTTATTCTGACAGGTATAAGGTGATACCTCACTGTGGTTTTGATTTGCATTTCCCTGATAATTAGTGATGTTGACTAATCACTAATCATGAATCTCTTTTCAATTTACTGACACATTTATTGGTCAATGCCAATCACAACAGATAATAAGGCTTTTACTATGGTCATTTCAAGCAAACCCTATGTTCAATATGAACAAGGTAACACTTCTACCAAAATTTATGATGTTTGTAGCCTTTGGGTTTTAAACCATTGTCAAGATAGAAAATTTCTTCTCAGCCTAACATCCTAGCATAACAATCAGAGGCAAATTTAGCATTTCAGTGGACCAAAATCAGGGTAATACCTATGGAAACTTCCCACTATGAAGTTGCTCTTTTCTCCTTGATCTCATAAAAATGTACATGTTTGTTTCATAATTAAGATAAATAAAGTTATCAAATCACTTCATATTATCTAAAATGAATTATGTTCTATAAATTTGTGAAATATTCATAATTAGGCCAAAATTTTGAGAAGTAATAATCATTAGTAATTTTATGTGCCCGACCCAACAATAAATGTAGACACACCATCTACATTTATACAGTTATTTTTCACAGCACTTTATACCTGAGAAAATTAAGTACCAGAGATAATACGTCGCCTGCAGTCACTGTCTAATGTGAAAGGCAATAGCCAGGACGTGGCCTCTGGTCTCTTGAATCCAAAGCTGGTACTCATCAACACAATGCTATCAAGAGCCCCCAGATTATGTCACTTTGATGCTACTCAGCTAAAGGCTCCCAGAATCTTTAGAACACCTAGATTTTATCTTTTTTAAATGGCTCCACGTAATTTTTTAAGTCACTGGTTATAACAAGCAGTTATATAATTTAGAAGTACTAGATGCTCCTGCACAAAATTTCTTTGGAACAGAAAAGTATACATGTATATTACTAGTAAGAAAGTACTTGAGAAAAAAAAGAAAGTACTTCAAAGGAAAGATATAAATAATTTGGGGATTTTTAACTCATTCATACAAATACCTACTCTGGGCTTATGCTGAGCCCTGAGAATACAAAGGTGCCTAGGACAATAAGATTGTCGTCAAGGAGCCCATGGACCGGGTGAGGAAGAGATAATTAAGCAGTTGTAACATGATATCCTAGCAGTTCTAATAGAGATCCATCCTAAACACTGCAGAAGCCAGAGGTGATGAAAACCCTCAACAAACTGGGTTTGGAAGGAACATATCTCAATATAATAAAGGCTATGATGACAAGCCCACAACTAACATCATACACAACAGTGAAAGGTTGAAATCTTTTCCTCTAAGATCAGGAACAAGACAAGGGTATGCACTCTCATCACTCTTATTCAACAGAGTACTGGAAGTCCTTATGAAAACGATCAAGCAAGATAAAGAAATAAAAGGCATCCGGCACAAAAACAGACATAGATCAGTGGAACAGAATAGAAAGCCTAGAAATAAACCCTAAAATGTGAGTCCTGAAACCATAAAACTCCTCGTAGAAAACACAGGCAGTAATTTCTTTGACATTGGCTGTAGAAACATTTTTCTAGATACATCTCCTCAAGCAAGGGAAACAAAAGCAAAAATAAACTTTGGGATGATACCAAAATAAAAAGCTTTTTGCACAACGAAGGAAGCCATCAACAAAATGACAAGGCAACCTATTAAATGGAAGAAGATAGTTGCAAATAATATCTCCAATAAGGGATTAATATCCAAAATATATAAAGAACTTACACAACTTGACACCAAATAATAATAATAATAATCTGTAAAAATGGTCAGAAAGCCTGAATAGACATTTTTTCCAAGACATACAGATGGCCAACAAACACAAGAAAAGATGCTCAACATCATTAATCATCAGGGAAATGCAAATCAAAACCACAAGATATCACATTACACCTGTCAGAATAACTAGAATCAAAAAGACAAGAACCATGAGAGACTATGGACTCTGAGAAACAAACTGAGGGTTCTAGAGGGGAGGGGGGTGGGGGGATGGGTTAGCCTGGTAATGGGTATTAAAGAGGGCACGTATTGAATGGAGCACTGGGTGTTATATGTAAACAATGAATCATGGAACACTACATCAAAAACTAAAGATGTATGGTGATTAATATAACATAATAAAATTTTTTAAAAAGACAAGAAACAAGTGTTGAGGATGTGAAGAAAAAATAACCATCATGCACTGTTGGTAGGAATGCAAGCTAGTACAACCAATGTGGAAGACAATATGGAAGTTCTTCAAAAAATTAAAAATACTGGGGTGCCTGGATGGCTCAGATGATTAAGCGTCTGCTTTCGGCTCCAGTCATGATCCCAGGGTCCTGGGATCAAGCCCCGCGTCGTCGGGCTCCCTGCTCAGCGGGAAGCCTGCTTCTCCCTCTCCTTCTGCTGCTCCCCCTGCTTGTGCTCTCTTGCTCTCTCTGTCAAATAAATAAATAAAATTTTTTTTTTTAAATTAAAAATACAAGGGCACCCGGGTGGCTCAGTCCATTAAGCATCTGCCTTTGGCTCAGGTCATGATCCTGGAGGCCTAGGATCAAGACCCGCACTGGGCTCCTTGCTCAGCAGGGAGTCTGTTTCTCCCTCTCATTTTATACATTGTTGAATCATTATATTATACACCTAAATTAATATAACACTGTATGTTAATTATACTTCAATTTAAAAACCAAATAAAATGCACCCAAGTTGGAAAGGAAGAAATAAATAAAATCTCTTTATTTGCTGATCATATGATTTTATATATGAAGTCCTAAAGACTTCACCAAAAACTCTAAGAACTAATCAATGAATTTAGTAAAGTTGCAGGATATAAAAATCAACATACTGAAGTCAGTATATACTAACAATGAAGTATCTGAAAAAGAAAATAATCCCACTGATAATACCATCAAAAACATTAAGTAATTAGAAATAAATTTAAGGAGGTGAAAGATCTGTACACTGAAAACTATAGACTTTGATGAAAATATTGAAGAAGATACAAACAAATAGAAATATATTCTGTGTTCATGGATTGGAAAAATGAATATTGTTAAAATGTCCATACTACCCAAAGCAATCTATAGATTTAAAGCCATCCTTATCAAGATGTCAATGAGATTTTTCTCAGAAATACAGAAAACAGTCCTAAAATTTGTATGGAACCACAGAAGACCCCAAAGAGCCAAAGCAATCCTAAAAAAGAAGAACAAAGATGGAGGCAGTATACTTCCTGATTTCAAACTATATTACAAATCTATGATAATCAAACACCATTTGGTATTGGCTTAAAAGTAGACACATAGACCAATAGAACACAATTGAGAGCCCAGAATAAAATCCCAGCATGTATGATCAATTAATATTTTACAAGGAAGCTAAGAATACCCAATAGAAAAAGGATAGTCTCTTCAACAAATTGTGCTGGGAAAACTGAATAATCACATGTGGAAGAATGAAATTGGATCCCCATTTTACACCACTCATAAAAATTAACTCGAAATAAATTAAAGACTTAAACATAAGACCTGAAATTGTAAAACTCCAAGAAGAGAACATAGGGGAAATCTCCTTGGCATTAGTCTTGGCAATGATTTTTTGGATCTGACACCAAAAACACAAGCAACAAAGCAAAAATAAATAAGCAATACTACATAAAACTAAAAAGCTTCTGCACAGCAAAAGAAACAATCAACAAAATGAAAAGGCAACATATGGAATGAGAGAAAACATTTGCAAATCATTTTTCTGGTAAGGGGTTAATATCCAAACTATATAAAGAACTCACATAACTCAGTAACAAAAGAAAAAAATAAATAAGCAATCCAATTTAAAAATGGGCAGAGGAACTGAATAGACAGTTTTTCAAAGTAGACATAAAATAGCCAACAGGTACATGAAAAGATGCCCAACTGAGATGCCCTAATCATTGGGGAAATGCAAATCAAAAGTCCAATGAGATATCATCTCACACCTGTTAGAACGGCTATCATCAAAAAGACAAGAGATAACAAGCGTTGGCAAGGAAGTGGAGAAAGGGGAACCCTTGTACACTGTTGGTGGGGATGTAAATTGGTACAGCTATAGAAAAAGCATGAAGTTTCTTCAAAAAGCTAAAAATAGAACTACCCTATGATCAAGCAATCCCACTTCTGGGTATATATCCAAAGGAAATGAAAACAGGATATTGAAGAGACATCTGCACTCCATGTTTATTGCAGCATTATTCACAATAGCCAAGATATGAAAACAACCTAACTGTCCATTAAAGGTAAAGGAGCTATGGTATATATACATATAAACAATGAAACATTATTCAGCCACTACAGAGAATAAAATCCTGCCATTTGCAACAACATAGGTAGATCTTGAGGGCATTATGGTAAGTGAAATAAGTCAGACAGAGAAAGACAATTACTGTACAATATCACTTATATGTGAAATCTAAAAAAGCCTAACTCATAGGTACAAAGAAGATTGGTGGTTACCAGAGGCTTGGGGGCATGGGGATGGGGAGATGTTGGTCAAAGAGTACAAACTTCCAGTTATAAGATAAATACACCTGGGGATCTAATGCACAGCACTGTGATTATAAATAAGAATACTCTACTGTATACTTAAAAGTTGCTAAGAAAGTAGATCTTAAATATTCTCACCACAAAAAAAGAAATGGTAATTATGTGATGTGATAGATGTGTTAGCAAACACTATGGTGATAATCATATTGTAATATACAAGTGTATCAAATCAACATATTGCACACCTTAAACTTAAACAATGTTATAATGAGATACACAATGTTTATTGAAATATCAATTACAGGGGCGCTTGGGTGGCTCAGTCTGTTAACTGTCTGACTTTTAATCTCAGCCCAGGTCTTAATCTCAGGGTTATGAGTTCAAGCCCAATGTTGGGCTCCACAATGGGCATGGAGCCTACATATATATATATATATATATATATATATAGTGTATATATGTATATACATATAGTGGATATATGTATATATATGTATGTGTATATATGTGTGCGTGTGTTTGTGTATATATATATATATATATATATATATATCAATAAAGCTGGAAAAAAAAAACAAAGAGGTGATAAATTTGCCAGGGCGTACACCACAGAAAGGAGTCTTTTGTCCTTGACACTCTGCAATTTCTGGCACATGGTACTAATAAAAAGCAGATGACTTTTGGTCAGTTTTGTTTTGTGTTAAACCATCTACAGCCAATGCATTTGTTTCTGCCTATACCTGGGTGAATGGTTCCCAGGACCACTACCCTCCCCACCCTGGCATGCCACTGTGAATTTGAGCTAGGTCTTGCTAAACAGAGAAGACAGGGAAGGTCATTTCAGACAGAGACAGTCCTCCATTTGAACCAGCATGGTGGTATAAAGAAACAGGCAGGGCAAGAAGTTTGATATAGCTAAGCACAGGGGACAAAGAACCCGGCTGATACGAAGACAATCTAAAGTCAAGCCAGAATCGGAGCTGACTGCCTCAGGACACCGGACTTTATCCTACAGGCAATGGGGAGACTGGGTCATCTGATGTTCTCTAGAGCCCTAAGTTCAAATCCTGGCTCGTCCAGTTAGCTACTACATGATCCCAACGCATGAACCTCTCATATCAAGGTAATCACAAAACGCCTCCTCCATACAGTTGTTGGGTGGATTGAAGGTGATCGATTAATGCCCTGTATGGTATGATGGGACAGTACAGAAGAGCCCACTGATGGAGTTTAAACAGAAGAATGACACGATTAGATCTGTGGTTTAGAAAGATTTCCCTGGCAACAGTGTGCAGTCAGGGAGATGAATAAGGAATTCTTGTGCAACTATAGGTAAAGGAAAGAGAAGATAATGTATTCCAGGTAGCAGTTGTAGTATTTGAAGCAGGAAATAGGTTCTAGAGATATTTAGAGGAGGGGGAGGGACTAAATGTGAGGGAAGGCTATGTGAATACGTGCAGCATTTTATTAACCCAACAACAACCAAAGTGATGATTCACATAATATATATATAGTGATTTCTTTCACTCTGAACACTTATTTATATCTTCCTCTTAATAAAAAAAAATAATGCATTTTGACTAAAAGACCTCCGGGTCAGGAGTCAAATATACCAAGTTCAGTTCTGATTCAGCCCTAGCTGGCTCTATGACCTGTGTCTCAACTTCCTCATTCAGAAACATGAAGAAAATATTCATTCTACCCAGTCATAGGATTTTTGAAAAGAATGAAGAATATTATTACCAATATTTCTAGTTTCATAATAGGTATCGAATTAATAAGAACACAATTCTCCATGGTTATATACCAATGTTATTGTGGGAAAAACTCTCTATGCTATTTTTGTTACTTTCCTGTAAGTCTGAAATTATTTCAAAATAAAAGTTAAAACAGTTATAAGGATGTGAATGCACTTGCAAACCATGTGTGAATCTAAATAGCTGTTCTCAGAGATGCAGTCTGCAGAGAAATGAGGACTATTCAAGCTGAGCTTCAGTGATGTCCCCTGGCGGATTAAACAACTGCCCAGTGACACACGGACTCTTGGAAGCTCCCTTTTGGCAGTATTCTGAAATCTGCTCTTGCCAAACCTTTCTTTTCATCTAAGAATGACAGTAAACAGCCAAATCAAACAGGAAATCTTGGGCTTGTTTTAAAGAAGCCTTTGGAAAACCGCTTTGAGTAGCCATTCGTCATTTTGCCACCAAGCCCTAGAGATGCAGGGAGAGGATCCTGGGGTGTCACACCTCAGCCCATCTCCAAGAGCCTTGCTCACTTGTTCTTTCACACAAGATCAGAAGGTCCATGCACAATTCTTCTTGGAACCCAAATCTCTAGCACAAGCAGAGTAGATGAGCATTTTTTTGGAAATAAAAATTATGCCAGACGCTATTAGCAGTTTCCCTTTCCCCTTGAATGGAAGAGATTTTTTAAAAGATTTTCATTAGTAGGAGACATTAATGGGAAAATAAGGTTTGCATGTGTGTCCTGCATGCTGGGGCCATTGGTATGAGCACAGAAAACTTTATAAAAACAGCCACTGCATTGCCTACTCTCCTGACCAAAGAACCACCTTACTGATGAGGAAGCAGCAGTTGAGGAAAATGAGCTGTCTTGCTAAGAGTCTCTCCTCTTAAACTTAGAAGAGTCTATTTAACTTCAGAACACCCATTCCTATCTAACAATATATAGCAAATAGTTGGGGGTGGATCCAGGTAGAACTTTAAACAAGAAATAAATATGTACGAACAGCCATCATAAAACAGGCTTTCATTGCCATGAAACTACTCTGGGGAGCCTAACCTAAAATCACCCACCCCGATCCAACCTTAAGAAAAATAAAGCTCCCACACAGCAGAGCCCCTCCAAGCACACATAATCACTGGATTACAATTCTCCTCACATACACACATGCAAAGAAAGCTCTTTCGAATGGAGCAAATAATCCATTAAATACTCAATTAAGGCCATCTCCAGAATGTACAAGAATGTGATTTAGGTCACACACATGATGTCAGAACTACGGGTTGAATCTCATCAATCAATGAAGCAGAAGAAAATAAGATTGAAACCAGTTGTTTGGCTTCATGTAGCTAAAACAACTGTGCGATCAACTAAATTTTTCTCTTTCTAACTGGTTGTCATGGTATTGTACAGATAGAATCTTAGACTGAGCCTGCAGACAACAACGAATTTGTGACATTCTTCCTTGACCCTTATATTGCAATTATATTAGAGCTGTCATTCTCAGATGACATAGAATCACAATACAGTCTCTTAAAAATCTCAGCAATTTGGGGATGGGAAAGCCAAGGAGTCGGTGGAAGGCCATATTTTTAATCATTTTAAAAGATGGTTTTATTATTTTCAAATATGTACACATTCAAAACTCTGATATACATGAGTACTAAAAGTAAATTCAATTAAGACAATGAAAAAATGGTAAAAGTCTGCATTGCATAGTAATATATCAAAAATATACAGTTATTTCAGTGTACAAACATCAGTTGCTTTGCACTGGATAAAGGCACTTTCAATGAGAACTGCAATAATGCAAATAGTCATTAATATTTATTGGACATTCAGAACAAACCAGAAGTTTTACATGTATTTTCTCATTAAACCTCCCCATGACCATTTAAGATAGGGTCTAAGTTGATCCCAATTTTACCAGCGAAGAAACTGAGCTCAAGGAGACTAAGTGCCTTGCACACAGCTAGCAAGGGGTGGGGCACCTGCCCATGAGTCCCCAAGGCCTGAAGCCTGAACTCCACCCTGCACTGCCCATACTCCAACCTGCCAGATGTCCAAAGCTGATTCCTTCAGTTACACTTCTTATTCATCTTTAGCCCCTATTTCCAATTTCACTGAGACCAGAGGGCTCCTTTCAAATAAAGAATAAAGGTTCACCGCAGCATTATTTACAGTAGCCAAGATAGAGAAGCAACCCAAGTGTCCACCGAGAGATGAATGGATAAAGATGCAGAATATATATGCAATGGAATATTACCCAGCCATCAAAAAAGAATGAAATCTTGCCACTTTTGACAACATGGATGGACCTAGAGGGTATTATGCTAAGTGAAATAAGTCAGAGAAAGAAAAATACCAGATAACTTCACTTGTATGTCGACTCTAAAAAAAAAAAAAAAATACAGATGAACAAACAAAACAAAACAGAAACAGACTCATAGATACAGAAAACAAGCTGTTGGTTACCAGAAAGGGGAGGAGTTGAGGGCAGGGGGAATCCGTGAAGGGCATTAAGAGGTACAAGCTTCCAGTTATAAAATAAATAAGTCATGGAGATGTAATGTACAACATAGGGAATACAGTCAATGATATTATAATAACTTTGTATGGTTACAGGTGGTAGCTAGACTTACCGTGGGGATCACTTCATAATGTCTAAAACATCAAATCACTAGGACGTATACCTGAAACTAAAAGAATAGCGTATGTCAATCATACATCAATAAAAAATAACGAATCAATGAATAGGGAACAGTTAACAATTTTGAAATGTAAAAACAATGTTTGGAATCTAAAGCAACTCACAGAAACGCCCAACTCAAAATATAGACATTTTTATTTCAGCAGTAACAACCAGGATTTTAATCCACTTCCACCATGTTTAAGAGATCTATTTCTTCCTGATTTGTGGAGCTATTAAAATGAAGACTTTAAAACAAAGAATAATGATTCTTCCGTGAGCCAAGGAAATTACTGCTCCTCGGTTCCACATTCAATCTGACCTTTTCTATAACATATTTCGACTAATGCCTTGGAGATGTACACAGCGGTTATGGAAGTCTGTCTTTGGTCTCATTCCCCAGACACTGTTCAGGGAAGACGGCAGCCACGCCATGTTCACCAGGGCCCTGGAGACACAAACAGATACTAAAAGAGAATTAAATCAGCAAACACACCACCGCACAGGGATTCTGTATTATCTGCCCCTGGAGGTTCAAAAGCGGAAGATTGACAAAGTATGCACCATACCTCAGTTGGCAGAAGCAACAACTCATTATCTTAGAACACAATCCCTAATGTTCATGACTTAAAAATAAAAGGAAAGAGCAATAATTTTTCATCTATAGTGGGTTTGATAGATCACAGCTCTGATTTCCCCTCCCCACTGGATTATTAAGCAGAAGTCGATATGAATATGCAACAGAGTTGTGTCCTGCTTTCTTTTTTTGGCAGACTGGTCTTGGCTCCTAATTCCCAGCAGAATCAATTAACAATGCATAATTTTAATAGAATGCTTGAAAGTACAGAACTGGCGCTGTAAAAATTAATTGTCTTGAGCTGATTTCCTGTAGACACCATTAATCAATATTATGCCATCCCACAAGCAGCTGTTAGCCTTCTTCCCAGTGATTCGAAGGAGGGAGGAATGTGAATAAGGTGGCCACAAGCTCTGCAGGTGTGTGGGTGACATTTGAATTTTTAACATCTTGGAACGTAAAATCCTGGAAAGAAAATGAATAGTTTTGTTTCTTAAGCTAAAGCTGAAGTTCTTAAGAAGATTTTAGAGTGATTTAGATTAAATGATTTAATTAAGCAAGGTATGAATGAAGATTTCTTGTTACAATGGTACCTAAAATTTGATCGCTTGTTTGAAGCCCAAACTCTGGAAATTACACCCATTTATGTCAAGGACTACTGCATATAATCATTTGGTGTGTCCAGAAAAAAAATGATGCAGTTTAGATCACAGAGAGTGTTTTTAAATTTCTGGATCCACATGAATATTTGAAAAGAGCATTCACTTGAGAATAACAAGAGTCCAGGCCCAGCTCCGCCACCTCTTACAACGTTGAGTAGGACGATGTGGAAACTAACATACCCCCTCTTGGAATCAAATTGGAATCATCTATAATGGGAGGAAGTGAGTAAAGGATCTCTAAAGGTCTAGGTCTAAAGTTCCTTGATTGAAAAGCAAAAGGCTGGGTCACCTGGGTAGCTAAGTCAGTTAAGCATCTGCCTTCTGCTCAGGTCATGATCCCAGGGTCCTGGGATCGAGTCCTGCATTATCTGGCTCCCCACTCAGTGAAGAACCTGCTTCTCCCTCTCCCTCTATTCCTCCCCTGCTCCTGGTCTCTCTCTCTCTCTCTCTCTCTCTCGATCACTCTCTCTCTCAAATAAATAAATAAAATCTTTAAAAGTAAATAAATAGATAAAAATAAAAGCAAAAGGCTTGGAGCAATTCACACAAAGATGGAAAACCACACATACTCTTCAACAAATGTTGACTCCCCAGGCATGCTCAGTTCCCTAGGCTGGTGTTGTCCCGTCCTGCAGCCGGGAAGCACGTGTGACTATGGAGTGCCCGAGATGCACTCTAAGTGTCCAACACACATCAGATTAGAAAGACTTAGTATGAAAAAAAAGTGCAAAATACATCAATAATTTTATATTGATTACGTATAGATATGATAATATTTGGGATATACTGGGGTTAAATAAAACACATTATCAAAATTAATTTTACTCATCTCTTTTCCCTGTTTCTAATGTGGCTACAAGAAAGCGTGAGGTTGCTTACGTGGCCTGCACTCTGTTAGTGGACAGCACTGGGCTAGGTCCTGGCAGCTGAGCAGTAAGTGAAACAGACAAGTCCCCGGGCAAAAGGAACTTGCACTCTAATGGAGGCAGGAAATAATAAACAAGCATAATTCATTTTAGATAACAGTGCTGTGAAGATAATAAAACAGAATATGGTGCCTAAATATTTTTCTTTAGATCGGGAGGTCAGGAGAGATCTGTAAACCAAGGGGACATTTAATCTGAGACCTAAATGGTAAGACAGGGGAACTTGCCACAGATCTGTGAGAAGAATGGTCCAGGAAGAGGGAACAGCAAGCCCCAAGATCCTGAAGCGAAGCAGACTTGGGATGTGTGTTTTTACTAGACACTGAAATACTTACATTTATTTTTTTAAGCTGTATTTATTTGAGAGAGAGAGAGAAAGAGAGAGAGCAGGGGGCAGGAGCAGAGGGAGCGGGGGAGAGAATCTCAAGCAGACTCCCCGCTGAGCTCAGAGCCTGACGCCGGGCTCAACCTCACAACCTTGAGATCATGACCTGAGCCAAAACCAAGAGTCCGACACTTAACTGACTGAGCCACCCAGGTGCCCCTGAAATATTATTCAGGCTCCTTAATGGGTTCATCTGGTACCAAGCACTGTTTTAGGAACTATCGCAAACATCACTCCATTTCATCTTCTCGATGACTCTACATAAAAATGCGACACAGTGTCCCTGGCACAGAAGAAGACACTAAAGCTCAGAGTGTGAGGGCCCTGCCCGAGGACTTCCAACGTGAAAGACAGAGGGGACTGAAGCTCCCATCTTCGCGCCTCGAATCCAGGCTCTTTCTCCACAGTGTCCTCTGTCATCGTCACCCAAAGTACACACCACATGCAACGCAGTTTTCCCAGCAGATGTGTGACGTCCGTGCCACTCTGCTCAAGCTGCTCTGTATTACTCAGTGGCTCACGGAAGGAGGAGTGAGTTTGGAGAAATGCAATCACCACCATCAAGTGTCTGACAAACATCAAGTTTGCCCACAGGCAGCACAGTTACTAAACAACAGTGTCTGTGGTTAGAAAGGAAGACAGGCTTAATCCCTTTCCCCTTCTCTCTCTTCCTCTTCATTACTGAGCATTCATTTGACTCATTACATTTGTTAGTTGCTTAGCAAGCATTTCTGTTCGTGGTTCAGATGACCTCAGAGAGACAGCAGAACAGTGCAGATCCAGGAGTCAGAGGGACTTTTAGTCACCTCCACCTCGCCACTTAGAGGCTGTACCATCTTGAACTGTGCAACCTCGACACTCTCTGAATCTGTTTCTTCATATGAAAAAATGGCATAAAAGTACATGCTGATAGGGTTGCAAAGGTTAAATGAGAGGATGTGGAGCAAGTACCCACCCCAGGAGTTAAGGGCAGCCCCTCACAGAATGCTATACACTTATAGATGTGATCTCACTTTCAAAGAGGCTACATTGTACTCCTGTCCTGGAAAGCTGAGGCATGGGAGTTTGAGCCTACTAAAGTCCTTGGGCATCCAGGGGTTAAACGAAGGTGACCCTTTACCCTTTATTCTGCGATTTAACTGACACGTTTCTATAAACTAGAATCTCCTCACCCTGGGTCCCAACCAAATCTATTTTCCATTGGGCATCATCGGGGCAATGGCAAAATTAGAAAGCCCTTGTTAGTCACTGAACCCTTTTCCTGTGACTAAAGAATAACTCCTTTTAGGAACTGACACATCCCCAAGTATATACAATCATGAACTAAAGCAGCTTCTGTAAGATTATTTGAGATTCTGAAGGGAATGCCCTAATACTTACAAATAACAGCAGCTTCAAGCCTTTTTACTGCGGCTCTTTCTCCACAAAGAGCACACAGCTTGAAGGTCTCCGGTGACGTCGCCTTTGGACTATGACGCAAACGGCTAAGCCTGGCTCCTGGGAAAGCGCTCCCTGCTTTGCGCAAGGATCTCAACTCGAGCAACTACAGGAGAGGTTTGTGAGCCGTGAAGTTACTGGGAGTGACGGTGGGCAGCAAAGGGCACAGAGATATAACCTCAAACAATTTTATACCTACATACTGATGAAACACAAACGGTATTCCCTACTTGGTACTGATTCTGTTTCTGGGAATTTGTCCTGGGCTGCAACGATAACCAACAAAATCCAAATGGGTTCGGGGTGAGAGACAGGATGTTTTCTCCCTCGTCTAATTGTGTGAGTTGTCCCAGTGAGCAGATTTTTCTCTGTCAGGGAAGTGTCTGAACTTGTTCAGTCCCAAAGACACCCACTCCATTCCATCCAAAATGTCTGACATAACCTTCTGTTCATCTACCAAACCACTTTTCTGATTTCTTTTCAATTCTAAATCACAGTCTGTCAATTACCCACATACAGCTTTCCATAATAATTCCAAGCTTTTCTGCAAGCACTAAATTTAAGATGGGGTTTGGGAGGGATTAAGACCTATTTTATTTATTTGTAGTGAAATGGGGTGGAGAAGTCCTTTAACATCAGGAGCAATCATAGGAGATGCTGTGGAAAGGGACCCTACCTTCCTACCACTCCATGCCTTTGTCTCATCATCATGGGGGTTGAACTGTGTAGACTATAATTGTGTAGACTGAGCTTCAAGAAAGCCTTGGTGTCTCCTTCCCTGATTACTGCTCTGCCTCCTTTTATAGATGCCTCAGAATGGAAGTAAGAGGACATTTGTCCCAATTCCTTCTTCCTGGAGCTCTATAAACTCTCTTGTAGAAAACTCCTAAACATTATTTTAGCTCCTATGCACAGATCCAGAAACCCAAACTTAGAAAGTATACCAAAGACCTAGTACCAATATGGACCAATATGTCCTTAGTATAAATTTTTCTCATGAAGTGACAGAGATTTCTGGGACTGTTTTGGAAGACCCATTTGCTTCTCAATAGAGATCTGTTTCATGCTAAGGAACATATAGAAACCCAGTTCACTCAAAATTTGACCTTATATTCTAGATAGAACATCTAACATGAACTTGTAGTTTTCGACTTGCCGATACCAAAGGACATGGACCTCCCATTTCTTTCTGAAGGCAGTTGTTCTTCCAGTTTTTATGTCTACCTTCTTTGTTTCCCATTCCTTCTTATACCTCAATATGATTGGGTCTCCAAGCTGAGAGGTATGATTGAGAGGTCATTTACCTAAAATGTCCTATCAGAGTTATCCCCAGAAAGGTGGAGATCTGGGACACATAGGAAGTGTAGACCATTAATCCTGACAGTCTGGCTGCCAGCCAGTGATGGGTTTCCCACCATCCTCCAACTTTATATCCAGGTAAAATACCTTCAAATGATTTTCGGGAAAGCCAAATGGGGGCAGGAGGCAGTGAAGAGGAGATAAGAATTTAGAACCAGAAAGAATCATCTAGGCCAACCTCATCATTTTACCAGGAAGGAAATGAGGCACAGATTGATGATGATTTGTCCAATGACACTATGTTTATAAGGCCAGAGCTTAGGAACATACTCCACATCTCATGACTTCCAGGCTAATGTTCTTTTCCACTATCCAATTTACCAAACCCAGGAATAGCTCTGACTCTTATTCTAAGACTATCCTCCAGCTGTCCATAACAAAAATTTGGAAGACTCAGCATTGTGAACTGAAAGGACCTTTGATGTCAGACCTAGGGTAAGGTCCATCTGTGGGTAATAACTTCCTGGGAAATTAATAGCAACCTCTCTGTTTTCTTATTGGTCAAGTGGGGATAATACCTACCTTTGGTGCCTGTCTGAATTGTAAAAAATGAAAGGATACAGGGAATGTGAAATTGCTGTGAAAAATGTTAAGTGTAATGATTCTCCAATTCAACTGACTTAACAGAGCACTGGATGCCTGAGAGAAACAGATACAACACCTGTAAAAAGTCCCCACATCCTAGCAGATCTGGAACTAAAGCAAAACCTCTTCCCAGCAGCCCTGGAATGGAAGGAAAACCAGGAAAGGAAAGGCAGAGGGTGAAAAAAAATCCTGTAATATGGTGTTATATATGACCAACTATCCTAGTTGTCATGATTTTAGCACTGAAAGTTCCATGTCCTGGGAAGCCCTCAGTCTCAGGCAAACTGGAATAGTTGGTCATGCTAAAATACAATACTTTAAAAAAAAAAACTAAAATGTGAACCACATTTTATTCAATTATAGGACATTTAAAATGTTTCAGTCAAAATTTTTTCAGCAGCCAGCTGTGAACTTTACATTACCCCTCTTCATGAGGTCAGAAGAGGTAAACCTAGGTAAAGGCAGAAAAACATATTTTCTGCCTCTGATGGCCAATGGTTTATTATATAGAACACTGTACACAGCAAAAAAACAACAGCAAGATAAAATGGGTGAGTAAAGAGGCAAGATTAGAAGATTATAAAATGTCAAAAAATATAATTTTATAACTCTTCTGCTCTATCCACCTAACTGGTGCCTTGCATCCTCCCTGTTTGTGTGGAAAAGTTAAAAAGCTTGTCAGAAAGATGGTTTGAGATGGCGACATAGGAAGATCCTGAATTTACCTCCTCCCAGGGACACAAAAAAATCTATAGCTACATATAAAACAAATCCCTATGAAAAAGACCTGAAAACTAGCTGAACAGCTCCTCCACAAAAAGGGAAAAAGGGCCAAGTCAAAAGGTAGGAGAGGCAGAGAGGCAATCTCACCAAAAACCTTACCCCCAGGATAGCAACCCACAATCAGAAGGAATCTCACAAATACAAACCTTCTCCCTGAGGAGCAAGGGGTTTGTACCCCACAACAGGTACCCGAACCCTTGGGACCTGCACCACAGAGACAAGCCCCCAAAACATCTGGCTTGAAAACCAATGGGGCTTACATCCAGGAGATGCCATAGGGCTGTAGCAAACAGGGATTTCTCTCTCACAAGGCCCACGCACACATTGATTCACCTCAGGACCCATCATAAAATCAGCAGTTTGAAAAGCACCTAGACCATGTGTAAAGGAGCTTCATTTGCTAAGCTTAAAGCATCTGCCAGGGGGCAAGTATCTGTTGGGAGTCTCTTTGGGGACTGAGGTGCTGGCAGGCACCACTTTGAAATTCTCTACTTTGCTAGTGCTAGCACTGGCAGCTACCATTTTTGACTCTCCCTCTAACCTCTTAGTGCTGGTGCACCTACCCACCCACCCCCACTCCCCATGCCAAGTACCCCACCCTTGCACCGCTCCTGCAGGGCTGCCAAAATCAGTGGGCATGCACAGCCCAAAGGGATATCCTTGAGCTCCTGGCTCTGATGGCTAGTGGGGACTACATTTCTGGGTCCCAGGGTTCTGAAACAATCAGAGAGACAGTTCTTGGCAGAGTACCACTCCCAGGGCACTACACAGACAGCAGACTACACACACCCTCAGTCTTCCTGTGAAAAAGACCTAGTTACTTATCCTAGAGCTTCAGCCTGGTAGCAGACTTCAGTTTAAAATACATTTAGAGGTTATAGAAGTGTTCTCAGAGAACATAGGCTAGGGGACACTATTTTTGTGCTCTCCCTAGGTCTCACCAGAGCTCACCAGTACTGCCCAGAAAGGAGCTCATAAACTCACCAGGAACCATGATTTTTGCAGATGTCACCAAGGGGATACCCTCCAAATCACGTGGCCTGGAGATCCATCAGGGTTTAACTGTGGTCCCATAGGACTATATATATTTGCACACCTTAAAAGCTGCTGCCTGAGAGACTAACTTCCAATCAGCCTGAAAGTAGATGCTGACTGAAACACCTTCAACAACTGGGACCTATTAAGAATAAATCAGGAGCCTTAGAAAATCAGGATGGTTCAAGAGACAACCGAGAGCTATAGCAAGGTTCAACGATAAGGTTCATCTCCTACATGGGGCCACTCCTTCAAGACTGGGAGAGATAAGTGTTTCACAGAATACATAGAAACAAACACAGAAAATCAAGCAAAATGAAGAAAGAGAAGACGATGCTCTAACTAAAAGAACTAGAGAAAACCTCAAGAAAAAAATCTTAAATGAAACAGAGATAAGTAATTTACCTGATACAGAGTTCAAAGTAATAGTGGTAAAGATGCTCACTGAACTTGGGAGAAGAATGGATGACCACAGTGAGAATTTCAACAAACAGGGAAAATATAAGAGAGTACCAAATGGAAGTCACAGAACTGAAGAATACAACAACTGAACTGAAAAATACAGTAAGGAGTTCAACAGCAGACTAAATGAAGCAGAAGAAAGAATCAGTGATCTGGAAGACAGGACAGTGGAACTCACCCAAACAGAACAGTAAAAAAGAAAAAAAGAATGTTTTACAAAAAAGTAAAGATAGCTTAAAACAACATCAAGTGGAATAACATTTGCATCATAGGGGTCCCAGAAGGAGAAAAGAATGAGAAGGGGGCACAAAATAATTTGACGAAACAATGGCTGAAAATTTTGCCAACCTGGGGAAGGAAATAGACATCCAAATCCAAGAAGCCCAGAAAGTTCCAAACAAGATGAACCCAAAGAAACCCACACCAGGACACATTATAATTAAAATGTCAAAAGTTAAAGAGAGAATCTTAAAAGCAGCAAGAGAAAAACAACTTGTTACAAACAAGGGAACCCCCATAAAACTGTCAGCAAATTTCTCATCAGAACTTTGTAGAGCAGAAGGGAGTGGCAAAATATATCCAAAGCACTGAAAAGAAAAAACTTCTAACTAAGAATACCCTTCCAGGCAAGATTAACATTCAGAATTGAAGGAGACAGAGTTTTCCAAGCAAGCAAAAGCTGAAAGAATTAATCACCATGAAACCGTCCTACAAGAAATGTTAAAGGGACTTCTTTAAACTGAAAAAAAAGGGGGCATCAATTAGTAACATGAAAAACATATGAAAATAAAAATCTCACTGGAAAAGGTAAACATATACTAAAGGTAGTGAATTAATCACTTATAAAACTACTATGAAGGTTAAAAGAAAAAAAGCAATAAAAGTAACTAAAATTACAATAATGAGTTACAGGATACACAAAATAAAAAGATGTAAAATGTGAGATCAAAAAGATAAAATGAAAAAATAAAAACAAAAACATAAAATGGAGGAGGTAGTAAAAATATAAAATTTTAAAATGCTCCCAAACTTAAATTGCTATCAACTTAAAATAGATTGTTATGTACAAGGAAGATAAATGTGAACTTCATAAATGTGCACAAAAAGCAAAACTTACAGTAAATGCACAAAAGAAAATGAGAAAGAAGTCTAAACATAACACTAAAAAGTCATGAAACCACAAAGGAAGAACATAAGAGAAGGAAGGAACAGAGAGGAACTACAAAACAGGTATAAAAAAATTAACAAAATGACAGTAAGTATATACCTATCAATAATTACTTTAAGTGTAAATGGACTAAATTCTTCAATCAGATGGTGTAAAAAATGAATGGAGGAAAAGAACAAGACCCATCTATATGCTGCACACGATTTATTCAGGATGCTCCAGTTGAAATTGAAGGGATGGAAAAAGATGTTCAGTGCAAATGGAAACCTGAAGATGCTGGGGTATCTATACTTATATCAGATAAAATTAGTTTTAAAGCAAATAATGTAATAAAAGACAAAGATGGACATTATATAATGATAAAGTGGCCAATCCAAAAGAAGACATAACATTGATAACATTGTGTACATACATAACATTGTGTATTTATGTACACAACATAGGCTCACCTAAATATATAAAGCAAATATTAACAGACCTAAAGGGAGGAATGGACAGCAATACAATAATGGTAGAGGGCTTTAACACCTCACTTACATCAATGAATAGATGATCATCCAGACAGAAAATCAATAAGAAAACATCAGCCTTAAATAACACATTAGACCAGATGGACTTAATAGATAATGTACAGAACATTCCATCTAAAAGCATGAGAACACATTGTTTTCAAGTGCACAGGGAACATTCTCCAGGATAGATCATATGTTAGGCAACAAAACAAGTCTCAAAATAAATTTTAAAAGACTGAAATCATATCACGCATCTTTTCTAACCACAATGGTATGAAACTACAAGTCAATTACAAGAATAATATTGGAAAAAGCATAAATATATAAAGATTAAACAACATGCTACAGAATGACCAATGGGTCAACAAAGAAATCAAAGGAGAAATCAAAAAAAGAGCTTGAGACAAATTAAAATGGAAATACAACATACCAAAATCTTTGGGAGACAGCAAAAGCAGTTCTTAGAGAGAAGATTATGGTAACACAGGCCTACGTGAAGAAACAAGAAAAATCTCAAATAAAAAAATCTAACTTTATACCTAAAGAAATTAGAAAAAGAGGAACAAATGAAGCACAAAGTTAGTAGAAAGGAAGAAAATTATAAAGATTAAGGTGAAAAGAAATGAAATAGATGCTAAAAAGACAATAGAAAAAATTAGTGAAACCAAGAGCTGGTTCTTTGAAAAGAAAAGAAAATTCACAAACTTTTAGCCAAACTCACTAATTAGAAAAGAGAGAGAACTCAAACAAAATCAGAAATGAAAGAAAAGTTACAACAGACATCAAAGAAATACAAAGAATTATAAGAGACCACTACGAAAAATTGTATGGCAACAAAGTGCACAACCTAGAAGAAATAAATTCTAGAAACACAATCTTCCAAGACTAACTCACTAAGAAACAGAAAATCTAAGTAGAACCATTACTAGTAAGAGACTAAATCAATAATCAAAAACCCCCCAACAAACAAAACTCCAAGACCAAAAAACTTCACTGGTGAATTCTACCAAATATTCAAGGTTTAATACCTATCTTTCTCACACTCTTCCAGAAACTGAACAGGAGGGAGCACTTCCAAACTAATTGTATGAGGCCATCATACCTTGATTCCAAAACCAAATAAGAACACCACATACACACACAAAAATTATAGGCCAATATCCCTGATGAACATGGATGCAAAAATCCTCAACAAAATATTAGCAAGCGAAATTCAACAATACATTAAAAGGATCATACACCATGATCAAGGGAGATTTATTTCAGGGATGCAAGGATGATTCAACATCTGTAAATCAATCAACATAATAACCCATTTTAACAAAATGAAGAATAAAAATTATACAAACATTTCAAAAGATGTAGAAAAAGCATTTAACAAAATTTAACATCCATTTATGATAAAAAAAAAATCTCCACAAAGTGGGCATGATGGAGTATACCTCAATATAATAACAGCCATATACGCCAGGCCCACAGCTAACAGTGAAAAGCTGAACGCATTTCCTTTAAGATGGTACAAAAGAAGTATACCCATTCTTGCTCGTTTTATTCAAGATAGTATTGGAAGTCCTAGCCAGAATAACTAGGCAGGAAAAAGAAAGAAAAGGCATACAAATTGAAAAGAAAGAAGTAATACTCTCCCTAGTTGTGGGCAATATGATTTGATTTTTTTTAAGATTTTATTTATTTATTTGAGAGAGAAAGAGAGAGAGAGCATGAGTTGGGGGAGGAGCAGAGGAACAAGCAGACTTCCCACTGAGCAGGAAGTCAGACACAGAGCTCAATCCCAAGACCCCAAGATCATGACCTGAGCTGAAGTCAGATGCTTAACCACTGAGCCACCCAGGTACCCTGGCAACATGATTTTAAATAGAGAAAACTCTGAAGATTTACATAATAAAAAAAGACAAGAAAACTCTAAAGACTTGACCAAAGAAACTGTTAGAACTAACAAATAAATTCAGTAAAGTTACAAAATACAAAATCAATGTACAAATGAACTATCAGGAAGAGATGGTAAGAAAACAACCCTATTTACAATTGCATCAAAAGGAATAAAATACTTAGGAAAAAAAATTAACCAAGAAAGCAAAAGGCCTGTATGCTGAAAACTATAAGACATTTATGAAAGAAACTGAAGACAGAAATAAATGGAAAGACATTCCGTGCTCATGGATTGGAAGAATTAATATTATTAAAATACCCATATTACCCTAAGCAACCTATAGATTCAGTGCAATCCTTATCAAAATTCCAATGGCATATTTTATAGAAAAAGGACAAATAAACCTAAAATTTATATGAAACCACAAAAGATCTCGAATAGCTAAAGCAATCTTCAGAAAAAAGAACAAAACTGGAGGCATCATGCCCCTGATTTCAAAATATATTACAAAGCTATTCTAATCAAAACAGAATGGTATTAGCATAAAAAGAGACACACAGATCAATGAAACAAAGGCCAAAAATAAATCCCCACTTACAAAATCATTTAATTTATGACAAAGGAGGCAAGAATACACAAATGGGTAAGGGACAGTCTCTTCAATAAATGGTGCTGGGAAAAGTTGATGGCTACATGCAAAGGAATGAAACTGGACCACTATTTTACACCATATATAAAAATTTACTCCAAATGGACTAAAGACTTGAATGTAAGACCTGAAACCATAAAACTTAGGTGATAAGCTACTTAACGTCAGTCTTGGTATGATTTTTTAACCTGATTCCAAAGGCAAGGGAAACAAAAGCAGAAACAAACAAATGGGACTACATAACATTACAGCTTCTGCCCAGTGAAGGAAAGCATCCAAAAAATGCATACTACCTACTGAATGGGTGAAGATATTTGCAAATCATATATATCATATATCCAAAATATATAAAGTACTCATACAACTCAGTAACAAAAAAACAAACAGTATGATTTTAAAATGGGCAGAGGACATGAGCAGACATTTGCCAAAGAAGACATACAGATGGCCAACAGGTACATGAAAAGATGCTCAACATCACTCATCATCACGAAATGCAAATCAAAATCACAATGAGATATCACCTCACACCAGTTAGAGCAGCTGTTATCAAAAAGACAAGAAATGAGTGTTGGCAAGGATGTGGAGAAAAGGGAACACACATGCACTGTTGGTGGGAATTAAACCTAATGCCACCACTACAGAAAACAATATAGAGGTTCCTCAAAAAATTAAAAGTAGAACTAGCACATTTTCCAGCAAATCCACTTCTAGAAACTTATCCAAAGAAAACAAAAACACTAATTTGAAAAGATATATGCACCCCCATGGTAACTGCAGCATTATTTATAATAGCCAAGATATAGAAATAACCTAAGTGTCCATTGACAGAATAAAGAAAATGGGGGGGGGGTGTAACGGAATACTACTCAGCCATAAAAAAGAACGAAATCTTGCCATTTGTGACATGAATGGATCTTAAGGATATTACGCTAAATGAAATAAGTCATACAGAAAAAGACAAACACTGTATGATTTCTCTCATATGTGGAACTAAGCATCAAAACAAAACAAGATAAAACTCATAGACACAGAGAACAGATTGGTGGTTTCCAGACAGGAGAGAGTTTGAAGGGTGGATGAAATTGTTGAAGGAGATCGAGGTACCATCTTCCAGTTATAAAATATGTAAGTCATGGGGATTTAATGTAAACATGTTGACTATAGTAAATAACAGTGTGTCGCATATTTGAAGGTTGCTAAGAATAGATCTTGAAAGTTCTCAAAAGAAAAAAAGATTTATAACTCTGTATGGTGACAGATGGTAACAAGATTTATTGTGGTGCTCATTTTTAATTGTATAGAAATATAGAATCATTATGTTGTACACCCAAAACTAATATAATGCTATATGTCAAGTATACTTTGATTTTAAAGATTTTATTTATTTATTTATTTATTTATTTGAGAGAGAGAGAGAAACAGCATGAGAGGGGATAGGGTCAGAGGGAGAAGCAGGCTCCCCACCGAGCCGGGATCCCGATGCGGAACTCGATCCCAGGACTCCAGGATCATGACCTGAGCCGAAGGCAGTCGCTTAACCAACTGAGCCACCCAGGCGCCCCAAGTATACTTTGATTTTAAAAAAGAAATTTTAAAAGAAAAGTTTTAAAGAAAGATGCTTGTCAAAGCTTAGTATTCAGTTTTATCTTACATTTTGCTCCCATTTTTTCTAAAAATACAGAGAAAGGAGTCACTGGTTCCTGACAATATGGAATATCTCTAATATCTATATTATTTAAAAGTACACTTTTAAAATGCAAGACAGTAAAAGGCATTGTTTCAATTCTTTATTCCAATTGGCTTTTCTGGTCAAGGCCCTTTAGAGTGTGCATTCTCTTGGCCAAGACTGGAAAGAATGTCATATTCAATATTCTAAACTATTCATCCCCAGTTCTGAATTCGGATAAGACAGTCTGCCTGAATATACACCCATTCTGAAACCTATTCCAAAAAGGTAATTTTGCGATGGGAAGAATAACTTATTTAGGACTGTGTGCAGAAAGATACCGAGATAAATGAAAGGATTCGGAAAATTTCTGGTGTGCAACCACATTCAGAAGTTTTACCAAAATATTTATTCTGGTTTGCCATCTCTCCAGAGCAGATTTTTGAGCATATGGCTTCAGGACATTTTCTCTATCTTCTCTTTCTCCCTCACCATCTTGTATTCCAGTTTTGCAAGCAGAGACACGTATGAAAATGATATGTGGGTTTTTTCTTTCAAAATATGGGGAAAATAAAATATACTAACAAGTGGCACTCTTAAAGGATTTACATAAAAACCTCACAATGAACTCTATTGACATACAACGTACAGCAAGCCCCTGAGATTTCTTCCAGCATTATTCTTTCCACGATCCTTTTAGATCACATACAATTATGCCCACATGGAACTAAAAATAGTTTTAAATTCTGATGAGGTATAAAAGCAAGATAAAATGACAGGCATGGTACACTCAGTAAAATAATCAATAGTATCTCATACATCTGTACTTTCAAATCTCCTTGAGAAGAATGATCTATATATACCAGAGTGGATTATTGGCTGGGGGAGGATAAAAGAGGGACCTATTTATCCATGATGAATTCAAAAGACGGTAAGAAGACATTGTCTTTAAAAAATAAATCCAGCAACCTGCACTTTGCACATCCCATCATCAGGCATACCTTTATAAAGTGTCTTGAGAAAAAAAGGTGTTCTGTTATGTTTTATTTTTTAAACTATCTTAGCTATGGTTTATTTCTCCATGTGAAATCCCCATGTGCCTTCTGGGCCTGTGTGGATATGCAAACCCATATTAACAGTACTTACGGGAGTACTGCCTATGTATGAAGTCCTAAACATTTTACAAAGCTGAACTTAATCATCAGAATTACTATTAAGAATAGTAGATATGATTCTTATGCTTATTATACAGATGAGGAAACTGAGCACAGAAAGAGTAAGGGACTTCCCCAAAGTCACAGAGCTGGGAGGAATTGGAACAGGGATTCACACCCAGACAATTCGGCCACGTTCTTCACCACTGCTTCTCAGGCCACACCATTTGCTACCCGTACTACAGATGCCTGTTGTTTTCCAGTCCCTCAGAGGTTCTTGCCACCACGGTGCCTTTGCACATGTTCTCTTTGCCCGCAGAATTCTTCCCTACTGGCATGTTTTCCTCATCACCCTCGGAGCCTAAGTGCCATGTGCTTAGGAGGCCTTCCCTGCACCCCCTCTACAGTTAAGTGTCTCTTCTCCATCATTCTCTCTTTCTGTTCCTTGTTTATATCTTTCTAACATCCATCATAATTTGTAATTATTTTCTTTCTTATTTCCATCAGACGGCCCCACTGGAACATTCTCTCCTGGAAAGCACTGCCTATCTTGATCCTTGTAGTTTCCCCAGTACTAAGCACTGTAACTGCCTCGTAGGCAAAATCAATAAATATTTGCTGAATAGATGAATATTTAAAAACACTCTACGTAGTCTCAACTAATCACCAGACATTGAGCTCTGGGGCTAACGTGAAGCTATGTCCAGGTGTAGGTTTAGGAAAAGAGGTTCTGGGTCAGGATTATTTAGAGAGCCTCTCGCATAGTCCATGAATATGGGTCCGATCTCAAGACTTGTTGATCATCTGATCCCTGCAAATGGAGAGGTCATGTTACAGCAGCCCACTCCGCACCAGCTACTACAGGCTGCCTGGACATGCGCCAGGCTCAACTGGTCCATTCAAATCTAGAAGTAAGAGGCTTGGCTGGGGGGAGCCAGTCCATGGCCCCTGTCTTCTTGTGCTGCTTACAGATGGATGTTTTTGCCTTCAAATCTAACTTTTATATAAAGCCTATCTAAAAGTGGGGTGCTATAAGGCAGTTAGGTCCCCAATTATTTCTGTCAACCTCAGAATGATGGGAAAACTAGAAAGTCTCACTTCTCAAGGTATTATTACCTAATTATCTATCTGAGCTTCCAAATCGAATAGCCCCTAGTCCAGAGTTATGCAGGGCAGAAATTACTACTACTATCAGTGTTACAGACCCTGCCTGAGGTCAGAGGTCCATTCCCTGGTCTTCATTCCCTGAAGAAGAGAAGTTTCTAACTGCAGGATCTGTTTGCTCTCACAGCATCCTACAAAGCCATGCCATCCCTTTGCCTGGGCAAAACTCAGTCTAGCCCCAAAAGAGCACTGATTAACCACCAGTGACCATATCGGTCACAGTCATGGCAAGAAACAGATGGAACATTCAAATTGGGTAATTTGAAGAGAATTTAGTAAAGGAATTGCTTATAAAATTAAGGTCAGGGCCTAAGGAAACCAGAAAACAAAGGTACAGTGCGGTACTCTAAGACTGACAATAGTGAATGCTATTAGCACCCCAGACATAAAAGGGCAAGAGAGGCCAGCAGTTCCCAGACGAGATTCCAGAACAACTAGCTTAGAAGTAAGTATATGGCGTATGCGGGCTGACCAGGAGTTGTGGCCTTCGGAGGGATGCAGACAGCCGACAGCAACTATGGCAAGGAGAAAGCAGGGAAATACATACCTCCACCTACTCCTCCTCATACCAACCACTGATCCGACCCAAGTGGTACCCAAAGTTTCTGAGAAGTCATGTGACCAAACAATATGACCACAAAAATATCCCCTCCCCCCCGCCCCACCGTAACACCTTATAGCGGTGCACGGGAGTGGTTCTTCACGGTACAGACTTTGAAAAATGCTGGAAAAGATGACTTCTGTTGTCTCTCCCAGCTCTAGCATTCTGCGACTCTGACCAGTAATGAGTGGGAAGGCATAGGACATAGGCTTCTAAAAGCCAAGTAATGGCGCTGTCACCTTGTGTTAACCAACATTACTTGTGGTATTACAGCAAGACCCATGATTCAGTGTGAAGTCCTCGGCCACTGGATTAACAACGGGTGGGGAGGGGGGAGGGGTCTTTTTGGATAAAATAGCTGAAATTCGTCCAAATTTCTTTTTTAAACGAGGCTGAAGTTTCCTGAGAATTCACAAGAACCTATTAATTGCCTTCCCAGAATCATGATTGTGACAAGGGGTTCATACCAGATGCTCCTAAATATAATGAGACTAATTTGTAAATGTTCCCATAATGCACTAACTCTGAAGGAGCTCGCTGTCAGGAGAAAGTTTCTTCTGACCTCAGTTAATGACCTCCTTACATGGTGAAGCATGAAGATTGATAGATCTTGTAATTTTATCCCTGTTAATTTAACTGCAAATGCTATTTTTGGGCAACTTGGTGATCACAAGATTTGAAATATTGATAAGAGTCTATAGAACGGCTGTAAAGAAATAGTGGTTTTTAACAGACTGTGAAGGAACTTACAGCTTGTTAAAGAAAACTGGCTGCAACTCAAAAATGCATGGGAAACTGACAGAGTGGGAAGCATTTAAGATAGAGTCAAGGAAGTAAACCATAAAATTTATATTTATGAAGCCAGCAATGCCAAATGAGCAACAGGAACCAATGTGGCTGAGTGTGGAAGGGAAGACATATATACACCAGCAGAGAAGCAGGGAATATTAGAAAAATTAAAATATGCACGTCTACTATAATACCTCACCACCTCACATTGGCAACTAAGAACTGTAGAGAGCACTCCTGTCTTGGAGGCAGCTCGACCTGGGATGGTGATGGACTGCCCAGGTCCCAGGCCATCCCAGCACCAGTGAAGGGTATTGACTGGTGACCCCTGTAAGTCTCCTGGACCCTGCTCCCCTCATTCCGCCACCACACTGGCTCCTGGGACATCTGTGTATCAGAACTTCCCGTTGTCATGTTAGGAAACTCAATTGCACAACCCCACAGGCCTATGAAAGAAAACAGCCTTTGTGAGAAGGTCTCAGAGTATAAGGAATGCTTTTCGTGCTGAATACATTTCTTTCAGGCATTGCCATGGGATGTTGTTTTGTTCAAGCTTTAACCCGCCCCTAACATACCCAGGAATTATAACACCCAGGCAAGGGGGAAAGAATTGTTGACAATTATTGGTTAAATTCCTTGCCATTCTACTGAGATACAAAGTATTATCTCTAGCTCAGAAATGAAGAAACCACAACACAGAGGTTTCAGCAATGTGACCAGCCAGCTGACCTGTGGGGAGTCACCGCTGCAGCCAAGAGGGGGACAACCTGAACATTTTCATTATTTCTGATGCCTTTACCCCTAGAACCAAGAAGGGGAACGAAGGAAGCAGAAATGGTACCTTGAGCTCCTCTCCCATCCCACGTTACTCGCTGCGATTGACTATCCTGGGAAGGAGAGACCAGGAAATGAAAGTGTAAGAGGAATTATAAAATAAGTGTGGAGGAGAGGGTGGAGAGAGAGTTGGCATAAAAGTAAAGTGGCCAACTGGCCGTTACAGAGCCCCAGATCTGTGCTGGGGAGCTCTCTGGGGAAGTGGTTCGGATCTGCTAGGAAGCGAAGAGATAGAACGACCTCTCCTGAGGTCAGGTGTTATAACACAATGGCAACACTATGTGACTACAAGTCCAACGGGCCCAGATTCTAATCCCGATTCTGCCACTCTCAAGGTCTATGTGGCCATGAGCACATAGCCGAAGCACCTCCTGGATCTGAGGTCGTTTGCCAAAGAATAGAAGTCCCCTTCCCCTTCTACCTTTGACCCTCAAGCTCCACGCATCACTGAAATATACTTAAACCAAATGGCTAAGCAGAATTGAGCTCTCAGAGTCTCCCTTCACGCGGCTGACAAAGCAGCTTCCTGTGGTTTCTGTTAGCCAGAAGCTCCCCTCAGCAGCAAAAGCCCCCTGGATCTCAACCAGTATTTCTCATTTTGCTAAGTTCTCTGAGATAACTGAGTTCCTGTCTGTCATGACTTTGGGGCCACAAGTTGCCTGTGGGGGGCCCAGGGTGAAAGTACTCACACTTCCTAACAAATCAGGACAGGATGCTATAAAATCAAAGAATTCTCAGATATCCAAAAATCCTCCACCACTATAATGGAGTCCAAGCATCTACTCCACGTACCAGAACTCACAATAAATACAGTTCATAGGCTATTTTTGTCAATCTGTTTTCTTAACGTTCTTGGATTCAATATTAAAGGTACCCTTTGTTCCCTTGGAAAAGACGTTGCCTGACAAGCACAGAGAAAAGTATAGTGACATGTTTTTATAGAACATATCACCAAAGCCTTATTACAGAGCTTGAAGCATTAGGTTTTTAAATATATATTTTAAATAAATAGAAAAGTAATGATGGGCTCCCAACAATTGTAAAATTAGAGGTTCCAACATTATTCTAACAGATGGCATCCTGCTTTGTGTTATCGTGTTCGAGTTAGCAACAGTCTTCATTATACAGAGATATTCTTCATTGTGTGATCCTCATAATAGGGATTAAGGAAAGGATATAAATGCAGTAATTTAGCAGATCTTATTGTTGGAAAGTGCTCATTTACTTCTAACTTGCAGCATGACTCTGTTGCTTAAAAAATGTTTTCCTGCTGTTTTTTAGCAGCAGGGAGAACACAACACATTGTTGTTAAGGTTGTTGATTCTAACTAGCTTTCATTAGGTATAAAAACCCATAAAGAATCAATAAATACTTTGTGTTTTTCTAAAGAGCATTCAAGGGTGGGTACTGTTAATGTGCTCATTGTGTCCAAACAGTATTAGCCCAAGAGAAATAATGAGGAAAAACATGAATAGAAAGTGGAAAATACTCTGTTAGTAACGCTTTCCATGCAATAAAGCATTCCGAGTCAATACCTTGCTTACTACTTACAGGCCAGCACAATATTGAAAAAATTCCCTTACATAACTGCCCATCTCTGTTTAATGGGATTTTCTGCACAAATATTACACAGTCCCTGAAGGAGCTATTAGCTGTTCATGGCAACTGTCCATCTTGATCCTATTCCTCTAAGCTAGCCTTACCCATCCCCACACCACAAGGATAGTAACCAATTAAAAAAAAAAAAATTGCCATGGCTTCTTCAGCTCTCTCTTAGCATTGCCTATTGATCCTGCCAGGCTGATTACAACACAATGAACAAGTTAGGTGCTCAATAAATGCTTCGTGTGTAGGAATGAATCCTCTCTAATAACTGTAGCCTAATTTCTCAAAATTGCTTGCTTCTGGTAAAGTTGGATTCATAAGAATACTATTTGTAGACAGTGGACTGAGACAATAAATTCATTGTTTATTATTCTAATCATTTCTAAGATCATAGATCCTTTTGAGAAAATAATGAACCTTCTCCCCAGAAAAATTTACACACACATACACACATTTGATTTTACATAAAATTTTATGTGGTTCCATAAACCTCTTACTGCGTAACAGATTCCAGGTTAAGGATCCCTGGCCTTCCAAAGCGGCAACATGATCGTGGAAATATTCGTGAGCAATACTGAGCAAAGGGTGACAAAATTCTTTGCAATGTTACATAATTCACCTTTTAAGGACATCCATTTATGTGGATCTTACAGGGCATTCGCATTTGGAGGGTCATCTGATTATTTGCATCTCAAAAGAATTTTCCAATCTACCAAAGACAGTAAGTATTCTGAAGCCAGGGGGTCCCTATTCTTGAAGCCACAGTTCCTGCCACAGAGTTGGCCTTTGGTAAGTGTTTGGTGTGTGTGTTGGATGAATATATGGTTCTCTTGCCATTTTTATAAATAGCTACGTTTCATTTAAGTGTTTGCATTTAGGTCATTAAATGCTTGCATGGAGGTGCAAAAAGCCTCTGTCAATTGAAGATTACTCAGAAAAGAAGATAAAGCATATCTCAAATTGTAATATGAGTCAATGGGAAAAGTGATTTACTTTACAAAAATGAAATTTACACAAAACTAGTGCATAAATCAAGATCTCTTCCCTCTCATGAATAATTTGAGTCACCTAGTATAATTTATAGCCTTTGTCATGAAACCAATTTAAAACCCTATTCCAATTTTAGTATGTCTTCTGTTGAAGCTAGCACAAATCCTGATGTGGGAAACTTGTCTGAATTGCATAAATTTTTCTTCTGGAGTAAGGGATGTGAGCCCTTCAAACATTGGGTATTTTGTTTTGTTTTGTTTTGCTTTTTAGCTCTTTGCTGAGACAGACTTTGAAATTTGCTACATCATCATCATAAAGAATTCTCTTTACATGAAGGTTATATGTAGCCAAATCAAGAAGCTAATACGGTATTGAGGGGAATGACTTCACTCTTCCAGAAATATTAGAAAATTCCAACCTCCTGATTCGGGAGGGAAATATTCATGAGAAAGGATTTTTCTTTCTCCAAGCAGGAAAACCTTATTATGATACAATCTCCTTTATCAATAAGCCTCTAAGCTTTGAGGTACCAAACTGATTATCCAGGAATTTAGCTTCTTATTTGTATTTATTAGTTGGCTAGGACTGCCATAACATAATACCACAGACTGGGTGGCTTAAACAACAGAAATTTATTTCCTCCCAGTTCTGGAGACTCTAAGCCCAAGACCAAGGTGTCAGTCAATTTGGTCTCTCCTGAGGCCCCTCTGTGGCTTGCAGATGGGCATTCTCTTGCATCCTCTTTTACATGGCTGTCCCTCTGCACACACACCCTAGTGTCTCTTCCACTTCTTATAAGGACATCACTCCTCTTGGATGGGGGCCCACCCTAAACAGCCTCATTTTAACTCAATCACCTCTTTTAAAGACTAAATCCTCAAATACCATTACATTCTGAGGAACTGGGAGTTGAGGCTTCAACATATAATTTTAGGGGAGAGGCACAATTCAGCCCATAACACTCTGAAATCCAGGAATCTGACCACTTGCCTTCTCATAGCCCTGTCTTCACAGACCACCTCTGAATAAACCTGTTGTCCCATGATCAGATTCTTTCTGATCCCAGGGTCCATGGTGTCTCTGAAGCTATTAAATAGTTACTTCCACTTACTTTTCTACCACTGCCAAAGTAACCAGGGGCCACAAAAGAGAGTTCTATGTAGAATTCTGAGTGACTTGCTTATTCTACTGGTCTCTACGTGGTATGTGTGTGTGTATGTGTTCTTCTTGATATAGAAAACAGACCTCCAGTTCCTTGTTTAAATTTAAGCAGCAATAAATCAGTCACAATTTCACTGACATTGGCTGTAGCAACATTTTTCTAGATATGTCCCCTCGGGTAAGAAAAACAAAAGCAAAAAATAAACTCTTAGGGACTTCATCAAAATAAAAAGCTTCTGCATAGCAAAGGAAATAATCAACAAAACAAAAAGACAACCTACTGAATGGGAGAAGATATTTGCAAATAATATATCTGATTACGGGTTAATATCCAAAATATATAAAGAACTTCTACAACTCAACACCAAAAAAATAATAATAATCCAATTAAAAATGGGCAGAAGACACAAACAGATATTTCTCCAAAGAAGACATACGGATGGCCAACAGAGAGACGAAAAGATGCTCAACATCATTCATCAGCAGGGAAATGCAAATCAAAACCACAATGAGATATCACCTCACAGTTGTCAGCATGGCTAAAATCAAAAACACAAGAAACAACAATGTCGATGAGGATGTGGAGAAAAAGGAACCCATTCCTACTGTTGGTAGGAATGCAAACTTGGGCAGCCACTCTGAAGAACAGTACAGAGGTTCCTCAAAAAATTAAAAATAAAACTACCTTATGATCCAGTAATCACACCACTGGGTTTTTACCTAAAGAATACAAAAACATTAATTTGAAAAGATATATGCACTTCTATGTTTATTGCAGCATTATTTACAATAGCCAAATTATGGAAGCCACCTAAGTGTCCAGTGATAGACAAATGGATAAAGAAAATGTGATACACACACACAAACACACACACACAATGGACTATTACTCAGCCATAAAAAAGAACGAGAGCTTACCATTTACAACAACATGGATAAACCTAGAAGGCATAATGCTAAGTAAAATAAATCAATCAGAAAAAGACAAATACCATATGATTCCACTCATGTGGAATTTAAGAAACAAAACAAATGAACAAACAAAGAAAAATGAGACAACAAAAAAACAGACTCAGCTATAGAGAACAAACTGGTGGTTACCAGAGGGGAGGTGGGTGGAGGAATGGGTGAAATAGTGATGGGGATTAAGGAGTGTACTTACCATGATGAGCACTGAGTGTTGCATAGAATTACTGAATCACTATATCAAAAACCTGAAACTAATACAACACTCTATGTTAATTACACTAGAATTTTTAAAAATAATAATTAAAAATTAATCAGTCACAATAATTCCACTTACATTTGTGTAGAACTCTACATTAAGAAGAGAACTGGGGGGGCGCCTGGGTGGCTCAGTCAGTTAAGCGTCTGCCTTCGGCTCAGGTCATGATCCCGGGGTCCTGGGATTGAGCCCCGCATTGGGCTCCTTGCTGAGTAGGGAGCCTGCTTCGCCCTCTCCCTCTGCCTGCCACTCCCCTAGCTTGTGCTCTCTCTCTCTGTCAAATAAATAAAATCTTTAAAAAAAGAGAGAGAACTGTGGAAGAAAATCCAACAAAGCAACGGAAAACGAATAGCCAAACAGAAGGGAAGGGAACTATGAGAAAACAATAATAAAGGAAGAAGGAAAAAGGATATTCAAATATTGCACAGGCACCTTGAAGGATGTTCACCAATGAAAGGATACAGAGTTTGGAAATTAAGAAATCATTGAAAATCCTAAGAATAGTTTCAGTGGAGCAGGATGGAATGTGGAAAGCCAAACACAGTTGGCTGAGAATTTAATAAGTAGTAATCGGGATAGTGGACATCAGACAATATTTTCAAGATACAGAGAGAAATTAGATAGTAAGTAGCTCAAAGGATGGCCAGCAGAACATGAAGTACCAAGAAATGAGTCTGTAAAAATGGGTGAATGTGGTTGTAGGTTCAGGATGGGCAGGAAATGTGAAGAAACTGAGAATTAGATTAAGAGAGAATATAACAAATGAAGAAAAAGAATATCCAAGGGATAAAGCACAGACCAGGAAACACTGGGACATTGTGTGGAAGACTCGGTAAAGAAGAAAGTGCGCGTTCCTCCTTCGAAGGGCACATCAAAGAGAGAGCAATTGTCAGCATGGCAAGACCTTTCCTGGGCTTAATAATACCAGGCAATTTTAACGGTTCCCATTCAATGACCATTTGATATGACACACGACATGTTTCAGATGGCAGCTAGGAAAAGGAGGCCTTTTGGGAACTGGACTCATCTTCAAAACATCATCTTGCTGAAAAATTAATTAAGCAAAGAGTCAATTCACTAAATTTATCAGTTTGTTTATAATTTCTTTCTCTTAACTATATGTTTACAGCAATTAGTACCAGATGAGATTTTACAGATTTTTGATTTGGGAAAAGTTTTAGTTGACTGATTTTCATTTTCTTCTTTATGCCACCATTTTAAGGAATATTTAATCTGTCAAAAGCAAAGTGTCATGGAGTGCTTTCATCTAATTATGAACATATATAATATTCAGAAAAGCTTATTTAAATACCAGTAATCAAAATTTCAGTGTTTCCTGTGGGGTTTTTAGATTATACTGGTTCTAATATACCTTTCTCATCCTTTGATTTGGCCACTGCCTATCCTATTTGAGAGCCTTTTGCCAAAATATCAAGTAGGAGAGCCCACTTTCATTGTTATTATAGCAATTAGTAGCCAGAATTTAATATGTGAAATAGTTGCTCTTATTGCTTCATAGTTACTTTCCGTCCTAAAGAAAGTATAGTATCCCCAAGATGCAAAGGATCAATGAACCTATCAGCTAGTGAACAAAACTCATCACAAAGAATTGCCCCTTGTATTTGTGCATCCGATTCCATCACTAACATTTCTGCTGTGGCCTTCAAAAGCTAGAATTGTTTAAAGTATATGTCTATCACTTAGTGCATAGCTGTGTTATTTGGGCTCTTTATGATTGCTGGAAGAGGCAAGTTCGGGATTTGCCCCAAAGGTACTGGGGACCAAGGATAGCATCAGCTACATCACTGGGGTGCCTGTGATTCCAAGACCAGGATGTATAATCAGCTCCACAGAAAGCTGGGACATCAGCTCACTGGAGCCCAGGAAAGACCTGAGCTGGAGTGACCACCTGGGGGCACTTTTAACTAATGTATTATTTGATCTCTCCATCACAATTTTGTATTTAGATTTAACGTGGCTCAAATCTGAAGTCCTAATCACTCGATCCTTTCTAATAATCCTATCTAAACAGCCTCACTTTGTTCACATCTTTGAAGAGTTCCAACCTTTCCTTTTTCTGCAACTATCAAGAAGCTTATGCTTTTGGATGCTTTACAGAGGAGCATAAACGTTCACATCCTAAATGAGTGCCAAGACAAATTTTGTTTGGGCCTAAAATATACTTCTCATTAATGAGAGAATAACAAATTAGATTATATATGCATATTTATAGAGTCCTTTGGGGATGGAAGAGGGTACCTCTTGACCCATCCTTTTCCATCATGGGCCTCATAAGAAATCTAGTGCATGGTCCCAGACCAGAATGCTGGGCTACCACACTCATGAATCAGCCAGGAAGTATGCAGAGATGGGACAGTTCTCCATAGTGCTTAAAAACTGGAATAAGGCTTCCCAAGTTTAAGTTCTGGTCACTAATATGTTCATATAACTTATTACTTAATATCTGACATGTTATTTAATCTCTTTCTGCCTTTATCTTTCATGAAATCAGGTAAGAAATAGATGAGTTTGTGTATTATATATATACATATATATATATGCATACACACACACACAAACATACACACATATGTGCACACTTAGCACATAATATATGCTCATGTTAGTGGTTTTGTCCACACTGGAAAAGTCTCTGGATCACAGCTTAAGGTCACACACTGTACTTTGTAAGTTCTTCCCTTCTTGCTTTGCACAAGGGAAACCTAAAAAGTTGAACTTAAATTAAATGCTTTTACTTCTCTGACATATAATTTATTCATTCATTCAAGAACTATTTATTGAGGGCATACCACATGTCATGCTTTGTACTGAACGATAATAAAATAGAGTGAAAAATAAGACAGTACAGTCTCTACCCTCAAAGAGTTTACAGTCTAGCAGGGAGGACCTCAAACTATAAATAAAGCACAATGAGAATGCATGTGATGGATAAAAGGAAGGAAAAGAGCCGATGTAAAACAGACATAAAATTCAAAGCTTCCATCAATTTAAGCCTGTGCTTATGGTCGGTGGCACCCAGAAGAGCTGCTGGGCAAGAACAGAGGTACTTTGTTCTCTTCTGCCCTAACAGATCCCCTCACAGAAATTAACCATGTCCAGAGTCAGTCCCCTTTACTACACTTGTATCTGTGTATGTCGAGGTAGCTATAGCAAGATCCACCTATCTCACGGGAGAGAGTCACCTATTAAGCAGTGAAATCTTTCCCTAAAAGAAAGGTACAAGTAGAGAAAGAAGTGGGCTAGATGTCATGAAAGGGGGAGGGCAGAAAATGAGGAGAGATTAGAAAATACTCCTCCCACCCTATGCTCAGTCTTCTCTGCCCTGAAGCCACACTTCAGTGCTGTTTCTACAACCTCACAGGCCACCAGGAAGGCTGAGGAGTGCACTTTGAAGGGTCCTGGGCTCATCCACACCACTGACCCCCCTTTAGTGTGGGTTTCACAGAACTCATATGTCAGGGGAAACTCAGATGCCTTGGACATGGTTGTGACAGATTTGCACCACAGTACTGCTGACCAGCTGTCCCGGTTTGCCTGGGACTGAGGAGGGTCCCAGTATATAAGACTTCCAATGCTGAAACTGGGACATTCCCAAGCTAACCAGGATGGCTGGCCATCCTAACCGTGGAGAAGTTCCTCAAAGGCAGTTATCTGCTTTCCACTCTGGAGCCCCTAGGAATGGAGGATGGCAGTTAATTACGGGGGTGCTCTGGGGTCAGACGACACGTGCTCGAAATCGGATCCCACTTACAAGCTGTGGAATCTCAGGCATTTTACCCTTCCTCTCTGAGTCTCAATTTCCTCAACTTCAACATAGTGACAAAGTTGATAAGATGCTATAAGGATTAAATAAAAAAAAAAAATACATGCAAAGTTTTCTACACACTGCCTGGCACACCGTCAGCATTAGCCACTAATTTTACTACTTTGTAGATCCTCAGCAAATACTTGCTGAATGAACATATAATTGCATAAGCTTTTGACAATTCTATCATGTTTCTGACAGTTACAAATGTTTTTTTTTTTCCTTTGGAAGTCGGGTAGTATGGAGTAATGAATATGACACCCCCCCACTGCCCACCAGATCCACCTCAGACCACTCCACACCACAGCTCTCCTTACACCTTTCCACAATTCTTCTGGATCCGGTCATATTCCTTCAGAGTCTCTGCATCCCACCAAGGCATGTCTTAAGCAGAAGGACACTTTGTTGTCCTAGCAAGAGACAGAGGCACATTCTCTCCAACCCTTCTTCACCCTCAACCCACTTCCTCAGGAACACTGGTCCATCTTGTAATCATTACTACTGTTAACATGGGAAATATTTGGTTGATTCAGCTGGGATCCAAAGAGTGAAGAGAAAGGAAAGAAGACAGGAGAGGACCACTCTCACTCTTTCAAGGATGTAGGGAAATGTACTGCCAGGAGCCAAGTCACATGTAATCTGTCAGGAGAGAGAGGTTGAGTTTCATCAGGAAGCAGGTTGGCCTTGAACCAAACCAAAAAGATCAATATGGCAAGGGCTTCCCCGTATAAATGAAGCAGCCAACGTGTATTATACAAACAGTAAGTCTAACAAGGAAGCATCCCAGCTTCCAAAGTAAAAGATTTCTGGACTCCTAGGAAGATGTAGGAAGTAGAGAAGGAAAGATTTAGAAAAGTACAGAAAATACATTAAAATACTACCCATGATTTTTCAGAGTTATTCTCAGAGCATGTTAAAACTACACCATAATTCTATAACCACACCCAAATTCTGATACCACCCTTTAGAATCTCGTCCTCCCACATTCACACATACACACATCCCATGAACATCACTAGTGCTGTGATCCAAGCAATTTGTGTCTCATCCAACAGGAGTGAAGCCAATGGGAAAGCATGACTGGGAATCCATGACTGGTAGACAGAACACGGGGCTAGGAGACCAGAAATCATAATTCCAGCTCAATCCATTTGTGACCACAGCAAATCGTTCACTTCCTTGTTCTTGAGCTGTCCATTGCTCCTGCATAGGGAACTCATAGAGGGATGAGATCAAATGCATGGAGACACTCTTCAGAGGAGGAGAACATATGCATACCTTATATTATTACTAATAAAAATTGGATTCAATAAGTCTGCTTAGAAACCTTTGTCAAAAGGCCAGGCAAGGGTAATTCCTCTGTAATAATGCCAGTCCTTTGTACCAGCTAGGCTTTGGAAATGTGAAGATATTTTTAAGCAACAGGAGGTGACTGCATAATCATTCTCTACTAAATAGTTTCAAGAGCCTTGTTCAAGTTAGCTTTAACTTTATTTAATCAGTTGGAGCTTTAAAACAGGTATTAATTTTAAAACTCCCTTTCTACAGCAGATATTATATAAGCTTATTCTTCCTTTATAAAGCATTCAGTGCACATTGAGAGAAACAAGTGGTTTCTGATTATAAAGCATATTGAAAAATAAAACCATCATCAGATAGTGTATGTTGGATAAATAACACTCAATCATATGAGTCAGCCAACAACTGTGGATACAAATATATTTTTTGAGTCATGCTGGCTATTAATCAGTGGTAACACCAATGAACAGAATGAAAAATTTCACCTCAAACTGACTGTTGAAATGTTGCACAGACTATTGCCCATTCATTCTCCATACAATTAGTCACACTGCTAGCTTTGATAAGGGCATTTGATTTCCTGTATCTTTTCTGGTTTCTTGTGTACTAAACAGCATTCTATGGGGATAGCAGAACAGCATCTGCTTTCAATCCTGCCTGTGATTTGAAACTTGGCTGACATGAAAGTCACACCTGGAATAATAGGTGGGGCTGTACTCTAGGTCTTTTATGAGCATATCAGTCCCGGTATATCGAATAAACATTGCCATAACTAAAAAACACACACTGTTTTCTGAATCACTGTGCCTGATAGCATTCTTTTGGAAGCATGTCAGCAGTAAGGGGTCAATATCTTAACCTTACAGAACCAAAGCCCAACTTACCACATGACTGTGTTACGTAGACCTGCTACCTATTTATGTCCAGGTTCCTGACTGGTTTGCTCCCTTGAGTGTTAGACACCAGACAGAATTAGCAATCAATCAGTAATTATTGATAGAGTGCCCTTTTCACTAGCTGAGCACTGATTTTGTCCATGTGGATTTGGATGTGGCTTCTCTGTGGGATGAGATACTTTTCCTACTCTTGAGGAGTTCATTTGGGGGAGTCAAAACAAATACTTGGAAAATTAAATGACCATGCAAAATGTAATAATGCGGCTGAAGTGTAAGAAATGTCAAAAGACAGTTAACTGAATAGATGCTAAATGAATGATATTAAGACCAATGGTTTAGGGGCGCCTGGGTGGCTCAGTTGGTCAAGTGTCTGCCTTCGGCTCAGGTCATGATCCCTGGGTCCTGGGATCGAGCCCTGCATGGAGCCTGGTGTCAGGCTCCCTGCTCAGCAGGGAGTCTGTTTCTCCCCCTTCTTCCACCGCCCAGCCCCTGCTCGTGCTCTCTCTCTCCCTCAAATAAATGAATAAAATCTTTTTTTTTAATTTCTTTTTAAAAAGACCAATGGTTTAGAAACGGTGCTCCAAGGAACCCCAAGTATTCCAGTGCGAGGAGCTCTCAAGGCTGCAGCAGAAAAGAAGAGAGGCTCCAAGTAAGTGGGGCTCCAGCCAAGCCCACACTCTGGCCTCCACCTCCATCAGAGTAACTCTTGTGTTTTTGTTTTTTGTTTTCTGTCTTTGTTTTTTTTTTGCTTTGTATAGTGGATCTTCACATACAATTTCATATCAAGAAAGGATCTCAAATTTATCTTTTAAAAAAGCCACTGATAGAGTTTTAAATTAAATACTATAAATTTCAAAATCCCGTAGTGTAATCATTGTGACCTAGTGTGGTGTCAGTAGCGTCCTTGGTAGAAGAGGACTGAAGACTTGAGAGAGCTAGAGATCTGGAAAGTCAGAAGGTTTCCAGGTTAGTGATTATATACACAAACACCAAGACGCTTCAACAAGTGGCAGTCCAAGGGGCTGGCGCATGATTGGGGACAGTGCCATTGCCCATAGGCTATAGTGTAAGGCAGTGAGAAGGGTGGTTTCAGAGGCAACGTCTTGGAGAGGAGCTATATCAAAATCCACACAGCCAATCATCATTTCATAGGAAGAATCCATGTCCATAGATACAAGACAGATAACAGAAAGCTCAGAGGAGAGTCAGAGGTTTCCCAGTGAAGGGGCAGAGCCTTGAAGGGCTAGACAGGCAGTCAGTGTGCATGGGGTTCCTGGCCCAGCTAAGGCAAACATCAGAGCTAGATCAGTTTCAGAAACCAAGAGGAAGAGTCCTGGCTTGCCAAGAAACCCTGGAAAGGCAAAATACAAGGACTGGGTCCTCTTCTCCCCCAAATCCTTTACTCTTGAATGGAGTAGGCAGCAGAGGAAGCTCTAGAAGATGTCCTGACACCACTTCTGTCTTCAGCTGACCTTTGGATCTAGCAATCAGGGAGAATCAATTCTGCTATTCTGACTAAAGAGACAGATCTGTAGGAAGTCAGATGAGTTCCTCAGCACTTAGAGCTAACAATAGCAGAATTGGGGTGTTTATCTGAACACAAGTAATGTGTTTTTCTAAATTACACAAATAGAGCCAAGTAATATACAAACACATCCTAAGCATTCTTGGGCTGCAGGCACAAAACAAGGATCATTTAAGCATAAAAAATTATTAGCGGAATCCAGGAGTGTCTTGTAGAATTAAAGATGAGGAATAACAAGTCTTGGAAAGGACAGAATGGGGCTGAGATGTGCGGAATCTCAGCAGCAGAAGCCTAAGGAGCCCCGTCTCGAGGGGCTGCCTTTCAGGATTCAGCTTGCTTCCCTATCTGCGTGACTCCAATCACGTTTTTGCAGAGCCTCTAGAAAGAATGACTAGCCATCACCAAGGAGTTTTAACCCGTGATGCAATAAACCTACAGCAAGGAGAAAGGCAAAGTAAAGCTGGAGGAACTCTGTGAGCTCCACAGGATGCGACCACTGCGTACGCCATTACTCACTGGCCTAGCAGTCATGGAAGAAGCCATCTATGGGGTACTGGAATCTGATGAACTCAGTCAACCAAATATAGTGGTCATGATGGCCGTGATTTTGAAAAACAGAAATAAAGCAAGTTGCTCTGCTTTAGACTATTTAGACTATTTATTGAAACGAGTGCTCCTCCAATGGGTCCTTATAACATGACCGTGCTTCCCCCTTTATTGTACATACTATTATAATTACCTATTTACTTTTTTTTTTTTTTGTCCCTGAACTGGAAGCATCTCAGATACAGGGGCTGTTTCCTGCTCACGTTTGCATCTCTAACGACTGTACCAGTTAGGTGATCGACAAACATTTCTAACACGTACGGAAATCATGCCTGTCAGACTCAGGATGGACATAGCTATTGGTCGGGAAAGGTATGTGTTCTTCAGGGAGGGGTTTTGAGTAAAATAACAGTAGACTACTGGAAGATGAGACCCTTGCTCCTGGATTCATGCCGTGACTGTGGCTGGAAGGCTAATTAGAAATCAGTCAATACAAAAAGTGTGCGGGAAGCAGACCTCCACAGCACAGGCTGAAGCAAATGAGCCCTTGGAGGTAGTCCTGGTCCCTGCCCATCCTGGCTCCTAAGGCAAAGCCTAGCTGATCTTATTAAAGGTTGGGGCTGTTACCTCCAGACAGGTTCTGCAACATCACATACTGGGTCCTCTTCCTCTTCTAAATACTTGTCCTAAAATTGGAGAAGTAAATGGAGAGGTGCTATGTGATTCCCCTTGAGCTTCATCCCCTACCCCAAGAGAGAGATTTAATATTTTATTTTCTGTATAACCTATCCCATCCATACACTGTTTATGTAAAACCAGATTTCACGCAATTTGATGATATCTTCTACTTCTCAAGGGGGTTTCTTCCACTCTAGAGGTGAGAAGCTTTCCTCTTCAAAGTCAAGGATAATATTAATCATACCCCACCCCCAGAGACGGAATTCAATAATAGCAAAACCATCCCTAGCCCAGCTACCACTGAGGCCCATTGGAAACTATGGCTTCTTTGAAGAATATTGCCAATATAGCTGACCCTTCCCCAAATACTAGCAAATATCCAGGTCATCAGTGATCATCCTTAGAGTTAACGGATCATGTCCCCCATGGATCATACTCATCTACTCAGAATTGTTTTAAGATAAAAGAACATGGGTTATAACACTATGAGCTTTTTATGCAACTTCTTAACAATATTGCTCATGCTAATTAGTTGCCAGGTCTTTGGAATATGATCAAAACCAAAGTTCCCTAGGGGCCAGGATGAAGGTCCACAGCTGATGCAGAAAACAGAGAGCCCAGAAGAAATTTCATCTGTCTTGGCAGGGAAACACAAAGAGGGAATGGGGGTCAGAAGGCAGACAGCTTCTACAGTAACATTAGCATCAAAGAAAAGGATGAGAATATTATTAACTATAGAATAAATACATAAAATGTAACAATATTTGAAGCTAAATAGCAGCTCTGTCCTTTAAAAAAGCATTATATTGCTTTCTTGGGAAGCATATATCTAAAATTAGAATAATTCATATTGCTTTAGGTTTCACTCAGAAACATTTTGTTAAAAGATTGCCTTACATCATATTTGAAAAACATAAGCAGACTTTTACCAAATATAGAAACAAGGATCATAAACTGAAAATAGAAGCCAGAAGACAGACTCAGTGGAAACTAAAAGAATATTAACATTATATTACACTTGGCAGTGAAGAAATAGAAATATATAGTGATTTACTACCTTTACAAAAGAATAAAGAATTAGGTGAAAAAATATTCAAACTAACAGAAATCGTAAGACACTCTTTGGCAATAAGTAAGGAAGAAGATTTATTTAACTTTGGAGAGGGCTGGCAGAAAGGGACTAAAATGAGAAACAATAATATCACATATTAACTTTGTTCTTAAACATCTACATTTAATATATCAACTTTGGCTGTTGTTATATGCCTTGGCAATTCAATAAAGTTACTGGAATGGAAAATTGAAAATTTTTATTGTGATATTTCCAATTTCTCCACTAGTGGAATAGTTTAATAATAAGCCATTGCATATGCTTTCAGCATTCTCATTAAAATGAGTGAGCTATCATTTTTCTTTCTATTCCTAGTTATCAGCAACTTTATTTACCAGTGCATATTAAGTAGAACACAAAGCTCAGCTAACCATTTGTGGTTATACTCTCGGAACAGGCAAGTATTACCTATTGGAAAGGCATAAAGTTTTAAAGCTGGAAGGAATCCCAAGTGGTTTCATATTCCATATTTCATAGTATCAACGAGGAAACTGAGGCTCAGAATAGTTAAGTAACTTGTCCTAAGTCAACAGCTCGTCAATGGCTGAGTAGATGTCATCCTTCTAAAATGTCCTGTTACAGTAAACTACCCCAGAATCCAAATATTATTTCAGTAGTAGCCATTGAACATACACATTCTTGTCTGGCAAAAAAAGAAAAAGAAAAAGAAATGGCCAAAGAAGAGCCTTAATTTATTAAAAGTCTACTTCAGCTTTATCACGAGGAATTCCAGATTGCAAAGGAATCAGATTCCATTTATATTCATCCTTACTTGGGAATGAATATTTTCCTTTTGGCTTTTATGAATCTGCCCCCAGTTTTACATGATTTAATGTTTTCTAAAACATCTCTCTGCGTTCACATCACATCAGAGTTGTGTGGAGTACTGATGACTCCCTAATCTGTAAGGTGATCTCTTCCTAAAGCTGCATTAATTCCTTTGTTGGTCTTTGCAGAGTAAATCTACTTCTAATCTGGTACCTGCAATTAAGCTGCTCGTATAACAATTTATTCCCTTTTAAACAACAATTTGAGCATGTTTTCTTTGGCTCAGGCACTACATAAAACATTTATGTTAACTATTAACCCTCCTCAGGCAACGGACTTGATGGAAAGAGGAACAGAGTAGAACTGAAAGAACCAGGGGTGGGATCCAACTCTCAGCTGAGCGGCCAATAAACCATGTGGCCTTGAGCAAATCATCTATCTTCCCTGAACCTTTCTCCATGTGTAAAATGTACGAGGTCATTTTTGTGACCCCGAAGATCTAAAACCTTGCATTTCTAAATTAATCATTTTTAAGCCGACCTGTTAACAATACTTGGTATGCCTACACCCTAAAGTTCCATCCCACTTACTTCTATGCACCTGATACGTATTTCAGTCCCACCACTGAGAAAAGTAAATAAACTGCAATAAAATGTGATGTCTCCCTTACTAAGCTGTGAACTCCATAAAAGGTTAATTCATTTTTATAGGCTTAGTGCCTGGCAGAATTGACATTCTATAAATGTTTGAAATATGGATGGATGGATGGATGGATGGATGGATGGATGGATGGATGATCGCCACAGCATGGCAGTAAGGAGAACTTAAATATAAGTTTACATTATCTCTGTAAATAGCCCAGAGGTCATTAACCTGAGCATTATCAGAAGAACTAGCACTTATATGTAATTTTGCCTATTTGCAGCACAATGTTCATAGTACATCTCCTATAACCTGTTCTCTTCTTGCCTAATCTTCTACTCCCAACCTTCCTTGTTGGCAATAAGCCTTTTGAGAGAAAGATCTGTGTCTAATTCATCCCACCATTCTGCACCTATTCATTGAACTTATGAGGCTTCCATCAGTGTTAACTAGTTAAATGAATTTAAAAATCAGTTTCAGTACAATAGTAGCCAAATAAAATAAATGATACCTTTTGTACCAAAGTAAAAACCTTTTCAGGGAAAAGGGTTTGGAGCGAGTTACTTATGATGATAAAATTCTGACCTTTTTGTCTTTTTACCTTTTATTAATCTCACAATTTCACCCCCTATAAAAATCATTCCTTCTTAGTGACTTTATTTTGCTTTGGATATGGTCAGGTCATAATTAACGTAATATAATTAGGTCCAATGTAACCTAGTAAGATGTAACAGGAGAAGCAGCACGAAGAGCTGCAACTGCAAACCCAGTCACGGCAGAGCTGTATTTGCGTGGTTTCAGTTTACATGAAATCCCCTGGGAGGGCAAAAGTATTCCCTGAACCTTGCATGCAAATTATCTCTATGTTGCTTCAGTAAATTCTTTGTCAAATGTTAAGAGTCCACAATTGAGAGTGATACAGAATAGCACCAGAATACTGACTCCTGGTGGGATGTCTTACCCTCTTTTGACTTGTTATCATGTGGATTACAGGATATTTACTTTAGGAAGCTGTCCTTTTGTTCTCAGGCATGTCCATTTCTCCAGTAGAAGGAGGCTTTCCCTACAAGCAGTTCTCTTTTTCAGGCAACGTAAGTTTCTTGATTGCTATCTCGTAACTTTCACAGATTCACAATTTCATTTTGGTATAAACAATCTATATTAACACATACATAAAGTTAATATTTTCTAACTCAGTTTTTAAATAGTCATCACAATTCTAATTATGCTATTAATCCATTATAATTATACTCATTATTACAAATATGATTTGTTCATGGGGATCTTCATTATTATAAACAGTACATTACTGTTATAAATGTTATCAATAAACCATAATTGTTAGAAACACCCTTAATGTATTTACTATTTGTTTCATCAGGTCCCACATAATCCACATGGGCATTTTTATGGCTGTATAAACTTCAAAGGAACCAGATCATCTCTTACTCCTAAAAAATTACTGTCATGTTAATAAAAATAATAGCTAAGATTTACTGAGTGCCTGTCTTGTGCCCAGTTACTGTGAGAGCACTAAATGTGTTAACACAGATCATCTCATTAATGTTCCCAAGGATCCTATGAAGTAGAAGCTTTTATTAGTCCCATTCTACAGATAAGAAAACTAAGGCTTATATAGGTTAAATAACTACTCAAATGTTTAGAGATAATAAATGATGGAGATAGAACTGGAACCCAATTTCACTCCAGATTACTATGTTTTGGATAGCAGATGACCTTGCTCCTTTTGGAAGATGCCTCACTTTTTGTATTTGTATAATTATTTCTCTAAACTCAAGTTTGCATATCATTTTCAATTTTTGTCTTAAAAGCAAAAGTATATACAGAATGCAAGTTGAAATATTTGCAATAGGAATTACAGGCTATCAAACATATAATGAACATTATTACTATGAAACTAGCAAATACAGTATATCAAAGTAGGAGAATGATGTAAGTATTATATAATTATCAGCATAGTTTTCTGTGAATTTGCTAGTGTTGACTGATTAATTTTAGTTAGTAAACTTACTAACTGTGTACCTTAACAGCTTTTTCTTTTTCGTGTGTAAGGTTTAAAGTTTAATCTCTCTTCACAAAGATTAAAGATTTTCTAGCTGCCAAAAGATAATAAATGATTAAAAGTAAACTTGACCACAAAGGTTTTGATAGTACCACATTACATCCCATCCATTTATGAATTGATATTTGTAAAAAAGCAAATATGTGAAATTTGATATATGTTTCCTTCATTATTTTCCATTTGCTGTAGTCCAATTAGTATCACAGTCATTAAGATTATGTGCACAAAATAGATATGAAACCACATTCTCTTTGAAAGTTTAAAAAAATCTATGAGCATTTTTAAAAAATATGCCTAACACATTATCCTAATAAAGATAACTTACAAATTAGAAATATTTCCTGGCTTTATGACCTAAAGCCACAACGATATAAAACTTAAGAGCCATATACTCCTTGTTTTTAAAACTACGAAACCTAAAAAGTTTAAATATTTACACTGGGAAGCAAGTAAGTACTTTGAGACTATGAGAATTCACCCAAATAGTCTTTAGAACAAAACAATGCATTCATTGTGATCTGTTTCACAACTGCTGCTGTATTTACAAATCCAAAGCTTATTGAGGGTTTGTCATATTCAAGACCCTATAAAGCATACTCTATGGGATATGTCCTCAAAGAGCTATCTTTGGAACTGTTATGTTTATTTTGTCTGTTTTTAATTGTGAAAATAAAACAGACACTTGTTTCACAATACTTAAAGAAAGGATTAGTATTTCTTGGCCTATTTTCATTACATAAAAATCCAGGTGGCGATATTAGAACCAATCACTCAATTTTTCATCTAAACTTCCTTATACTCAGACCTTCTGAGGCCTATGGGAGTACTACATTTTGGTTTGCAAAACCATCTCCTAATATTTCCCTTCAATTGAAATAGAAATGATACTTACAAACAAGGGTGATTTTCCATGAGTACATTTTTAAGAGGCATACTGCTTTTTAGAAGAAACTGAAGAAGGGAAGCAGGGGTAACATGGTGAGTGATACAAACTCAGGGTCTGTAAGAGGTGGAATCAGATCGCAGTATTGGTTTTGCCACCTACCAGATACACAGCCTTGAGTAAGTCATTTAATTTCATTAAACCTCAGTTTTCCTCATCTGTGAAATAGTTAGGTTATTTCCCTAATAGAGCTGCACTTACCAGACTGCTGGAAACAAAGCACATATTCAATAAATGGTAGTTAACCTCACAGTTAGAAAAGAGGCAAACAACATGTAAAGCCAATCTGTCATTTTTCGTGGACGTTGCAACAACAAAAAAAAACCCATAACAGAAATAAATTAGATGGCAGTTGATCCTTCCCTGGTGTATTACTGTAAAATGTCTAAATTTGGGTTGGACTAAAGAAGGAAGTACAAGTATCTTTCATCACCATTTGCCATGCAGTTAGGAGAGATGTGCAATGAGTACTTGACCTAAGGAAGAACCACATGCTCTGAAGAAACTGTGGATAATTAACTTGTTAAATAATTCACTAAAATGAACCACTTGTCATGCTGTGAACCACTTGGTCATGGCTGAAGAGGTTGTATAAAACAATGATGCTTACACCTCAAAATTCTGTGTACAAAATTCCTTACTTGAAATGACCTCAAAGATCCTACTACAAGATCTAAATTAGGGTTACACCAAGGCAAGTGGGTTTTAAAAAAGGGGAAATGACAATATTGTAACGATTTTTTATACTTAAGATTAACTGGAAGAATGAACCACATAAAACTACTTTTGTAAGTTAAAAAAATTTAAATATCAATAATTTCATAAGGCTCAATCCAATTTTCTAGGGGTTTTCATGACATATTATTCTAAGTTCAAGGTAGCTTGGTAAGTCTACTGTAGCAGAATGTGGAAGACCCTCAACCTCTGACTCATCTCCGAGTCACTGCAAAAATGGGGAGGTTAGACAAAACAGCAAACACAAAACCAGTTTTCTAAAGGAAGCTAAAGAATGTAAGTAAGGTGACATTATGAAAGTAGACTTGGCTATTTCACATCTGCCATAAAAGTGTATTTTTTAGCGCAATCTTTGAGTAATGCTTGAGCCACCAACTATTCTTGAGAGGCCAATAATCCAATTTTTCCAATTATAAATTTACAAAAGTGTCAAGGCCCTCTTTTGAATAATTTTGAGCTCTGAGCTAAATCCTGTGTTTAAAAAAAAATCAATTTCAGGGAATAATACACATAGGCAGTCCACACTAACATCAGGTGCCCTCACTCTTACAGGGTGCACGGAAAACCTCACTTCCCAACACATTTGCAGTTAGGTGGGACCACGTGAATAGTTTTGGCCAATGAAGTGTGAGCAAGAAAATAAATATCACTTCTCAGTGCTGAAGAAAGGCAAAGTCACATATGGTTTTCCTTACTGCACTGCGATCATCAAGGAGGTGTTGATTTGAGATTACAGAGCCACAAGATCAAAAGAGCTTGGATTGCCGAGCCACCTCACAGAGGATAACTACCACTAAGAGACACCCAAACCCAGTGGGTCTTTGTTTCAGCAAGAAATGAACTCTTATTGTGTTAAGGCATTGAGAGTTTGGGGTTATTTGTTACCACAAAAGAGCCTAATGTAACCTAACTGGCAGGGACAATTTTGGAACTGTCTCTAACGTGCTAGTGCAAGTGGACTCACCCTTACAGTGCAATCACACATCACAGCTGGATCTGGTTACAGACCAGACCTCCCCTGTACCCCATCACAGTCATGCATCACAGTCGTGCATCACAGCCAGGCCAGGGGACAGCCCTGCCAACCCCCATGTTGCAGCCATGTTGCGATCAGGCTGGGGGACAGCCCCACTTACCCCCGCACTAGAGTACAGCCAAGTGGGGCACAAGCCCCACTCAATCCTCCTGTTGTAAACATAGCCCCTCCTGTTGTAAATATAGCCCATCCACAGCAGACCATTGGGCACAGTGGGCACAGAAGACACCCTTTGAGTGCCCAGCTCACACAGAAGGGATTGCACTTCTGGGTTCCATATGACATTTCCTACACAAAGCTGCTCCTTTAAGACTAAGAGGGGTGGTTGATTTGCCTAATATGTAGAAACAAACACAGAGTCAGGCAAAATGAGGAGACAAAGGAATATGTTCCAAACAAAAGAACAAGATAAGATGTCAAAAAAAAAAACAAAGACATTAATGAAATGGAGATAAACAATCAGAATTCAAAATAATGGTCATAAAGATGTTCACCAAACTCAGAAGAATGGACGAACATAGTGAGAGCCTCAACAAAGAGCGAAATATAAGAAAGTCCCAAACTGAATTTATAGAGCTGAAGAATACAATAACTGAACTGAAAAACAACATACTAGAGGATTGCAACAACAGACTGAATGAAGCTGAAAAACAGATCAGCGAGCTGGAAGATAATACAGTATAACTGACCCAGACAGAACAGCAAAAAGAAAACAAGATTTTTTTTAAAGGGGATACCTTAAGGGACCTGTGGGAAAACATCAAGCAGAATAACATCTGCATTATAGGAGTCCTAGGAGAAAATAGGGAGAAAGGACCAGAAAACCTATTAGAAGACACAATGGCTAAGATCTTCACTAATCTGAAGAAGAAACACACACACAGGCCCAAGAAGCCCAGAGTTCCAAAAAAGATGAACCCAAAGAGATCTACACCAAGACACATTATAATTAAAATGGTAAAAGTTATAGATAAAGAGAGAATCTTAAAAGCAACAAGAGAGAAACAATTTATTGCATACAAGAAAAACCCAGAAAATGATCAACAGACTTTTCAGCAGACTTTGCAGGCCAGAAGGGAGTGGCACAACCTATTCAAAGTGCTGAAAGGAAAAAAGTCCAAGCAAGAATTCTCTACGTGGCATTCAGAATTGAAGGAGAGATTAAGTTTTCCAGATAAGCAAAGGCTAAAGGAGTTCATTACCACTAAACTAGCTTCACAAGAAATGTTAAACTAAACTAAAAATAAATGGCATTAATTAATAACAAGAAAATATACAAAAGTAAAAATCTCACTGGAAAAAGTAAACACATAGTAAAGGTAGTAGACCAATCACTTTTAAAGGTAGCATAAAAGCCAAAAAACAAACATAGTTAAATTAACTAAAACTACAATAATTCGTTAAGGGATGCATAAAATAAAAGGATGTAAAATGTCACATCAAAAATATAAAACATAGAGAGGCGCCTGGGTGACTCAGTTGGTTAAGTGTCCGATTCTTGATTTCAGCTCAGGTCATGGTCTCAGGGTCCTGGGATCAAGCCCTGTGTTGGGCTCCACTCTCAGTGGGGAGTCTGCTTGATGATTCTCTTTCTCCCTCTCTCTTTCTCCCTCTCCCAACTCATGCCCTATCTCTCTCTCTCTCAAATAAATAAATAAATAATATATACATATATATACATATATATGTGTGTATATATATATAACATGGGGAATATTCAAATTTAAATTGCTATCAACTCAAAACAGACCATTATATACATAGGAAGCTGTATATGAACCTCACAGTAACCACAAAGCAAAAACATATAGTAAATAGACAAAAGTAGATGACAAAGTGAACACTAAAGAAAGAAACAGCCAGAAAACAATTAACAAAATAGCAATAAGTAGACACTATCAAAAATTACTTAAAAGGTAAATAAACTCTCCAATCAAAAGGCAAGGAGTGGATGAATGGATTAAAAAAAGAAAAAGAAAAACAAGACTCATCTATAAGCTGCCTACAAAAGACTGATTCCAGCTGGAAGGACACACACAGACTGAACCTAAAGGGAAGGAAAAAGATATTCCATGTGAATGGAAATGAAAAGAAAGCTAGTATAATTAACAAAATGAAGGATAAAATCATATGATGATCTCAATAGATGCAGAAAAGGCATTTGAAAAAATTCAACATCTGTTCATGATAAAAACTCCCAACAAAGTGGGTATAAAGGGAACATATAAACATAATAAAGGCCATAAATGACAAACCCACAGCTAACATCAGACTCAACAGTGGAAAACCAAAAGCTTTTCCTCTAAGAGCAGGAAAAGGCAAGGATTCCCACTCTTGCCACTTTAATTCAACACAATATTAGAAGTCTTAACCACAACAGTTAGGCAAGGGAAAAAAAAATAAGAAATGGCATCTAATTTGGAAAGGAAGAAGTAAAACCCACTATTTACAGATGACATGATACTACATATAGAAAACCCAAAAGACTCCACCAAAAAAAAACTGTTGTAATAAATAAGTAATAAATCTATGTAACAGGATACAAAATCAATATACAGAAATCTGTGGTGTCTCTATACTCTGTTAACAAATTATCAGAAATTTTTTTTTTTTTTTAAGATTTTATTTATTTGAGAGAGAGAGAATGAGAGACAGAGAGCATGAGAGGGAGGAGGGCCAGAGGGAGAAGCAGACTCCCTGCCGAGCAGGGAGCCCGATGCGGGACTTGATCCCGGTACTCCAGGATCATGACCTGAGCCGAAGGCAGTCGCTTAACCAACTGAGCCACCCAGGCGCCCTATCAGAAAAATTTTTAAAAAGATCCCATTTACAATTGCATCAAAAAGAATAAAAATACCTAGGGATAAATTTAACCAAAGATGTAAGAGACCTGTACAATGAGAACTATAAGAAACTGATGAAACAAGTTGAAGAAGACACAAATAAATGGAAAGATATTCCATGCTCATGGACTGGAAGAATTAATGTTATCAAGACATCCATATTACCCAAAGTAATTCACAGATTCAATGCAATCCCTATCAAAATTCTAATGGTATTTTTTACAGAATTAGGACAAATAATTCTAAAATTTGTATAGATCCATAATAGCCGAAACAATCTTGAGAAAGAACAAAGCTGGTATCTTGCTCCCTGATTTCAAACTATATGACAAAGCTACAGTAACCAAAACAGTATGGCATTGGCATAAAAACAGACACACAGATCAGTGGAACAGAAATGAAAGCCCAGAATTAAACCCACATGTATATGGACAATTGATTTATGACAAAGGATCTAAGAACATACATGGAGAAAGGACAGTCTCTTCAATAAATGGTGCTGAGAAACTGGACAGCCACATGCAATAGAATGAAATTAGAACTATCTTGCCCCATACACAAAAATTAACTCAAAATGGATTAAAGACTTGAATGTAAGACCTGACACCATGAGATTTCTAGAGAAAAATATCGGCAGTAATTTCCCCCACATCAGTTTTAGCAAAACTTGTGTGGATGTGACCTCAAAAGCAAAAGAAATGCAAGCAAAAGACATCAAACTAAAAGGCTTCTGCACAGCAAAGAAACCATCATCAAAACAAAAAACAGTAAGCAAAACACACAAAAAAGTGTCTTCTCCCACTGAATGGGAGAAGACACTTGAAAATTATATATCCAACAAGGGATTCATATCCAAAATATATAAAGAATTCATACAACTCAACAACAAAAAAGCAAACAACCCAATTTAAAAATAGGCAGAGAAATTGAACAGACATTTGTACAAAGGAGACATATAGAGGGCAACAGGCACATGAAAAGATGTTCAACATCACTAATTACTAGGGAAATACAAATCAAAACCACAATAAGAGCTCACATCAGTTAGAATAGCTATTATCAAAACACAAGCTATCACAAGTGTTGGTGATGTTGTGGAGAGAAGAGAACCCTCATGCACTGCTGATGGGAATGTAAATTGGTGCAGCCACCATGGAAAACAGGGTGGAAATTCCTCAAAAAATTAAGGATAGGACTACCATATGATCCAGCAATTGCGCTTCTGAGTATTCATCTGAAGAATACAAAACCACTGATTCAAAAAGATAAATGCACCTTTATGTTCACTGCAGTGAAATGTAAACAACCTAAATGTCCATTGATGGATGAACAGACAAAGAAGATGTGGTGTATATAGACAATAGAATACTACTCAGTCATAAAAGATAATAAAATCTCACCATGTGAGACAACACAGATGAACTCTGAAGGTGTTACGCTAAGTGAAATAAGTCACATGGAGAAAGACAAATACCATATGATGTCACCCATATGGTAGAATCTAAAAAACAAAACAAACAAAACAGAACAAAATAAAACAAAAATAAACTTGTAGATATGGAGAACGGACTGGTGGCTACCACAAGGGAGTCAGATTGGGACATGGGTGAAATGGGTGAAGGGGGCCAATTGTATGGTGATAGATGGTAACTAGACTTTTAGCGGTGATCATTTTGGAGTGCACACAGATGCTGAATTATAATGTTGTACACCTGGAAAAAAATTGTTGTAACTCATAACATTCTCCCAGCTACTGCTACCACACACACTCCTTCCACGAAAGATGTGGTTTTGTGGTTGTATGGTTTTGGTTAGTTGGTTTGGTTTTAGGGAAAAATTATTTGAGCATTGAGGCTAAAAATTTGGAAGTGGGAGCTAAGACAGACCTAAAACCCTCAACAGTGTTTTCTAAAAAATGTATAGAGAGGACGGAATTAAAACATTTTTTGTTTGTCCCTGACCCACCCATAGGTAATTCAATATGACAAAGCAAAGTCATATATATGTGTAAGGAATTCTAACAAAGTTCTGACTTCTTTCCCATGATAATCATACTGTTCCTTCTTTTTCTTTTTCATTTTTTCAACATCAAAGATTAAATTCTTTTCAATCAGGCTTTGTTTGCCCATTATTTGCTAGTGCCTATATTAAGTTGGGACCAACTACCATCAAGGGATTACATTAGGTTTATCTGAACTTCAAGTTTCAGAATGAAATTAGAAAGACAGTAAATATAAGAGGATAGTTTACAGAGTAATCAACTAGGCTCTTCTCAATTACTTAGAACAGGATACATATAGTATCCGGAATAGTTTCAAGTATTAACCAACAAAGTAACATAAGTTCCAACTATGAAGACAATCTGTTTCTAGCCTTGCTCCTGGGGTTGTAAACCAATAGGGTAATCCATGCGCAATCCTGCCAACAAAAATGGGCTCAGGGCATTCCGATCGATCCCTTTGGTGGCAATTGTCTTAAGCATCTACCTTTGTTTCTTCCTTGCTTCTTGCTCTCACCTGCTCTACCCAAATTTGATCTTTGGAGGTTTGTGCTTTTGAATTTAATCAAAGAATTTGCTTCCTGGCTTTTGACCCCAGGATTCAGAGTATACTTGGCATCTAGCCCATCCTGTTCCTTTCCCATCTGAAGGAAAAACTATTATAGCTACTTTTTAGTGAGTAACTGTCATGTTAGACATATAATAGGCACTTTGTATACATCACCTCAACCAATACCCACAGAAGACTTCACTGATAAGTCTGTTTTGTTTTGTTTTTTTAAGATTTTATTTATTTGAGAGAGTGAGACAGAGATAGTGAGAGAGAGCATGAGCAGGGAAGAGAGGGAGAAGCAGGCTTCCCGCCGAGCAGGGAGCCTGAGGCGGGACTGATCCCAGGACGCTGGGATCATGACCTGAGCCGAAGGCAGACGCTTAACTGACTGAGCCACCCAGGCGTCCCACTGATAAGTATTTTTATCACCTTGCTGTGATTGAAGAAACCGAGGAACTTGAGAAAGGCTAGACAGCAAGAGGCCGGGATTTAATCAGAGATCTCAATCCTATGCTTTTAACTACCGCTTATGCTATTGTTGCATCCATATTTTCATTAAAAATAAATATTAACTGAGCACCTACTATGTTCCAGATTCCGTGCTAAAGAATGACTAGACAGATGTGAACAATAGAGACAGGGTCCCTAATTTCACAGCAACTGTGTTCTCATTGAGATCATATTGTAAAGCGGCAAACAGACAATATCATTCTTGAAAGTGGTAAGTGCTATGAAGAAAAAAAAATAAGTTAAAGTGCTGGAGAAGGGCTTGGAGGGGTGGGTGGCAGCATTAGATGAGGAGGAGGAAAGGAACCCTGGGAAGGAACCAGTCACTTGAAAATCTGGGCTAGGAACATTCCAGACTGAGGAACATTCCACTCATAGGTACAGGGTCAGGAATGAGTTGTGCTGTCTTCAAGAAACAGAAAGACTTCTGATGTCACTGAGCTTAGCGACCCAGGGGAGATATATAGAAGAGATGAAAATGGTATGCAGAGCCAAATCTTACAGAGCCTAGCTGCCAAGGCCAAGACAGCTCAATTCTACCTGCAATGGGAGCCACATTTGAAGGAGGGAAGTGACATGATTACAACGTAATTTTTTAAAGCACCGATAATGCGCCATTTTTAACAATGAATATGGAGAGAGAGACTAGAAAGACATTGAATGCATAGGGGACTCCCAAAGGCCAAGGCACAAAAACTCTAAAAGCAAATGGATCTTCTGCACCCTCTTCAATCAGTTCGATCCCAGGAAATATGGAGTTCATGGGAAATGTAGTATCAGATTTTAATTTACCATATTTAATTATGTTTATGAGTGTCATCTGTTCAGGTTGAGGATATCCTCCCAAGGTGAAATGCTCTCTCTTCCATTGGCACTCTAAAACTATGGTTTCAAAATTCAAGATAACCCCCACAATAAACTCCAGCCTCCCCTGTTTCCACTCACAAAACACATTATAGGTGGAAAATGAGTAACATGACCACCATAAAATAATTTTATTAAGCACTGCATATTGAGAAAGAGAAACATACAGAATCCTACCATCAAGGACTTGTCTTCTCTTATAGAAGGAAAAAGATGGTGTTACTTGCACAAAATGCATCTGGACAGACATTACAGAGATGTATTTTACCATTCACTGTTTTCTTTTGTAATAAAGCCCAGAAGGCACAGTACTGTAAAAATATAAACTTTACAAATTCTGAGACTTTGTTAGTAAGAAAATTAAATAAAATTTTTGCACAATCCACGGAATTTGGTTATAGAATTTACAAGTCACAATGATAGGACTACAGATAAATTTCCAAATATTCCACCCTACTGCAACTTTCAAAGTTTGAGATGGGAAAAATATCCAAGTTAGATAAGATTATAATCAAATTTTAGCATTTTCTTCCTTTAATTCAGGCCGTAAAATCTAATATTAACCAGCTTATCAGGAGTATCATGAGAAATACAACTAACAAATTTGAAATCTGGAGCCTAGAGCCAGAAATTCAAATGTAGGCAGAAAACACAAGAACTAAGGTGAGTTCCAGAATAAATACGAGTGTCCTAGAAGTAACAAAGAAAAAATATTCAGCGTATTTTAACAACTAAACTGCAGGGTAACTTCATGCCCCTGGGAAAAAGAAAATCTTTATTTTCTCATAAAAGAATAAAGAACACACACATTTTGAGAACCATAAAAGCTGTAACTAAGGAAAGGCCATCTGGGCAACTAGATTATCTTTACAATACACTCTTCACTATTTTATTTGGTCCTATTTTATGTACCTCAGGAAATTAGTTTTCCATCACTCTCAAAAATTTTCAACCAAACTATTAGATAGTATTGCTAAGTGGTAACCAATAATCCCCACCAAGTGGTTTAAAGGACTCTGCCTGCCTGTGTCTTACTGATATTTTTATTACTATTTTTCATTAAGACTATATTACCAAAATAATATTATTTCGTGAAGGTTAAAGTTCTAATTAGGAAAACAGGAACTGGCAGTGGCTTAGTGCGGAGTTAAACTCTGAGACCCCCGAGGAGAAAAATAAAATAAATAATATAAAAATAAAATAATCTCTAAGGTCTCCTCTCACCCTTTATTAATTGCAAAATAAACAAATCTCTAGGAAAAAATGATGCCCTTTTCCTTCATGGGCACCCTTTGGGGTAGGAGGGGTCTTTGAGGAATTAGAACACTCTGGCCTACCAGACACATGTGTGTATGGACACAGTAAGGCATAGTCCAAGGTGTCCTACTTTCTCTAACCCATACTTGCAAAGAAAAATGACATTCTCACCCAGCTTATTCTGCGGTAGCATATCACAGTGAAAAGTACTCAGAATGACAGGTCAGAAGGTTTGGAATCTAGTCTTTGCCAAGATCAGGGCTTTGACCGCAAGCAGGCCCTGTGGTAGGTATATTCCAAGCCTCAGCCTCTTTATTCACACAAGGAACTGTAGTCAAGCCTCCCTTGACTCTCCCAATGGTACAGTGTCGTGATACTCATCTAAGAGAACAGAACTAAACAAGATAGTCCTTCTACTAACGATATGCTGACATCAGTCATTACACAATGCTGTGGCCGAGCAACTGAAAATTTATAAATTCATCCTGCAGATAAACATGATAAGTCTTAGAGCAGGGAGAAGGGAAGTTTTTGAGAGCTTGAAAAAAATAGGGCAAACCTTTCTTAGTTGTAAGCAGTAAGAAGAGTTTGACTGTGTTTTCATATTATTTCAAATCCCAGGTTCTGTGGGTACATTCCATTCTAAAAGAAAAGTCAACTAATTTAAAGAAGACAGGTGAATATAAAGTCATACTATTATGAGCTGGGGTAATTCTAAACTAGAATAGCAGGGTAAGCAACACTCCTAAGTAGACCCCACACTACCTCTATTTGGCAAGTGTAATCTCCTCTGCCAAATACCATAGTAAATTAACGGTGGCCCGTGCGCTTGATTATTGGTTACCACTTATTTCTCTTGAAATTGCGGACAGAAAAGAGAAGAAAGATATAAAAAAGGTGCTGGATAGGGTGCCTGGGTGGCTCAGTCAGTTAAGCCTCTGCCTTCGGCTCAGGTCATGATCCTAGGGTCCTGGGATCAAGTCCCACATCAGGCTCCCTGCTCAGCGGGGAGTCTGCTTCTCCCTCTACCCATCCCCCTGCTCATGATCTCTCTCTCTCACACTCTCTTTCAAATAAATAAATAAAATAAAATTTAAAAAGGTGCTGGATAATCCATACCCTAAATAGGTATTCTCTGATTAAGAAGTTGGTTTTTATTTGTTTTGTTTTGTTTTTCTTTCAGGAGCTGGGTTTTGGGTTTTAATGAATTATTTTACCCCTGGTTATGTAAATCAGTGTTTCCAAACATTTCTGATACAGTCCATCAGTTAAAAATGTTCAGTATATATATCCCCAATATTTATCCATTTATTAATGTATTAATCAGATCACGTATTGTGTATGCCATGATACATCATAGAACATAAACACAAATAGAATTGTTAAAAATCAATGATGAACTAGATCATATGTGTTATTTTCTTGCTAGTCACAGTGCTTCCTTCATATTATCATTAGCTTATGTCTCAAAGTATAATATATACTTAAGGTAAGGCTCACTGCTAATAAAATTAGATATAAATCCATATTTCATATTTCTTCTTGATCATTTCAGTGAGAGGCAGAAGCTGACTTCTGGTAAGACTGAATTAAGTAAATCATTAACATTGTCAACCTCCCATGATGGCAAAGAATTCTTACTACAGTCAGAAAAGCTTCAATTCCACCAATTTCCTGTTGTTTGCTTATGCTTTTATTATTAGCATTATCTTCTTTACAGAAATCCTTTTAAGCCACTTTTCCATTTTGTGACTGCTGATTTGGTTGATTCTGAATAATAGAACCCTTAATTCCTTAAGTGAACACAAATAAAATCAATAAGATGCAACACAATGGAAATGAAAAAAAAGAGCAGGGATCACATGTGAGCCCCTCCATGCTGTGGGATCTCCCAGTATTTCCTCAAAATACCTCTGCAAGGGAGGACAGGAGACCAGCAGACCTATGGGCAACTGAGGGTGCCAGTAACAATCTATATATATATATATATATATATTTGCAGAGGCATAGGGGTTTTTTTTAATTAAAAAAAAAAAAATGGAAGCTCAAAGTTGACTGCCCACAGCCTATTTTGGACATAAAGGGTAGAAGCAGTTGTGGTAGGTAAGAAAAGCTGTTACCTGAAGTATCTGATACTTTGCTTGAATATCAATCAATGGCCCATGACTATGTTCTAGGTACACCTTAGCATAAGAACCATTCCGTGGACCAGCAGGAAACTTTTATGGAGTTTAGAGGCTGTGCTCTCTTGAAACAGCATTTTTCCCCATGGTGACCATGACCAGACCATTCTTACTACTCTGAGCTTCAGTCATTCATGACCTCAGAAACAAACAACAAAGTTGTAAAAGACTTTTGTTTACATTAAATACTTACTCTATTCTTGGGTCCAGATAAGATTAATCTTCAAGCCTCAATTATTTTAGGAGGTGCTGCAAAGTTTGTTAATTGGCTAAAGGTCACACCATCACACCATTTCATGCATTAGTAATCTTTTGAAATGATTGGCTATAATGTATGAGTATAAACTCTTTCTTTTACATTCTATGTAACTTATCTTAGTTGGCTAAGGCTGCCATAACAAAATACCACAGATGGGATGGCTTAAACAACAGACATTTGTTTCTCACAGTTCTGGAAGTTGGGGAGTCCAAGATCAAGGTGCCCGTGCACTTGATTCCTGATGAGAGCTCTCTTCCTGGTTTGCCAACAGTTGCCATCTCTCTGTGTGCTCACATGGCCTTTCCTTAGTACTACAGTGAACTCTCCAGTGTCTCTTCTTATAGAGACACTAATCCTATCAGCTCAGGGCCCTTCATTTACGACCTCACTTAACCTTAATTGCCTCCATAAAGACCCTATTTCCAAATTTGGTCATGTTGGAGGTTAGAGCTTCACCATATTAATTTTGGAGAGACACATTCAATCCATAACATAATTTATATGCTTTTTTTTAAGATTTTATCTATTTATTTGAGAGAGAGAGAGCACAAGCAGCAGGAGGTGCAGAAGGAGAAGCAGACTCCCCGCTGAGCAGGAAGCCCAATGTGGGGCTCAATCCCAGGACCCCGTGATCATGCCTGAGCTGAAGGCAGACACTTAACCCCCTGAACCACCCAGGTGCCCCAATTCATAGGTTTTCTTTCCAAATATTTAGTGTCTTCTATGTGCATGACACTATAACCAAGTTGTTCTCATTCTGAGAGACAACAAACAATAAATGTGTGCATGTGTATGTGTGCAAATGTATATTACAAGGAAAACTCAAGTAGAATAAAGAGAGAGTGAGAGAGGAGGCTATTTTAGAATAGGTGGTCAGGGATTACCTCTCTGATATGAGGACGAGGGAGCAAATATCTGTTACTAAGGAGCAAGCCTCTAAATATTTAGAGGAAGAGTCCAGGCTCAAAGGCCAAGAGGCAGGAGCCGAAGGGATGAGAGAACAGCAGAAAGGCCAGAGAGGGTGGCAGAGCTGGGGAGGGGACAGTGATGGAGATGGAGGTAAAGAGAGGTAGGGTGCAGACATGTAAGGCTTTGGTGGCTAAGGTCAAGTTTGTATTGTCACAATGGGAAGTGATTGAGAGTGATGGGGGGGTGCCTGGGTGGCTCGGTCAGTTTAGCATCTGCCTTTGGCTCAGGTCATGATTCCAAGGGTCCTGGGGTGGAGCGCCACATCCATCAGTCCGTCAGTCCATTAGTCCCTCAGGCTCCCTGCTCAGCAGGGAGTCTGCTTTTCCCTCTTCTTCTGCCCCTCCCCAGGCTCACACACGCACGTGCACACTCTTTCTTTCTTTCTCTCTCTCTCTCGCAAATAAATAAATAAAATCTTTAAAAAAAAAAAAGTGATGGGAAGCCATTGGGTGGTTTTTGAGCAGAGAATTGGTGTGAGCTAACACATACACTTTTAAAGGGTCACCTTAAATTCCCCATGGATAATAGACCATAGGGGCAAGATTGAGAGCAGGAAGACAAGTACAGAGCCTTTTTCAGAAATCCAAATAGGCAATGCTGCTTTGGGAGAGTGGTAGTTAGGGTTAGATTTGGAAAACATTTTGAAGCTGGAGCTAATCAGGGTTTCCTGATGGACTGAATATGTGACATGAAAGAAAGGATAGCAAAACAAAACAAAAAAAACTTTGCAGCATTGAAATAACTCTAGCGTTCAAAACAAAATAGGTCCACTAAAAGTCAGACCACTTGGAGGGTGTCCCCTCCTAGCACTCCATACTTCCATATACTTTTCACAGACACAATTAATTACATTTGCACTTGCCTATTTAGTGGCTGTCTCTCCACCCATAGAATGTGAGCTCCTAGAAGGTAGGACTTTTATCTGTCTAGTTCACCCTTATATCACCTGCACCAAGCTCAATGCCAGGCAGTTTTTGAGCCCTCATTAAATACTTTAAAGAATGAATAATATCAAAGCTTTGAGCAATCTTTAAATTATAGCTTATTAGGAGCAATTGGAAGAAAGAGGGAAGCCAAAAAGGCATTATATACATTAGATGGCAGGTAGGACTATAGAGATTCTATGTTTTCTAGCTTACCTTTCTCTATTATTTACCTTCTAAGACAAAACCAATTTTATCTCACCAAAAAAGATGTGTCTCCTATCAGCTGGTAACACATTCTTCTGTAAAGGGAATTTTACCCTGATCCATCATAACCATATTATACATTTAATCTGCTTAATAATTCTTAGAAAAGTATTATTTCTGCTAAAAATAATAGATACCCCTAGCCTTCCATAATTCAAACTCAAGCAAAATGGTAAAACTGAAGAGTGAGATCTACAGATAATTTTCGAATCTTATTTTCAATGATTGCAGACTGTCTCTCCCATACACTTTTATACCAACTGTTAAAAGCTCTTGAAATTGTTTTTGTTGCATTTCATTTTCACCCCTCCTCCATATAGCCAGGGAAATAAAGACGGCTAAAGAGAGGGAAAGTTCTGGAGATTTGGAAGTGCAAGGTAGTGACCAGCCTACGTAATCCTGGTCGTTGAAAGGTCTGAATTACTCAGAGGTGACCATGCTTGGAGCTTGGGGCAGAACTAGCATGTAATGTATTGGCTTCCAGCATTAACTTTTTATTAAAAAATTAAGTTCCTTTAACCCGTCCGCTGAAATGTCACTCGGCTGGGCTTCTGAAGGGCGAACGTGCAGAAGGCTACAGTAATGATAGGGAGTCTTTGTGTAAACTACCCAACACGACACCAAGTGATGTGTGGTTTGTGATGTCAGCAGAAACCGCAGATAGAATCGCTTGGGTTTCTATCTCTGGGCTAGAGAACGTCCCTACAAGAAAAAGCTGACCCTTGACTCCGCCAGAAACTTTCCCCAGACTTGGCCTCCACTGGTAGAAGGAGTCGCCCCCCCCCAACTCCTGGCCACCCCACGGGAATCCCAGAGGTGGGTCGTGGGGACGCCGGCACTGGGGCGCGGTCTCTCCGGCCCTGCGCAGACAAGGGCGGGGTCATAGGCACTTGGGCTGACCAGGGCTGGGGGACCCCGAGGGTGGGGGGGTGGAGCCGGCGCCGCGGGGTGCCAGCTCCGGTGGGGGTAGGGGTGGGGTGGTGGCAGGGGCGGACCAGGGCCCCGCCCGAAGGTCTCGGAGCAGGCCGCGAGGGTGGGGAGGGCCCGGCAGCCCCCGCCCCGCAGAGAGGCGGCGGCCGGCCGCAGCGAGGTGGCCCAGCGGGGCGGTTGCAGGCGGGCGGGGGGGAAGGGGGCGCGCCCGAGGTCGGAGAGGGTGGGGTCGGGCAGCTTTACAAAGCCCGAGCACCCGCCCGGCCAACCGCAGGACCGCCAGCCGTCGCCGCCGCCGCGCCTCCAGCGTCCGCAGGTAGAGTCGGCGCGGGCGGGGCGGGGCCGCGTCGCGGGGAATGGGGGCCGCGCAGGGTGGGAGGTGTTACTCAGAGGGTCCCTCCGTGCGCGCTCTCGCGGTATCCGCACACTCAGGGGACGCGAGGGCTTGGAGCATCCCTTTGCACCCCTGAAAGGGGGGTGACCTGGTTGGTTACCTTACGCTGACCTCCTGACAGTTGCCCAGCTGCACTGAGAAAGCACGGGGCCCCAGAGGGTGCTAACACACACACACACACACACACACAGAGGGTGCTAGGTTCCAGATACTTTGGGTGTTTTCTGCACCCTCCAACCCAACTGGCCTCCAACACACACACACACACACACACACACAGAAGATGCTAGGTTCCAGATACTTTGGGTGTTTTCTGCACCCTCCAACCCAACTGGCCTCCAACACACACACACACACACTGCTAGCTTCCAGATACTTTGGGTGTTTTCTGCACACACACACACAAACACACACACACACAGAGGGTGCTAGCTTCCAGATATTTTGGGTGTTTTCTGCACCCTCCAACCCAACTGGCCTTCAATACACACACACACACACACACAGAGAGGGTGCTAGGTTCCAGATACTTTGGGTGTTTTCTGCACCCTCCAACCCAACTGGCCTTCAACACACACACACACAGAGGGTGCTAGGTTCCAGATACTTTGGGTGTTTTCTGCACCCTCCAACCCAACTGGTCTCCAACACACACACACACACACACACACACACACATACACACCACACACAATGCAGGCGGCGGGTGGAGGCCTGAGGGATTAGAGGGATAGAGACACTGTCACTCAGAAGAGATTAGAATCTGGGCAGGACGTGTCCCTGCTGGAATCTTCAGAAAGTAGGTGCAGCTTCTGTGGCTCCTCGTGTCCAGCCCTCAGGTGATGTGTGATTGATTTTTCTTGGTTTGGTAGCTCTGAAAGCCCTAGGCTGTAAAAGGTTTGGGTCAACAATGAGACTTTAATCCACAGAGGCTTTCTTTGCCCGGCTCTCCAACACCTTCTCCTACCTGGAGGAGGGGCACAATGAAGGATCCTAAAAAGCTTGAAGTGAGTGTTCAAAGCTGCTAAGTGTTTTCAATTTGTGACTTTTTGAAAAAAGAAATACAAGCTCTCTTAGTTTGAGTTAGGTTTTATTTCTTTAATATACATGCATTCATTTGAAAAGAACTAGTGATGTCATTAGAGAGTGAGTCCAGTAAGTATGGCATCATTAGAACTGAAAACCAAGTTTACTGTATAGTTTTAGAAAAATTGCTTCCTAATGTGTCTTTTTATGTGCTCTGTTACTGGGATGCATCTTTGTTGGAAATGCTGTCAGTATCACCTTGGTGTCTTGTGAGGTTTCCCCCGATGTTGGCCACCTGACCTGGGACGGAGCCCAGTATGCTCCCTTCTCCTTGTGTTTCAGGTGGACACCAACCTGCTTGCAGGGAGGAAAAAGGTATCAAACATATGCTCTTGGCAAGTTTGGGAGCAAGGAGGAATGCCATAGATTTTTTTTTTCCCCATTAAAGTTTTCACGTATTGGCAATTTAAAACCCAAAGCATTGTTTACCACCTGTCAGACTCACTCATAAGGATTAACTAATAAAAGATTTGTAAAATGCTTCCTGAATATAAAATTCCATAAATATGCAAAATAGTAATAATCCCCCCATTGTTAAATTTATGTAGCTGCTTCTGCCATGCATACAAGATGATTTAGAATGCATGTTTCCTGTCAATTAAACAATGAGTTTGGAGTAAAATAATGAGTTCAATTCACATCCTGTGAAACTCTGAAATAAAATTTCTCCCATAAGGCACTATCGGCAGAGAATCATAAAGTAAGCAGCATTTCAAAAAGTTATATATGGGGGCGCCTGGGTAGCTCAGTCATTAAGCGTCTGCCTTCAGCTCAGGTCATGATCCCAGGGTCCTGGGATCGAGCCCCGCATCGGGCTCCCTGCTCAGCGGGAAGCCTGCTCCTCCCTCTCCCACTCCCCCTGCTTGCGTTCCCTCTCTTGCTGTGTCTTTCTCTGTCAAATAAATAAAATCTTTAAAAAAAAAAAAAAGTTATATATGGAATGGCACTTACCTTATGGCTGGGGGAAAGGGGACCCAGTGAACTTCTAAGAAATGTTCTAAGAAACTAAGAAATGTTCAGCCCTGGTTCAAGTGTGCCTGAACCATAAATATTCCCTCACGTTTTGGGTACGTCTAAGGGGAGAGCAAACGGATTTTGTGGGATGGCCTTAGAGCTAGCTGTCCGCTTTAATCCATGAAATATGCCTCTCAGTATTTTAAGGCTAAAGTTCAATCTGTGGTTTTGTTCACAATGAAGAAAATTTTCATAGTTACTTAGATAAATTATTCATTCTTCCGATATCATGGGCTTGGTTTTTAAGTATCCTTAATACCAGCAATCATTTTAATATCCTGCAGATAATTAAATTAATTTGTTCCCAGTGGATTGAGGGACATGTTAACATCACATTTTTCTCTTTACGTCTAGTTAATAATAAAGTGTCTCATTTTTCTGCTTACTGGTCTCCTAGAGTAAAACCTGTTTCTTATATGCTAATTGTAAGTATAAATATTACTAAGGATGGTCTTTTCTGTTTTATGAAGACACCGTAGTTTCCCCACTAGCAGATTAAGCTGTGAGCAGAACCACGAAGTTGGGGATGTTTTTCCTGACATGTTCCCACCTTCAGTGGCCCTTCCTCATTTCCTCCACTCAGCCCTCAGATGGGTAGCTGCTGAACAGGCCCCAGCCCGGTATTCCAGAACTTCCCCTCTGCTAGCAATCTTCCTTTATCCAAATAACTTAACCTCTGCCCTACTTATTTTCCAACAGTTTGGTATGGGTGACAGCGCACTCAGTGAAAAATCAAAGGAGTTTGCATTTATCAAGCACCATGCCTGTGATAAACCAGGCACTGAGCCACATTATCTCATTCAATCCCTGTAACAATCTCATGTGGTCGATGTCATCTGTGTTTCACACAAAAGAAAACTGAGTCTCAAAGAAGCTCTGGTGCCCAAGGAGGAGCAACTGATGAGTCAAAGAGCTAGGATTTGAACCAAAGCATTGTGGTGCTTCCTGCTGCATTGTGATCCTGATCCCTCAGAAGGGCTCACATTCTGGACTGAAGCATGACTAACTGGCCATTTGAGCTCAGATAAGTCCCTTAAACCCTCTGGGCCTCTGGTTTCCTTTCTCTAGTTTTGGATTAAATTCTCTCTCAGAGATGGAAGGGACATTTGGATGCCAAGCACATAAACTGCTCCTCCCACGGGATTCCAGAATATGCTCTTCCCTGCCCTGACCTTTCCTCCAACCCCCTCCCTGGTCTCTTTTTCCTTCCTGCCAGTCCAAGTAAATATCGCCTCCTCCAAGAAGCTCTTCCCGAACACTCTTCTGTTATTTTCTATCTCAGGCCGAGTGATCCCTTTAAAACACTGATTACAAACTGCACTTATTTTATTTATACATCTGTTTATATGTGGCTATTGTTTTTACCTTCTCCATCATTCCCTTGATCAGACTGTAAGCCACATGAGGCCAGAGCTCTTTCTGCCTGACTTTTTTCATTATTGTATTCTCAGGGTCTAGCACAGTGACACACAGCACATAGCTGTGATCAATAAGTGTGTGTTGAAGAATTATGAATTATATGATTATAATTATATAATGAAAAATTATCTCCTACAAAGGACATGTGCTAATGGCCAATATATTGTCCCATCCCTGGGAAAACCCGAATGAAGCATCATCGATCTTACACTGTTACAGTGAGCCTGAGTTATGAATGGGGATCCAAGTATAGTGATGGAGACAGTACGACTACCCTGGGACGCCCTGGACAAGCAGACACACTGCATATGGTCTAAGCCCCATATCTGACAACAGAAAACAGAACCTCAGAATGATAATAGGAACTTGGGCTCAGAACATACACTGGAGACCAACTAATGGTCCAAATCATTGTTTTATGGATGAGGACACACAGAACATAAATCTGTGCGTCCTGACTTCCAGACTAGCACCCCTCTCACCAAGAAGTCAAAAATCCCAGGGACCACCCAGTCAACAGGGGTAGGGAGCATTATGCAAGGACACTTTTTTTTTCCCAGAAATTCCAAAGAGCCTTAGGTTTCCCAGACCAATCCTGGATAGCAGCATTGGTACACAGCAGAACACTCTACTTCAGATAATCTTATTTTTAAGTTTTGTATGACCTGTATAAATTTCAGTGACTCATTTACTATTTTAATGATCCATCAGGCAGCCTTTTAATATCTATCATTAGTTTACCAGTTCTGTTTAAATGCTGGGGAGCTCCAAATGGCAAATCTACAGGGCTGAGCATTTACCACTAGCATGATAGATTCAAGATACATTTAAAAAATGATTGATATTTTGAACTCCAAATGATGCTGGCTTGTTTTTAAGGACTAAAATAACTTTTCTTCTCTAACTTAAAGAGCAATCCTTGCTAGAGTATTACATCCCATAAAAAAAGCAGTCCTCAAACTTTAGAGGGCATAAAAATCATCTGGAAGGCTTTTAAAAACCCAGATTGCTTAGAGCCTTTCTGCACATTTCTGAATTAATAGGTCAGAGATTGGACCCAGACAACTGCATTTTAACACCTTTTGTGATTTTCTCAAATAGTCTGAAGACTTCACTTTGAGATCCAATAATATTTTTAGTATGTTTTGATTTTTCCCAGGTTCCTTATAAGAGGATTTTTTTAAACAAAGATAATTAGGGAAAAGTTTGATGTGTTTGAAGCTAGCAAATAGCATACGAGGTATGATGGGAATCTGTTTCCTTGTAGCAAAAGCTGTATATCTATAACCATGATATAGCTATTGGGTTTGATATCGGCCCCAATTCAAGAATGTTCCAAGATGTTTCTGTTGGACCACAAAAGTAAATCAGTAATTAGCAATAAGTTCACATGTTAAGTTCTGTGGAGTAATAATGAAGCCCCTTGCCCTCCAGATGATTACATTCAGTATAGTAGAGAGATAAGGTTAATATCCACAAAACATTCAAGGAAAGGGCTGCAGATCAAGTACATGATGCCCGGTTACAGTTGAATTTCAAATACACAACAAATCATGTTTTAGTATAGGCATGTCCCATATAATATTTTTATTTGCTAAATCTGGCAACCTTGCTCAGTGAACATTAGCATTTAATGTCATCAGTTTCCAGAACTTGGGGGTGGGCCCGGCAGGGGAGAGGGGGACGGTAATACTGAGTGGTTGTTAAGCTTTGAGAAACTGATACAAGCTCTGAACATGCTCCTGAGAAAAAAGCCCAATAGCACTTTCCAACAGAACCCTCATAGTATTCCATGGATCCCAGGCTGCCAAAGCTCTTGGGAACATCAGGATCATCTGCAATGTAGACAGTAGAGGCCAGCTCTTCAAACTACTTCCTCTGCGCTGGTGGGTTTAGAAGGTAGCTTGGAAAAGTGGAATGTGAACTTGGCCTTTTTTTTCTTTTTTAGATTGTATTTATTTATTAACTTGACAGAGAGAGAGAGAGTACAAGCAGGGGAAGCAGCAGAGGGAGAGGGAGAGAGAGAGGCAGACTCTCCACTGAGCAGGGAGCCTGATGCGGGGTTCGATCCCAGGACCCTGGGATCTGAGCTGAAGCTGAAGGCAGGTGCTTAACTGACTGAGCCACCCAGGCACCCCTGAACTTGGCCTTTAAGAGCAGGAGAATTTAGCTGGATTGTGGGTTTAGGAGACTTCTTAAAGCTTTGACAGAGGGCAGGTTCCCTTAGGCTTTGAGGATACTTAGTAAGGAATATTGAGAAATTAGCTTGGACTGGTTTTTTAAAAAGTCCAGATTGTGGACAGCCTTAAATTCTAAAGGGTTTTTAGACTGCCTATATTGGGAAACAGTGCATCCTTAGTGATGTATCGGTGAGGGATGAGAAGACCATCAGACAAAGGGAGATGGCAGAGTGAAACTGTAGGTGGCCTGGGCTCTAGGGTCAATAGGCCTGGTGTAAGCTCCTCCATTAACGAAGGGGAAGCCTTTGGTGTGTGTGCAACTTCTGTGGGCCCCAATCTCCTAAACTGGGAATTGGGAATAATAATAGGAGCTACTAACAGGGTTGTTGTGAGGATAAAATGAGGTTGCACAGTGTTGGCACAGTGGGTGATAGCGCATAAATATTCAATCAGTGGTCCCTACCGCTAGGATACGGACAGTTTGGGGGAGTTAAAACAAAAGAGAGAGAAATGACTGTTTGACCTGGATTTAGGGAAAGCTTTAAAATCTCCCTTTTCCAAGTTAAAATTTCATTATCAAAAAACAGTAAGCGCAGAAACAAGTTAGTAAAATAATGTTTGTATTTTTAACTGAGGATCTTAAAATAAATACATTCAACTCTTTGTTATTATTCCTAGGAGAGGGAATATTATGGACACTCTAAATCATATACTCCGAGCCAAAGTCAAGGAAACTTTAATCGCATGTGTTGCTTTTCATAGCAGATTTGCCATCTTAACGGTTTCGCTTTGGCTAATATTTAAATTAATTTGCACACGATAAGCGCAGGCTAATCATTCAGAAAGTTGTTCCCCAAAGCCATTTAAACCACAAAGCAGATGAGTTTATCGGAGAGAATTCTCGCAACCACCTGCCTTCCCAGAGCTGACTGATAATGCGGGAAATGGGATCATAGGGGCTCTGGAGTTCGACTGTTTAGGTTCCAATCCCAGCTGTCTCCTGTGACCAGCTTTGTGACCAGGCAAATCGCTTTGCTTCTCCAAACCTCAGTTTCTCCCGCTCAGTAAAACAGAACTAATAGCAGCCCTCCCTCCCAGGGCATGTGCACAGAGCTCTCACATGGGTTCTGGGACCCAGGAGCCATCCCATAGAATTCTGTGACCTCAGTGTCATCTTCATCTTATCGGTATGTTATTTGTTTAATATATGCATAAAGAATTTAATTCGGGAAAACATCTAATAATGTGGGAGATAGTTATGATCTTTAGTCACATCTTAATTTATTGATTTACACAGCCAGGGCTCTTTAGAGCATTTTCCAAACCAGAGAGTACAATGTTCTTATTTCAAAGAATGTTTAATCCCAGTTTTCATGATGTGTCGCTTTCTCCAGCTCATCCATCTTTAACTTTTACAGGGTGATTGGTGCCTTTCTAAAGAGCTTTGGGTTTCAAACTGTATATTAAAGCATCTGGGCCCTAGAATTTACTTGGCTCATAAACCTATGGTAGGGAACAATACGGGATTGGTTTACGGTACATTATAGTTACATGTATGGCAGTTATATTTTATTTGGGCTGTGCTGAGCACCTTGAGGGCATCCCCCACAGTGCCTTAAAGATGGGAGACTCAGGGGCGCCTGGGTGGCCCAGATGGTTGGGCGTCTGCCTTCGGCTTAGGTCATGATCCCAGGGTCCTGGGATTGAGCCGCGCGTCAGGCTCCCAGCTCAGCGGGGAGTCTGCTTCTCCCTCTCCCTCTGCCTCTCCCCCTGCTTGTGCACTCTCTCTCTTTCTCTCAAATGAATAAATCTTAAAAAAAAAAAAAAAAGATGGGAGACTCAAATACTTAATGAATGAAGTTAATGTATAATCTTTTTCTGAAGATACATTTCCCTCACATTAGGAAATCTAACTTTAAAAGAAAAGGAAAACACTTCTGACTTTCATGAATAAGAGCATTAGTCTGATTATTCTAGACTGAAGTACTGAAAGTGAATTTGGAGATCTACCACTCATATTTCCTAGAAGACCTATGGATTATAACATCTCCCTTCTTCGCATTAGCTGGTCCCTTTATCTCAAATATTCTCCCCTCAGATATTGCTTATTTGTTTTATGTTCGTTTTTTTATTGTCTACCTTCACCCCCACTGGACTAGAAGCACCCTGAGATCAGAAGTCAAGCCTACACGTTTATTGCTGTTTACTGCTCTAATAGCTACTGAGTATCTATTACAGGGCCAGGCACTTAGTGGGTAGTCAATAAATAGCCTATCATTAGTTGAGTGTCAGAAGACTAAGACCTGGTCTTCTGTGGTTATACCACTACAAAGCAGTAATCTTTTTTTTTATCTTTTGGGTCAAAATCACCTTTCAGAATTGGATTAAAATCATGAAATGCCTCATTAATAAAATTTTACATGCTCAAAATTTTGCATATAATTTGAGTCCATGGACCTCAGGCTAGGAATCCCAGTTCTAAAGGTATATATATAAATATTAAGAAAATCTAACTGAAATATTAAACTAAATATCACAAAAAATTTAATTACTATGAATACCAATGTGTTAATATTCATGCATCTATAGTAATAAATTATATGTTGTCTTGGGAAAATTCTGCAACCCTCCAAAGGAAAAAAAAAAAAAGGCATCCATAAATGCTGAATGTTTTATTTATACGCTGGAGAGGATTTAAGGCTTATAGAGAAAGGCTAATAAAAATACATACTGTACAGCAATATAAAATATATTTCAAATAGGTAAGAAAAAATGAGTCAAAGGAAAAAAAATAAAGCTAAAAACATAAGATGGGGCCAGGAGAGAGATTCATACTCAAAATTTATGCCATGAAATTCAACACTCTTGCTAGAAGATAGTAACAAATTTTGTTCTCAGTTTTTAGCAGCCAACGTGAAGGAGAAAAATATAATCAGTTATGTCCTGTAGAGGGTCATGTTTTACATATACTTATAGATGAATACATGGATATGTATTTAATAGCAAACTGCTTCTTAAAAGAAGGAAGTTTCAGTATCATAATAAAGAATGGAGATTATATTTCCAATGTTTGTGGCAAGTGTCCTTGTACCTGAGCCTGAAATAACCCATAATAAATGTTCAAACATAACTGGCACTTTGGATGTTTACAATGAAGATGGCTTTCCTTGCAGAAAGAGGCCTCATGAGGTCAGTGAGACCCTCACAGAGCTCAGAGGAGGAGGGGTGGGGGACAGATTGGGAAAACAAAGAGCTTTCTCCATTGTCTTATACCCCACCTGTCCCTGCAGCGGTCCACCCTTTCCACTGCCACACACTATTTAAGTAAGATGCCCAAAGCTATCGTTCTCCCCTTGAAGGCGTATGCACCTAGGATGTTGACTAACGTTAAGTTATTCCCCCTAACCTTAGTTTCCTTGGATAACAGTCTGTCACGGGAACTTCTACGCCTTCTCTCTTTGAGAGAGCAAATACAATAACTAGCTTCTCAGAACATTATGTGGATTTGTGGCATTCTCGGAGGGGCTATAAATGGATCACATTGACAGCTTTATTTGTCATTCTTAAATGGAATGTGTTTTTCCCCCTTTGAGTTAAATCGAAATCAGATGGCATTTCTTATTTCAATGTAGAATGTTTTTACTCTCATAATTGCAAAATGGCATTCATAACTGATACTATACTAATTTACAAAATTTGTGTTTTATTATTGGGGGGGTTCTATTTGCAAAGTAACTGAGGGAAAACAACTTATGCAACATTTTTGTTTTGCCTATTTATTGAGATCCTGATATAGTTGCTAGAATTTTGTCACCATATGGAAGCAGAGACAATTATATTGCATGTAATGACATGGATTTTAGAAGCAAGGATATAAAAAGGCACACCCAGCAGAATACTCACAATCCAGAGACTAAAACATTTTTTAAACATCTCTCCTTTGCCTCCAGAGACCATGTCCCTGGTCTCAATCATCTCTTCCTCTCCCTACAATGGCTCTTGTTCAATATATGTAGGGGCAAAATGGCAACAATAGAGTTAAAAGCACTATCTTCATAACTTAGCATATTTCTCATATGCTTAAACCAGTTGCTTTGGGGGGCGCCTGGGTAGCTCAGTCTTTAAGCGTCTGCCTTCGGCTCAGGTCATGGTCCCAGGGTCCTGGGATATAGCCCCGCAGCAGGCTCCCTGCTCAGCAGGAAGCCTGCTTCTCCCTCTCTCACTCCCCCTGCTTGTGTTCCCTCTCTCACTGCTCTCTCTCTCTCAAATAAATAAATAAAATCTTAAAAAAAAAAAAAAAAAGTTGCTTTGGCC